>NC_090443.1:652597787-652920287 GCF_031143425.1 Pleurodeles waltl | reverse complement strand
ATCGGTATTTGCTTCTTCTTAGGATGCTGCATTTTATTGACAATGCATTAGCCTTGCCACGAGATCACCCTGATTCTGACCGTCTTTTTAAGATTAGGCCTGTCCTTGATCATTTTGTAGATCGGTTTTCAGAGGTCTATGTTCCAGGCAAAGAAATAGCTGTGGACGAGTCTTTGGTCCTCTTCAAGGGTCGTTTGGTTTTTAGGCAGTACATTCCTAGCAAGAGGGCACAATGTGGAATTAAATTGTATATGCTGTCTGAAAGTAGTACAGGATATGTGTATAATTTCCATGTCTACACTGGTAGGGATTCTAGTATTGACCCCCTGGTTCTCCTCCCACTTTTGGAGTTACTGAGAAAATTGTGTGGGAACTTGGTAGACGACTGTTCAACAAAGGTCACCATTTGTATGTAGATAACTTTTATACTGGAGTGCAGTTGTTCAAGGAATTGTTTAGAGTGGACACTGTTGCTTGTGGCACAATTTGTTGTAACAGGAAAGGCTATCCAAGGGAGCTTGTCTGTAAAAAACTTGAGAGGGGGCAGTGCCTTGCGGAATGATGAGCTGCTAGCTATGAAGTTTTCAGACAGGAGGTATGTCTACATGTTAAATACCATCCATGATGAGATTACTTCCCCGTGACAAGTTGGGGCCAGGTTGCGGAAGTGCGCAAACCTGTGTGCATTTTAGATTATAATAAGCACATGGGAGGTGTAGATAGAGTTGATCAAAGGTTGGAACCTTATACTGCTATTCGTAAGTCTTACGTTTGGGAAAAGAAGTTAGCAATTCACCTCTTCCACTTAGCAAATTTTAATGCTTTTATTGTGTTTAAGGATAGGTCTCCAGAGTCAAAGATGGCATTTGTGAAATTTCAGGAGTCAGTGATAGAGAGCCTTATTGTGGTGGAATAGGCCAGAGTTCCTAGAGAAGCAGTGGTGGAGGATGTGGCTAGATTGAAAGATCTCCACTTTGCTGAGCACATTCCTCCCACACCCAAAAAAGACTTTCCAGCTAAGAAATGTAGAGTGTATTTTCGAAGAGGTATCCGGAGGGAGACTCAAATGTACTGCCCAGATTGTCCTTCAAAGCCTGGGCTGTGTGTGGGTGGTTGTTTCAAGAATTACCACACCCTGAAGAATTACTGGGAACAACCATGAGTGTAAAATGCCTGTTTTGTATTTTCATGTGTTCAGTTTCATGGTTGGCATTTCTGTCATGTACTTAGTTAGAGCTTTTGTGGCCAAACACCAGTCCGCACACTCCCATCAGCTGGTGTGATTGCTGTATCAGGCATGTGGGCATATGTAAGTGATGGGCCCTTGGGTGGCGCTGTCTGTCGATGCAAGTGTAGTAATGTGCTGAGCCCGTGGCTGGCGGCGTGATTGGTCTTGTGCATGTCATGTATGAAAAGTGTGTGAATGGACTGTAAAGCAGTTGGTGCCTTGCCGTGGCTTTACAGCTAACGAGCTGTGAGTCATTGGTTCAGTTTTTTGGCCTTTCAGTTATTAACAGTGCATTTCATTTTTGTGAAATCTCTTGTTAATAAAATTTGATCCACTGGACCATCAATCACCCTTGTGCCAAATCCAATCAGTAAGTGTGGTAAAAATGACAAAACCTGCTCCGCTGTAATCAGGCGTTGCAGCACATCTGTGACACGCTAGGTGCCTCAGGTGGGACCCCGATAATGAAGCATGCCACCAACTTAGTTGATGGGTGAGGGGTCTTTTTAACATAACCTAAGTGTGTTTCGTTTCACAATTTTAGTGTTTGGAACATCACATATGTATGTGGACACACCAAAATGATCTATTGTAAAACTACCTGTGTTTGGGGGGGTGGCACCTATGGTTTTGGTCCCGGGTGCGGCCTTCGTCTACGGAAACCTACCAAACCCAGACACGTTTTAAAAATAGACACCCCAAGGAGTCCAAGGAGTTGTGGCTTGCCTGGATCCCCCAAAATTTTCTTACCCAGACTCCTCTGCAAACCTCAAAATTTGCAAAAACAAATCATATTTTCATCACTTTTCTTTGTAGGATCACCGTTGCTGCACACATTTCCTATCACCCAGCATTCCCCTCAGTCCCCCAAGTAAAATGATACCTCACTTGCATGGGACCCCAAAGCAGAGTCAGCCTAAAAGATGTATAAAAGAAAAATATGTGCTTATCAACACGCTGTGCTATCCCCTCATTCTCTGCAGGTATTCCGCCTTTTTCTGTTGCAGGCACCTGGCCCACCCGCACAAGTGAGGTACCATTTTTATCGGGAGACTTGGGGGAACACTGAGTGGAAGGAAATTTGTGGCTCCTCTCAGATTCCAGAACTTTCTGTCACCTAAATGTGAGGAAAAAGTTTTTTTGGCCAAATTTTGAGGTTTGCAAAGGATTCTGGGTAACAGAACCTGGTCAGAGCCCCACAAGTCACCCCATCTTGGATTCCCCTAGGTGTCTAGTTTTCAAAAATGTGCTGGTTTGCTAGGTTTCCCCAGGTGCCGGCTGAGCTAGAGACCACAATCCACAGGTAGGCACTTTGTAAAAAACACCCCTGTTTTCTGTGAAAAAATGTGATGTCTCCATGTTGTGTTTTGGGCCATTTCCTTTTGTGGGCGCTAGGCCTACCCACACAAGTGAGGTACCATTTTTATCGGGAGACTTGGGGGAACACTGGGTGGAAGGAAATTTGTGGCTCCTGTTAGATTTCAGATCTTTCTCTCACCGAAATGTGAGGAAAAAGTGTTTTTTTGGCCAAATGTTGAGGTTCGCAAAGGATTCTGGGTAACAGAACCTGGTCAGAGCCCCACAAGTCACCCCATCTTGGATTCCCCTAGGTGTCTAGTTTTCAAAAATGCGCTGGTTTGCTAGGTTTCTCCAGGTGCCGGCTGAGCTGGAGGCCAAAATCCACAGGTAGGCACTTTGTATAGAACACCTCTGTTTTCTGTGAAAAAATGTGATGTGTCCACGTTGTGTTTTGGGCCATTTCCTTTCATGGGCGCTAGGCGTACCCACACAAGTGAGGTACCATTTTTATCGGGAGACTTGGGGGAATGCTGGGGGGAAGGAAATTTGTAGCTCGTGTCAGATTGAAGAACTTTCTGTCACTGAAATGTGAGGAAAAAATCTTTTTTTGGCCAAATTTTGAGGTTTGCAAAGGATTCTGGGTAACAGAACCTGATCAGAGCCCCACAAGTCACCTCATCTTGGATTCCCCTAGGTGTCTAGTTTTCAAAAATGCGCTGGTTTGTGAGGTTTCCCGAGGTGCAGGCTGAGCTAGAGGCCAAAATCCACAGGTAGGCACTTTGAAAAAAACGCCTCGGTTTTCTGTGAAAAAATGTGATGTGTCCACGCTGTGTTTTGGGCCATTTCCTTTCGTGGGCGCTAGGTCTATTCACAAAAGTGAGATACCATTTTTATCGGGAGACTTGGGGGAACGCTGGGTGGAAGGACATTTGTGGCTCCTGCCAGATTCCAGAACTTTCTCTCACCGAAATGTGAGGTAAAAGTGTTTTTTTGGACAAATTTTTAGGTTTGCAAAGGATTCTGGGTAACAGAACCTGGTCAGAACCCCACAAGTCACCCCATCTTGGATTCCCCTAGGTGTCTAGTTTTCACAAATGCGCTGGTTTGCTAGGTTTCCCCAGGTGCCGGCTGAGCTAGAGGCCAAAATCCGCAGGTAGGCACTTTGTATAAAACACCTCTGTTTTCGGTGAAAAAATGTGATGTGTCCAGGTTGTGTTATGGGCCTTTTCCTTTCGTGGGCACTATGCCTACCCACACAAGTGAGGTACCATTTTTATCGGAAGACTTGGGGGAACGCTGGGTGGAAGGAAATTTGTGGCTCCTGTTAGATTTCAGAACTTTCTCTCACCGAAATGTGAGGAAAAAGTGTTTTTTTGGCCAAATTTTGAGGTTCGCAAAGGATTCTGTGTAACAGAACCAGGTCAGAGCCCCACAAGTCACCCCATCTTGGATTGCCCTAGGTGTCTAGTTTTCAAAAATGCGCTGGTTTGCTAGGTTTCTCCAGGTGCCGGCTGAGCTAGAGGCCAAAATCCACAGGTAGGCACTTTGTATAGAACACCTCTGTTTTCGTTGAAAAAATGTGATGTGTCCACGTTGTATTTTGGGCCATTTCCTTTCATGGGCGCTAGGCGTACCCACACAAGTGAGGTACCATTTTTATCGGGAGACTTGGGGGAATTCTGGGTGGAAGGAAATTTGTGGCTCCTGTCAGATTCCAGAACTTTCTGTCACCGAAATGTGAGGAAAAAATGTTTGTTTGGACACATTTTGAGGTTTGCAAAGGAATCTGGGTAACAGAACCTTGTCTGAGCCCCACAAGTCACCCCATCCTGGATTCCCCTAGGTGTCTAGTTTTCACAAATGCGGTGGTTTGCTAGGTTTCCCCAGGTGCCGGCTGAGCTAGAGGCCAAAATCCGCAGGTAGGCACTTTGTATAAAACACCTCTGTTTTCTGTGAAAAAATGTGATGTGTCCACGTTGTGTTATGGGCCTTTTCCTTTCGTGGGCGCTAGACCTATTCACACAAGTGAGATACCATTTTTATCGGGAGACTTGGGGGAACTCTGGGTGGAAGGAAATTTGTGGCTCCTGCCAGATTCCAGAACTTTCTGTCTCCGAAATGTGAGGTAAAAGTGTTTTTTTGGCCAAATTTTGAGGTTTGCAAAGGATTCTGGGTAACAGAAACTGGTCAGAACCCCACAAGTCACCCCATCTTGGATTCCCCTAGGTGTCTAGTTTTCACAAATGCGCTGGTTTGCTAGGTTTCCCCAGGTGCCGGCTGAACTAGAGGCCAAAATCCACAGGTAGGCACTTTGTATAAAACACCTCTGTTTTCTGTGAAAAAATGTGATGTGTCCACGTTGTGTTATGGGCCTTTTCCTTTCGTGGGCACTAGGCCTACCCACAAAAGTCAGGTACTATTTTTATCGGGAGACTTGGGGGAACGCTGGGTGGAAGGAAATTTGTGGCTCCTGTCAGATTTAAGAACTTTCTGTCACCGAAATGTGAGGAAAAAGTGTTTTTTTGACCACATTTTGAGGTTCGCAAAGGATTCTGGGTAACAGAACCTGGTCAGAGACCCACAAGTCACCCCATCTTGGATTCCCCTAGGTGTCTAGTTTTCAAAAATGCGCTGGTTTGCTAGGTTTCTCCAGGTGCCGGCTGAGCTAGAGGCCAAAATCCACAGGTAGGCACTTTGTAAAAAACACTTCTGTTTTCGGTGAAAAAATGTGATGTGTCCACATTGTGTTTTGGGCCAGTTCCTTTAGTGGGCGCTAGGCGTACCCACACAAGTAAGGTACCATTTGTATCAGGAGACTTGGGGGAATGCTGGGTGGAAGGAAATTTGTGGCTCCTGTCAGATTTAAGAACTTTCTGTCACTGAAATGTGAGGAAAAAGTCTTTTTTTGGCCAAACTTTGAGGTTTGCAAAGGATTCTGGGTAATAGAACCTGGTCAGAGCCCCAAAAGTCACCCCATCTTGGATTCCCCTAGGTGTCTAGTTTTCAAAAATGCTCTGGTTTGCGAGGTTTCCCGAGGTGCTGGCTGAGTTAGAGGCCAAAATCCACAGGGAGGCACTTTGTAAGAAACACCCCAGTTTTCTGTGAAAAAATGTGATGTCTCCATGTTGTGTTTTGGGCCATTTCCTTTCGTGGGCACTAGGCCTACCCACACAAGTGAGGTACCATTTTTATCGGGAGACTTGGGGGAACGCTGGGTGGAAGGAAATTTGTGGCTCCTGTCAAATTCCAGAACTTTCTGTCACCGAAATGTGAGGAAAAAGTGTTTGTTGGGCCACATTTTGAGGTTCGGAAAGGAATCTGGGTAACAGAACCTGGTCTGATCCCCACAAGTCACCCCATCCTGGATTCACCTAGGTGTCTAGTTTTAAAAAATACGCGGGTTTGCTAGGTTTCCCCAGGTGCCAGCTGAGCTAGAGGCCAAAATCCACAGGTAGGCACTTTGAAAAAAACGCCTCGGTTTTGTGTGAAAAAATGTGATGTGTCCACGCTGTGTTTTGGGCCATTTCCTTTCGTGGGCGCTAGGCCTATTCACACAAGTGAGATACCATTTTTATCGGGAGACTTGGGGGAACGCTGGGTGGAAGGAAATTTGTGGCTCCTGTCATATTTAAGAACTTTCTGTCACCGAAATGTGAGGAAAAAGTGTTTTTTTGGCCACACTTTGAGGTTCGCAAAGGATTCTGGGTAACAGAACCTGGTCAGAGACCCACAAGTCACCCCATCTTGGATTCCCCTAGGTGTCTAGTTTTCACAAATGCGCTGGTTTGCTAGGTTTCCCCAGGTGCCGGCTGAACTAGAGGCCAAAATCCACAGGTAGGCACTTTGTATAAAACACCTCTGTTTTCTGTGAAAAAATGTGATGTGTCCACGTTGTGTTATGGGCCTTTTCCTTTCGTGGGCACTAGGCCTACCCACAAAAGTCAGGTACTATTTTTATCGGGAGACTTGGGGGAACGCTGGGTGGAAGGAAATTTGTGGCTCCTGTCAGATTTAAGAACTTTCTGTCACCGAAATGTGAGGAAAAAGTGTTTTTTTGACCACATTTTGAGGTTCGCAAAGGATTCTGGGTAACAGAACCTGGTCAGAGACCCACAAGTCACCCCATCTTGGATTCCCCTAGGTGTCTAGTTTTCAAAAATGCGCTGGTTTGCTAGGTTTCTCCAGGTGCCGGCTGAGCTAGAGGCCAAAATCCACAGGTAGGCACTTTGTAAAAAACACTTCTGTTTTCGGTGAAAAAATGTGATGTGTCCACATTGTGTTTTGGGCCAGTTCCTTTAGTGGGCGCTAGGCGTACCCACACAAGTAAGGTACCATTTGTATCAGGAGACTTGGGGGAATGCTGGGTGGAAGGAAATTTGTGGCTCCTGTCAGATTTAAGAACTTTCTGTCACTGAAATGTGAGGAAAAAGTCTTTTTTTGGCCAAACTTTGAGGTTTGCAAAGGATTCTGGGTAATAGAACCTGGTCAGAGCCCCAAAAGTCACCCCATCTTGGATTCCCCTAGGTGTCTAGTTTTCAAAAATGCTCTGGTTTGCGAGGTTTCCCGAGGTGCTGGCTGAGTTAGAGGCCAAAATCCACAGGGAGGCACTTTGTAAGAAACACCCCAGTTTTCTGTGAAAAAATGTGATGTCTCCATGTTGTGTTTTGGGCCATTTCCTTTCGTGGGCACTAGGCCTACCCACACAAGTGAGGTACCATTTTTATCGGGAGACTTGGGGGAACGCTGGGTGGAAGGAAATTTGTGGCTCCTGTCAAATTCCAGAACTTTCTGTCACCGAAATGTGAGGAAAAAGTGTTTGTTGGGCCACATTTTGAGGTTCGGAAAGGAATCTGGGTAACAGAACCTGGTCTGATCCCCACAAGTCACCCCATCCTGGATTCACCTAGGTGTCTAGTTTTAAAAAATACGCGGGTTTGCTAGGTTTCCCCAGGTGCCAGCTGAGCTAGAGGCCAAAATCCACAGGTAGGCACTTTGAAAAAAACGCCTCGGTTTTGTGTGAAAAAATGTGATGTGTCCACGCTGTGTTTTGGGCCATTTCCTTTCGTGGGCGCTAGGCCTATTCACACAAGTGAGATACCATTTTTATCGGGAGACTTGGGGGAACGCTGGGTGGAAGGAAATTTGTGGCTCCTGTCATATTTAAGAACTTTCTGTCACCGAAATGTGAGGAAAAAGTGTTTTTTTGGCCACACTTTGAGGTTCGCAAAGGATTCTGGGTAACAGAACCTGGTCAGAGACCCACAAGTCACCCCATCTTGGATTCCCCTAGGTGTCTAGTTTTCAAAAATGCGCTGGTTTGCTAGGTTTCTCCAGGTGCCGGCTGAGCTAGAGGCCAAACTCCACAGGTATGCACTTTGTAAAAAACACTTCTGTTTTCGGTGAAAAAATGTGATGTGTCCACATTGTGTTTTGGGCCAGTTCCTTTAGTGGGCGCTAGGCGTACCCAACAAGTGAGTTACCATTTGTATCGGGAGACTTGGGGGAATGCTGGGTGGAAGGAAATTTGTGGCTCCTGTCAGATTTAAGAACTTTCTGTCACTGAAATGTGAGGAAAAAGTCTTTTTTTGGCCAAACTTTAAGGTTTGCAAAGGATTCTGGGAAATAGAACCTAGTCAGAGCCCCACAAGTCACCCCATCTTGGATTCCCCTAGGTGTCTAGTTTTCAAAAATGCTTTGGTTTGCGAGGTTTCCCGAGGTGCTGGCTGAGTTAGAGGCCAAAATCCACAGGTAGGCACTTTGTAAGAAACACCCCAGTTTTCTGTGAAAAAATGTGATGTCTCCATGTTGTGTTTTGGGCCATTTCTTTTCGTGGGCGCTAGGCCTACCCACACAAGTGAGATACCATTTTTATCGGGAGAATTGGGGGAACGCTGGGTGGAAGGAAATTTGTGGCTCCTGTCAAATTCCAGAACTTTCTGTCACCGAAATATGAGGGAAAAGTGTTTGTTTGGCCACATTTTGAGGTTCGCAAAGGAATCTGGGTAACAGAACCTGGTCAGATCCCCACAAGTCACCCCATCCTGGATTCCCCTAGGTGTCTAGTTTTAAAAAATACGTGGGTTTGCTAGGTTTCCCGAGGTGCTGGCTGAGTTAGAGGCCAAAATCCACAGGTAGGCACTTTGTAAGAAACACCCCAGTTTTCTGTGAAAAAATGTAATGTCTCCATGTTGTGTTTTGGGCCATTTCCTTTCGTGGGCGCTAGGCCTACCCACACAAGTGAGATACCATTTTTATCGGGAGACTTGGGGGAATGCTGGGTGGAAGGAAATTTGTGGCTCCTGTCAAATTCCAGAACTTTCTGTCACCGAAATGTGAGGTAAAAGTGTTTTTTTGGCCAAATTTTGAGGTTTGCAAAGGATTCTGGGTAACAGAACCTGATCAGAACCCCACAAGTCACCCCATCTTGGATTACCCTAGGTGTCTAGTTTTCACAAATGCGCTGGTTTGCTAGGTTTCCCCAGGTGCCGGCTGAGCTAGAGGCCAAAATCCACAGGTAGGCACTTTGTATAAAACACCTCTGTTTTTTGTGAAAAAATGTGATGTGTCCACGTTGTGTTATGGGCCTTTTCCTTTCGTGGGCACTAGGCCTACCCACACAAGTGAGGTACCATTTTTATCAGGAGACTTGGGGGAACGCTGGGTGAAGGAAATTTGTGGCTCCTGTTAGATTTCCGAACTTTCTGTCACCGAAATGTGAGGAAAAAGTGTTTTTTTGGCCAAATTTTGAGGTTCGCAAAGGGTTCTGGGTAACAGAACGTGGTCAGAGCCCCACAAGTCACCCCATCTTGGATTCCCCTAGGTGTCTAGTTTTCAAAAATGCACCGGTTTGCTAGGTTTCTCCAGGTGCCGGCTGAGCTAGAGGCCAAAATCCACAGGTAGGCACTTTGTATAGAACACCTCTGATTTCGGTGAAAAAATGTGATGTGTCCACGTTGTGTTTTGGGCCATTTCCTTTAGTGGGCGCTAGGTGTACCCACACAAGTGAGGTACCATTTTTATCGGGTGACTTGGGGGAATGCTGGGTGGAAGGAAATTTGTGGCTCCTGTCAAAGTTAAGAACTTTCTGTCTCTGAAATGTGAGGAAAAAGTATTTTTTTGGCCAAATTTTGAGGTTTGCAAAGGATTCTGGGTAACAGAACCTGGTCAGAGCCCCACAAGTCACCCCATCTTGGATTCCCCTAGGTGTCTAGTTTTCAAAAATGCGCCGGTTTGCTAGGTTTCTCCAGGTGCCGGCTGAGCTAGAGGCCAAAATCCACACGTAGGCACTTTGTATAGAACACCTCTGTTTTCTGTGAAAAAATGTGATGTGTCCACATTGTGTTTTGGGCCATTTCCGTTCGTGGGCGCTAGGCCTACCCACACAAGTGAGGTACCATTTTTATCGGGAGTCTTGGGAGAATGCTGGGTGGAAGGAAATTCAGGGCTCCTCTCGGATTCCAGAACTTTCTGTCACCGAAATGTGAGGAGAAAGTGTTTTTTTTGGGCCAAATTTTGAGGTTTGCAAAGGATTCTGGGTAACAGAACCTGGTCATAGCCCCACAAGTCACCCCATCTTGGATTCCCCTAGGTGTCTAGTATTAAAAAATGCACGGGTTTGCTAGGTTTCCCCAGGTGCCGGCTGAGATAGAGGTCAAAATCCACAGGTAGGCACTGTCTAAAAAACACCTCTGTTTTCTGTGAAAAAATTTGATGTGTCCACATTGTGTTTTGGGCCATTTCCTTTTGTGGGCGCTAGGCCTACCCACAAAAGTGAGGCACCATTTTTATCGGGAGACTTGGGGGAACGCTGGGTGGAAGGAAATGTGTGGCTCCTGTCAGATTCCAGAACTTTCTGTCACTGAAATTAGAGGAAAAAGTGTTTTTTGGTCAAATTGTGAGGTTTGCAAATGATTCTGGGTAACAGAACCTGGTCCGAGCCCCTCAAGTCACCCCATCCTGGATTCCCCTAGGTGTCTAGTTTTATAAAATATGCGGGTTTGCTAGGGTTCCCCAGGTGCCAGCTGAGCTAGAGGCCAAAATCCACAGGTAGGCACTTTGAAAAAAACGCCTCGGTTTTCTGTGAAAAAATGTGATGTGTCCACGCTGTGTTTTGGGCCATTTCCTTTCGTGGGCGCTAGGCCTATTCACACAAGTGAGATACCATTTTTATCGGGACACTTGGGGGAACGCTGGGTGGAAGGAAATTTGTGGCTCCTATTAGATTTCAGAACTTTCTGTCACCGAAATGTGAGGAAAAAGTGTTTTTTTGGCCAAATTTTGAGGTTCGCAAAGGGTTCTGGGTAACAGAACCTGGTCAGAGCCCCACAAGTCAACCCATCTTGGATTCCCCTAGGTGTCTAGTTTTCACAAATGTGCTGGTTTGCTAGGTTTCCCCAGGTGCCGGCTGAGCTAGAGGCCAAAATCCATAGGTAGGCACTTTGTATAAAACACCTCTGTTTTCTGTGAAAAAATTTGATGTGTCCACGTTGTGTTATGGGCCTTTTCCTTTCGTGGGCACTAGGCCTACCCACACAAGTGAGGTACCATTTTTATCAGGAGACTTGGGGGAACGCTGGGTGGAAGGAAATTTGTGGCTCCTGTTAGATTTCAAAACTTTCTGTCACCGAAATGTGCGGAAAAAGTGTTTTTTTGGCCAAATTTTGAGGTTCGCAAAGGGTTCTGGGTAACAGAACCTGGTCAGAGCACAACAAGTCACCCCATCTTGGATTCCCCTAGGTGTCTAGTTTTCAAAAATGCGCCGGTTTGCTAGGGTTCTCCAGGTGCCGGCTGAGCTAGAGGCCAAAATCCACAGGTAGGCACTTTGTATAAAACATCTCTGTTTTCTGTGAAAAAATGTGATGTGTCCACGTTGTGTTATGGGCCTTTTCCTTTCGTGGGCACTAGGCCTACCGACACAAGTGAGGTACCATTTTTATCAGGAGACTTGGGGAAACGCTGGGTGGAAGGAAATTTGTGGCTCCTGTTAGATTTCCGAACTTTCTGTCACCGAAATGTGAGGAAAAAGTGTTTTTTTGGCCAAATTTTGAGGTTCGCAAAGGGTTCTGGGTAAGAGAACCTGGTCAGAGCCCCACAAGTCACCCCATCTTGGATTCCCCTAGGTGTCTAGTTTTCAAAAATACGCCGGTTTGCTAGGTTTCTCCAGGTGCCGGCTGAGCTAGAGGCCAAAATCCACAGGTAGGCACTTTGTATAGAACACCTCTGTTTTCGGTGAAAAAATGTGATGTCTCAACGTTGTGTTTTGGGCCATTTCCTTTAGTGGGCGCTAGGTGTACCCACACAAGTGAGGTACCGTTATTATCGGGTGACTTGGGGGAATGCTGGGTGGAAGGAAATTTGTGGCTCCTGTCAGATTTAAGAACTTTCTGTCACTGAAATGTGAGGAAAAAGTCTTTTTTTGGCCAAGTTTTGAGGTTTGCAAAGGATTCTGGGTAACAGAACCTGGTCAGAGCCCCACAAGTCACCCCATCTTGGATTCCTCTAGGTGTCTAGTTTTCAAAAATGCACTGGTTTGCGAGGTTTCCCGAGGTGCCGGCTGAGCTAGAGTCCAAAATCCACAGGTAGGCACTTTGTAAAAAACACCTCTGTTTTCTGTGAAAAAATTTGATGTGTCCACGTTGTGTTTTGGGCCCTCTCCGTTCGTGGGCGCTAGGCCTACCCACACAAGTCAGGTACCATTTTTATCGGGAGTCTTGGGAGAATGCTGGGTGGAAGGAAATTCGGGGCTCCTCTCAGATTCCAGAACTTTCTGTCACCGAAATGTGAGGAGAAAGTGTTTTTTTTGGGCCACATTTTGAGGTTTGCAAAGGATTCTGGGTAACAGAACCTGGTCAGAGCCCCACAAGTCACCCCATCTTGGATTCCCCTAGGTGTCTAGTGTTAAAAAATGCACAGGTTTGCTAGGTTTCCCCAGGTGCCGGCTGAGCTAGAGGTCAAAATCCACAGGTAGGCACTGTGTAAAACACACCTCTGTTTTCTGTGAAAAAATGTGATGTGTCCACATTGTGTTTTGGGCCATTTCCTTTTGTGGGCGCTAGGCCTACCCACACAAGTGAGGTACCATTTTTATCAGGAGACTTGGGGGAACGCTGGGTGGAAGGAAATGTGTGGCTCCTGTCAGATTCCAGAACTTTCTGTCACTGAAATTAGAGGAAAAAGGTTTTTTTGGCAAAATTGTGAGGTTTGCAAAGGATTCTGGGTAACAGAACCTGGTCCGAGCCCCTCAAGTCACCCCATCCTGGATTCCCCTAGGTGTCTAGTTTTAAAAAAGATTCGGGTTTGCTAGGTTTCCCCAGGTGCCAGCTGAGCTAGAGGCCAAAATCCACAGGTAGGCACTTTGAAAAAAACGCCTCGGTTTTCTGTGAAAAAATGTGATGTGTCCACGCTGTGTTTTGGGCCATTTCCTTTCGTGGGCGCTAGGCCTATTCACACAAGTGAGATACCATTTTTATCGGGAGACTTGGGGGAACGCTGGGTGGAAGGAAATTTGTGGCTCCTATTAGATTTCAGAACTTTCTGTCACCGAAATGTGAGGAAAAAGTGTTTTTTTGGCCAAATTTTGAGGTCCGCAAAGGGTTCTGGGTAACAGAACCTGGTCAGAGCCCCACAAGTCACCCCATCTTGGATTCCCCTAGGTGTCTCGTTTTCACAAATGCGCTGGTTTGCTAGGTTTCCCCAGGTGCCGGCTGAGCTAGAGGCCAAAATCCACAGGTAGGCACTTTGTATAAAACACCTCTGTTTTCTGTAAAAAAATGTGATGTGTCCACGTTGTGTTATGGGCCTTTTCCTTTCGTGGGCACTAGGCCTACCCACACAGGTGAGGTACCATTTTTATCAGGAGACTTGGGGGAACGCTGGGTGGAAGGAAATTTGTGGCTCCTGTTAGATTTCAAAACTTTCTGTCACCGAAATGTGCGGAAAAAGTGTTTTTTTGGCCAAATTTTGAGGTTCGCAAAGGGTTCTGGGTAACAGAACCTGGTCAGAGCACAACAAGTCACCCCATCTTGGATTCCCCTAGGTGTCTAGTTTTCAAAAATGCGCCGGTTTGCTAGGGTTCTCCAGGTGCCGGCTGAGCTAGAGGCCAAAATCCACAGGTAGGCACTTTGTATAAAACATCTCTGTTTTCTGTGAAAAAATGTGATGTGTCCACGTTGTGTTATGGGCCTTTTCCTTTCGTGGGCACTAGGCCTACCGACACAAGTGAGGTACCATTTTTATCAGGAGACTTGGGGAAACGCTGGGTGGAAGGAAATTTGTGGCTCCTGTTAGATTTCCGAACTTTCTGTCACCGAAATGTGAGGAAAAAGTGTTTTTTTGGCCAAATTTTGAGGTTCGCAAAGGGTTCTGGGTAAGAGAACCTGGTCAGAGCCCCACAAGTCACCCCATCTTGGATTCCCCTAGGTGTCTAGTTTTCAAAAATACGCCGGTTTGCTAGGTTTCTCCAGGTGCCGGCTGAGCTAGAGGCCAAAATCCACAGGTAGGCACTTTGTATAGAACACCTCTGTTTTCGGTGAAAAAATGTGATGTCTCAACGTTGTGTTTTGGGCCATTTCCTTTAGTGGGCGCTAGGTGTACCCACACAAGTGAGGTACCGTTATTATCGGGTGACTTGGGGGAATGCTGGGTGGAAGGAAATTTGTGGCTCCTGTCAGATTTAAGAACTTTCTGTCACTGAAATGTGAGGAAAAAGTCTTTTTTTGGCCAAGTTTTGAGGTTTGCAAAGGATTCTGGGTAACAGAACCTGGTCAGAGCCCCACAAGTCACCCCATCTTGGATTCCTCTAGGTGTCTAGTTTTCAAAAATGCACTGGTTTGCGAGGTTTCCCGAGGTGCCGGCTGAGCTAGAGTCCAAAATCCACAGGTAGGCACTTTGTAAAAAACACCTCTGTTTTCTGTGAAAAAATTTGATGTGTCCACGTTGTGTTTTGGGCCCTCTCCGTTCGTGGGCGCTAGGCCTACCCACACAAGTCAGGTACCATTTTTATCGGGAGTCTTGGGAGAATGCTGGGTGGAAGGAAATTCGGGGCTCCTCTCAGATTCCAGAACTTTCTGTCACCGAAATGTGAGGAGAAAGTGTTTTTTTTGGGCCACATTTTGAGGTTTGCAAAGGATTCTGGGTAACAGAACCTGGTCAGAGCCCCACAAGTCACCCCATCTTGGATTCCCCTAGGTGTCTAGTGTTAAAAAATGCACAGGTTTGCTAGGTTTCCCCAGGTGCCGGCTGAGCTAGAGGTCAAAATCCACAGGTAGGCACTGTGTAAAACACACCTCTGTTTTCTGTGAAAAAATGTGATGTGTCCACATTGTGTTTTGGGCCATTTCCTTTTGTGGGCGCTAGGCCTACCCACACAAGTGAGGTACCATTTTTATCAGGAGACTTGGGGGAACGCTGGGTGGAAGGAAATGTGTGGCTCCTGTCAGATTCCAGAACTTTCTGTCACTGAAATTAGAGGAAAAAGGTTTTTTTGGCAAAATTGTGAGGTTTGCAAAGGATTCTGGGTAACAGAACCTGGTCCGAGCCCCTCAAGTCACCCCATCCTGGATTCCCCTAGGTGTCTAGTTTTATAAAAGATTCGGGTTTGCTAGGTTTCCCCAGGTGCCAGCTGAGCTAGAGGCCAAAATCCACAGGTAGGCACTTTGAAAAAAACGCCTCGGTTTTCTGTGAAAAAATGTGATGTGTCCACGCTGTGTTTTGGGCCATTTCCTTTCGTGGGCGCTAGGCCTATTCACACAAGTGAGATACCATTTTTATCGGGAGACTTGGGGGAACGCTGGGTGGAAGGAAATTTGTGGCTCCTATTAGATTTCAGAACTTTCTGTCACCGAAATGTGAGGAAAAAGTGTTTTTTTGGCCAAATTTTGAGGTCCGCAAAGGGTTCTGGGTAACAGAACCTGGTCAGAGCCCCACAAGTCACCCCATCTTGGATTCCCCTAGGTGTCTCGTTTTCACAAATGCGCTGGTTTGCTAGGTTTCCCCAGGTGCCGGCTGAGCTAGAGGCCAAAATCCACAGGTAGGCACTTTGTATAAAACACCTCTGTTTTCTGTAAAAAAATGTGATGTGTCCACGTTGTGTTATGGGCCTTTTCCTTTCGTGGGCACTAGGGCTCCCACACAAGTGAGGTACCATTTTTATCAGGACACTTGGGGGAACGCTGGGTGGAAGGAAATTTGTGGCTCCTGTTAGATTTCAGAACTTTCTGTCACCGAAATGTGCGGAAAAAGTGTTTTTTTGGCCAAATTTTGAGGTTCGCAAAGCGTTCTGGGTAACAGAACCTGGTCAGAGCCCCACAAGTCACCCCATCTTGGATTCCCCTAGGTGTCTAGTTTTCAAAAATGTGCCGGTTTGCTAGGTTTCTCCAGGTGCCGGCTGAGCTAGAGGCCAAAATCCACAGGTAGGCACTTTGTATAGAACACCTCTGTTTTCGGTGAAAAAATGTGATGTGTCCACGTTGTGTTTTGGGCCATTTCCTTTAGTGGGCGCTAGGTGTACCCACACAAGTGAGGTACCATTTTTATCGGGTGACTTGGGGGGATGCTGGGTGGAAGGAAATTTGTGGCTCCTGTCAGATTTAAGAACTTTCTGTCACTGAAATGTGAGGAAAAAGTCTTTTTTTGGCCAAATTTTGAGGTTTGCAAAGGATTCTGGGTAACAGAACCTGGTCAGAGCCCCACAAGTCACCCCATCTTGGATTCCTCTAGGTGTCTAGTTTTCAAAAATGCGCTGGTTTGCGAGGTTTCCCGAGGTGCCGGCTGAGCTAGAGGCCAAAATCCACAGGTAGGCACTTTGTAAAAAACACCTCTGTTTTCTGTGAAAAAATGTGATGTGTCCATGCTGTGTTTTGGGCCATTTCCTTTCGTGGGCGCTAGGCCTATTCACACAAGTGAGATAACATTTATATCGGGAGACTTGGGGGAACGCTGGGTGGAAGGAAATTTGTGGCTCCTGTTAGATTTCAGAACTTTCTGTCACCGAAATGTGAGGAAAAAGTGTTTTTTTGGCCACATTTTGAGGTTTGCAAAGGATTCTAGGTAACAGAACCTGGTCAGAACCCCACAAGTCACGCCATCTTGGATTCCCCTAGGTGTCTAGTTTTCAAAAATGCGCTGGTTTGCTAGGTTTCTCAAGGTGCCGGCTGAGATAGACGCCAAAATCCACAGGTAGGCACTTTGTAAAAAACACCTCTGTTTTCGGTGAAAAAATGTGATGTGTCCACATTGTGTTTTGGGCCATTTCCTTTAGTGGGCGCCAGGCGTACCTACACAAGTGAGGTTCCATTTGTATGGGAGACTTGGGGGAATGCTGGGTGGAAGGAAATTTGTGGCTCCAGTCAGATTTAAGAACTTTCTGTCACTGATATGTGAGGAAAAAGTCTTTTTTTGGCCAAACTTTGAGGTTTGTAAAGGATTCTGGGTAATAGAACCTGGTCAGAGCCCCACAAGTCACCCCATCTTGGATTCCCCTAGGTGTCTAGTTTTCAAAAATGCTCTGGTTTGCGAGGTTTCCCGAGGTGCCGGCTGAGCTAGAGGCCAAAATCCACAGGTAGGCACTTTGTAAGAAACACCCCTGTTTTCTGTGAAAAAATGTGATGTCTCCATGTTGTGTTTTGGGCCATTTCCTTTTGTGGGCGCTAGGCCTACCCACACAAGTGAGGTACCATTTTTATCAGGAGACTTGGGGGAACGCTGGGTGGAAGGAAATGTGTGGCTCTGTCAGATTCCAGAACTTTCTGTCACTGAAATTAGAGGAAAAAGGTTTTTTTGGCAAAATTGTGAGGTTTGCAAAGGATTCTGGGTAACAGAACCTGGTCCGAGCCCCTCAAGTCACCCCATCCTGGATTCCCCTAGGTGTCTAGTTTTAAAAAAGATTCGGGTTTGCTAGGTTTCCCCAGGTGCCAGCTGAGCTAGAGGCCAAAATCCACAGGTAGGCACTTTGAAAAAAACGCCTCGGTTTTCTGTGAAAAAATGTGATGTGTCCACGCTGTGTTTTGGGCCATTTCCTTTCGTGGGCGCTAGGCCTATTCACACAAGTGAGATACCATTTTTATTGGGAGACTTGGGGGAACGCTGGGTGGAAGGAAATTTGTGGCTCCTATTAGATTTCAGAACTTTCTGTCACCGAAATGTGAGGAAAAAGTGTTTTTTTGGCCAAATTTTGAGGTCCGCAAAGGGTTCTGGGTAACAGAACCTGGTCAGAGCCCCACAAGTCACCCCATCTTGGATTCCCCTAGGTGTCTCGTTTTCACAAATGCGCTGGTTTGCTAGGTTTCCCCAGGTGCCGGCTGAGCTAGAGGCCAAAATCCACAGGTAGGCACTTTGTATAAAACACCTCTGTTTTCTGTAAAAAAATGTGATGTGTCCACGTTGTGTTATGGGCCTTTTCCTTTCGTGGGCACTAGGGCTCCCACACAAGTGAGGTACCATTTTTATCAGGACACTTGGGGGAACGCTGGGTGGAAGGAAATTTGTGGCTCCTGTTAGATTTCAGAACTTTCTGTCACCTAAATGTGCGGAAAAAGTGTTTTTTTGGCCAAATTTTGAGGTTCGCAAAGCGTTCTGGGTAACAGAACCTGGTCAGAGCCCCACAAGTCACCCCATCTTGGATTCCCCTAGGTGTCTAGTTTTCAAAAATGTGCCGGTTTGCTAGGTTTCTCCAGGTGCCGGCTGAGCTAGAGGCCAAAATCCACAGGTAGGCACTTTGTATAGAACACCTCTGTTTTCGGTGAAAAAATGTGATGTGTCCACGTTGTGTTTTGGGCCATTTCCTTTAGTGGGCGCTAGGTGTACCCACACAAGTGAGGTACCATTTTTATCGGGTGACTTGGGGGGATGCTGGGTGGAAGGAAATTTGTGGCTCCTGTCAGATTTAAGAACTTTCTGTCACTGAAATGTGAGGAAAAAGTCTTTTTTTGGCCAAATTTTGAGGTTTGCAAAGGATTCTGGGTAACAGAACCTGGTCAGAGCCCCACAAGTCACCGCATCTTGGATTCCTCTAGGTGTCTAGTTTTCAAAAATGCGCTGGTTTGCGAGGTTTCCCGAGGTGCCGGCTGAGCTAGAGGCCAAAATCCACAGGTAGGCACTTTGTAAAAAACACCTCTGTTTTCTGTGAAAAAATGTGATGTGTCCATGCTGTGTTTTGGGCCATTTCCGTTTGTGGGCGCTAGGCCTATTCACACAAGTGAGATACCATTTTTATCGGGAGACTTGGGGGAACGCTGGGTGGAAGGAAATTTGTGGCTCCTGTTAGATTTCAGAACTTTCTGTCACCGAAATGTGAGGAAAAAGTGTTTTTTTGGCCACATTTTGAGGTTTGCAAAGGATTCTAGGTAACAGAACCTGGTCAGAACCCCACAAGTCACGCCATCTTGGATTCCCCTAGGTGTCTAGTTTTCAAAAATGCGCTGGTTTGCTAGGTTTCTCAAGGTGCCGGCTGAGATAGAGGCCAAAATCCACAGGTAGGCACTTTGTAAAAAACACCTCTGTTTTCGGTGAAAAAATGTGATGTGTCCACATTGTGTTTTGGGCCAGTTCCTTTAGTGGGCGCCAGGCGTACCTACACAAGTGAGGTTCCATTTGTATGGGAGACTTGGGGGAATGCTGGGTGGAAGGAAATTTGTGGCTCCAGTCAGATTTAAGAACTTTCTGTCACTGATATGTGAGGAAAAAGTCTTTTTTTGGCCAAACTTTGAGGTTTGTAAAGGATTCTGGGTAATAGAACCTGGTCAGAGCCCCACAAGTCACCCCATCTTGGATTCCCCTAGGTGTCTAGTTTTCAAAAATGCTCTGGTTTGCGAGGTTTCCCGAGGTGCCGGCTGAGCTAGAGGCCAAAATCCACAGGTAGGCACTTTGTAAGAAACACCCCTGTTTTCTGGGAAAAAATGTGATGTCTCCATGTTGTGTTTTGGGCCATTTCCTTTTGTTGGCGCTAGGCCTACCCACACAAGTGAGGTACCATTTTTATCGGGAGACTTGGGGGAACGCTGGGTGGAAGGAAATTTGTGGCTCCTGTTAGATTTCAGAACTTTCTGTCACCGAAATGTGAGGAAAAAGTGTTTTTTTGGCCACATTTTGAGGTTTGCAAAGGATTCTGGGTAACAGAACCTGGTCAGAAACCCACAAGTCACACCATCTTGGATTCCCCTAGGTGTCTAGTTTTCAAAAATGCGCTGGTTTGCGAGGTTTCCCGAGGTGCCGGCTGAGCTAGAGGCCAAAATCCACAGGTAGGCACTTTGTAAAAAAACACCTCTGTTTTCTGTGAAAAAATGTTATGTGTCTATGCTGTGTTTTGGGCCATTTCCTTTCGTGGGCGCTAGGCCTATTCACACAAGTGACATACCATTTTTATCGGGAGACTTAGGGGAACGCTGGGTGGAAGGAAATTTGTGGCTCCTGTTAGATTTCAGAACTTTCTGTCACCGAAATGTGAGGAAAAAGTGTTTTTTTGGCCACATTTTGAGGTTTGCAAAGGATTCTGGGTAACAGAACCTGGTCAGAACCCCACAAGTCACGCCATCTTGGATTCCCCTAGGTGTCTAGTTTTCAAAAATGCGCTGGTTTGCTAGGTTTCTCAAGGTGCCGGCTGAGATAGAGGCCAAAATCCACAGGTAGGCACTTTGTAAAAAACACCTCTGTTTTCGGTGAAAAAATGTGATGTGTCCACATTGTGTTTTGGGCCAGTTCCTTTACTGGGCGCCAGGCGTACCCACACAAGTGAGGTTCCATTTGTATGGGAGACTTGGGGGAATGCTGGGTGGAAGGAAATTTGTGGCTCCTGTCAGATTTAAGAACTTTCTGTCACTGATATGTGAGGAAAAAGTCTTTTTTTGGCCAAACTTTGAGGTTTGTAAAGGATTCTGGGTAATAGAACCTGGTCAGAGCCCCACAAGTCACCCCATCTTGGATTCCCCTAGGTGTCTAGTTTTCAAAAATGCTCTGGTTTGCGATGTTTCCCGAGGTGCCGGCTGAGCTAGAGGCCAAAATCCACGGGTAGGCACTTTGTAAGAAACACTCCTGTTTTCTGTGAAAAAATGTGATGTCTCCATGTTGTGTTTTGGGCCATTTCCTTTTGTTGGCGCTAGGCCTACCCACACAAGTGAAGTACCATTTTTATCGGGAGACTTGGGGGAACGCTGGGTGGAAGGAAATTTGTGGCTCCTGTCAAATTCCAGAACTTTCTGTCACCGAAATGTGAGGAAAAAGTGTTTGTTTGGCCACATTTTGAGGTTTGCAAAGGAATCTGGGTAACAGAACCTGGTAAGATCCCCACAAGTCACCCCATCCTGGATTCCCCTAGGTGTCTAGTTTTAAAGAAAACGCTGGTTTGCTAGGTTTCCCCAGGTGCCAGCTGAGCTAGAGGCCAAAATCCATAGGTAGGCACTTTGAAAAAAACGCCTTGGTTTTCTGTGAAAAAATGTGATGTGTCCATGCTGTGTTTTGGGCCATTTCCTTTCGTGGGCACTAGGCCTATTCACACAAGTGAGATACCATTTTTATCGGGAGACTTGGGGGAACGCTGGTTGGAAGGAAATTTGTGGCTCCTGCCAGATTCCAGAACTTTCTGTCACCGAAATGTGAGGTAAAAGTGTTTTTTTGGCCAAATTTTGAGGTTTGCAAATGATTCTGGGTAACAGAACCTGGTCAGAACCCCACAAGTCACCCCATCTTGGATTCCCCTAGGTGTCTAGTTTTAAAAAATACGCTGGTTTTCTAGGTTTCCCCAGGTGCCAACTGAGCTAGAGGCCAAAATCCACAGGTAGGCACTTTGTATAAAACACCTCTGTTTTCTGTGAAAAATGTGATATGTCCATGTTGTGTTATGGGCATTTTCCTTTTGTGGGCACTAGGCCTACCCACACAAGTGAGGTACCATTTTTATCGGGAGACTTGGGGGAAGGCTGGGTGGAAGGAAATTTGTGGCTCCTGTCAAATTCCAGAACTTTCTGTCACCGAAATGTGAGGAAAAAGTGTTTGTTTGGCCACATTTTGAGGTTTGCAAAGGAATCTGGGTAATAGAACCTGGTCAGATCCCCACAAGTCACCCCATCCTGGATTCCCCTAGGTGTGTAGTTTTAAAAAATACGCTGGTTTGCTAGGTTTCCCCAGGTGCCAGCTGAGCTAGAGGCCAAAATCCACAGGTAGGCACTTTGAAAAAAACACCTTGGTTTTCTGTGAAAAAATTTGATGTGTCCATGCTGTGTTTTGGGCCATTTACTTTCATGGGCGCTAGGCCTATTCACATAAGTGAGATACCATTTTTATCAGGAGAGTTGGGGGAACGCTGGGTGGAAGGAAATTTGTGGCTCCTGCCAGATTCCAGAACCTTCTGTCACCGAAATGTGAGGTAAAAGTGTTTTTTTGGCCAAATTTTGAGGTTTGCAAAGGATTCTGGGTAACAGAACCTGGTCAGAAACCCACAAGTCACCCCATCTTGAATTCCCCTAGGTGTCTAGTTTTCACAAATGCGCTGGTTTGCTAGGTTTCCCCAGGTGCCGGCTGAGCTAGAGGCCAAAATCCACAGGTAGGCACTTTGTATAAAACACCTCTGTTTTCTGTGAAAAAATGTGATGTGTCCACGTTGTGTTATCGGCCTTTTCCTTTCGTGGGCACTAGGCCTACCCACACAAGTGAGGTACCATTTTTATCGGGAGACTCAGGGGAACGCTGGGTGGAAGGAAATTTGTGGCTCCTGTTAGATTTTCGAACTTTCTGTCACCGAAATGTGAGGAAAAAGTGTTTTTTTGGCCAAATTTTGAGGTTCGCAAAGGGTTCTGGGTAACAGAACCTGGTCAGAGCCCCACAAGTCACCCCATCTTGGATTCCCCTAGGTGTCTAGTTTTCAAAAATGTGCCGGTTTGCTAGGTTTCTCCAGGTGCCGGCTGAGCTAGATGCCAAAATCCACAGGTAGGTACTTTGTATAGAACACCTCTGTTTTCGGTGAAAAAATGTGATGTGTCCACGTTGTGTTTTGGGCCATTTCCTTTAGTGGGCGCCAGGCGTACCCACACAAGTGAGGTTCCATTTTTATCGGAACACTTGGGGGAATGCTGAGTGGAAGGAAATTTGTGGCTCCTGTCAGATTTAAGAACTTTCTGTCACTGAAATGTGAGGAAAAAGTCTTTTTTTGGCCAAATTTTGACGTTTGCAAACGATTCTGGGTAACAGAACCTGGTCAGAGCCCCACAAGTCACCCCATCTTTGATTCCCCTAGGTGTCTAGTTTTAAAAAATGCACTGGTTTGCGAGGTTTCCAGAGGTGCCGGCTGAGCTAGAGGCCAAAATCCACAGGTAGGCACTTCGTAAAAAACACCTCTGTTTTCTGTGAAAAAATGTGATGTGTCCATGTTGTGTTTTGGGACATTTCCTTTCGTGGGCGCAAGGCCTACCCACACAAGTGAGATACCATTTTTATCAGGAGTCTTAGGGGAATGCTGGGTGGAAGGAAATTTGGGGCTCCTCTCAGATTCCAGAACTTTCTGTCACCGATATGTGAGGAAAAAGTGTTTTTTTTGTGCCAAATTTTGAGGTTTGCAAAGGATTCTGGGTAACAGAACCTGGTCAGAGCCCCACAATCACCCCATCTTGGATTCCCCTAGGTGTCTAGTGTTAAAAAATGCATGGGTTTGCTAGGTTTTCACAGGTGCCGGCCGAGCTAGAGGTCAAAATCCACCGGTGGGCACTGTGTAAAAAACACCTCTGTTTTCTGTGAAAAAATGTGATGTGTCCACATTGTGTTTTGGGCCATTTCCTTTTGTGGGCACTAGGCCTACCCACACAAGTGAGGTACCATTTTTATCGGTAAACTTTTTGGGAACGCTGGGTGGAATGAAATGTGTGGCTCCTGTCAGATTCCAGAACTTTCTGTCACTGAAATGAGAGGAAAAAGTGTTTTTTGGCCACATTTTGAGGTTTGCAAAGGATTCTGGGTAACTGAACCTGGTCAGAGCCCCACAAGTCACCCCATCCTGGATTCCCCTAGGTGTCTAGTTTAAAAAAATATGCAGGTTTGCTAGGTTTCCCCAGGTGCCAGCTGAGCTAGAGGCCAAAATCCACAGGTAGGCACTTTGAAAAAAACGCCTCGGTTTTCGGTGAAAAAATGTGATGTGTCCACGCTGTGTTTTGGGCCATTTCCTTTCGTGAGCGCTAGGCCTATTCACACAAGTGAGATACCATTTTTATCGGGAGACTTGGGGGAACGCTGGGTGGAAGGAAATTTGTGGCTCCTGTTAGATTTCAGAACTTTCTGTCACCGAAATGTGAGGAAAAAGTGTTTTTTTGGCCAAATTTTGAGGTTCGCAAAGGATTCTGGGTAACAGAACCTGGTCAGAGCCCCACAAGTCACCCCATCTTGGATTCCCCTAGGTGTCTAGTTTTCAAAAATGCGCCGGTTTGCAAGGTTTCTCCAGGTGCCGGCTGAGCTAGAGGCCAAAATCCACAGGTAGGCACTTTGAAAAAAACACCTCGGTTTTCGGTGAAAAAATGTGATGTGTCCATGCTGTGTTTTGGGCCATTTCCTTTAGTCGGCGCTAGGCGTACCCACACAAGTGAGGTACCATTTTTATTGGGAGACTTGGGGGAATGCTGGGTGGAAGGAAATTTGTGGCTCCTGTCAGATTTAAGAACTTTCTGTCACTGAAATGTGAGCAAAAAGTCTTTTTTTGGCCAAATTTTGAGGTTTGCAAAGGATTCTGGGTAACAGAACCTGGTCAGAGCCCCACAAGTCACCCCATCTTGGATTCCCCTAGGTGTCTAGTTTTCAAAAATGCGCCGGTTTGCAAGGTTTCTCCAGGTGCCGGCTGAGCTAGAGGCCAAAATCCACAGGTAGGCACTTTGAAAAAAACACCTCGGTTTTCGGTGAAAAAATGTGATGTGTCCATGCTGTGTTTTGGGCCATTTCCTTTAGTCGGCGCTAGGCGTACCCACACAAGTGAGGTACCATTTTTATTGGGAGACTTGGGGGAATGCTGGGTGGAAGGAAATTTGTGGCTCCTGTCAGATTTAAGAACTTTCTGTCACTGAAATGTGAGCAAAAAGTCTTTTTTTGGCCAAATTTTGAGGTTTGCAAAGGATTCTGGGTAACAGAACCTGGTCAGAGCCCCACAAGTCACCCCATCTTGGATTCCCCTAGGTGTCTAGTTTAAAAAAATTCGCTGGTTTTCGAGGTTTCCCGAGGTGCTGGCTGAGCTAGAGGCCAAAATCCACAGGTAAGCACTTTGTAAAAAACACCTCTGTTTTCTGTGAAAAAATGTGATGTGTCCACGTTGTGTTTTGGGCCATTTCCTTTCGTGGGCGCTAGGCCTACCCACACAAGTGAGGTACCATTTTTATCGAGAGTCTTGGGGGAATGCTGGGTGGAAGGAAATTTGGGGCTCCTCTCAGATTCCAGAACTTTCTGTCTCCGAAATGTGAGGAAAAAGTGTTTTTTTTTGGCCAAATTCTGAGGTTTGCAAAGGATTCTGGGTAACAGAACCTGGTCAGAGCCCCACAAGTCACCCCATCTTGGATTCCCCTAGGTGTCTAGTGTTAAAAAATGCACGGGTTTGCTAGGTTTCCCCAGGTGCCGGCTGAGCTAGAGGCCAAAATCCACAGGTAGGCACTGTGTAAAAAACACCTCTGTTTTCTGTGAAAAAATGTGATGTGTCCACATTGTTTTTTGGGCCATTTCCTTTTGTGGGCGCTAGGCCTACCCACACAAGTGAGGTACCATTTTTATCGGGAGACTTGGGGGAACGCTGGGTGGAAGGAAATGTGTGGCTCCTGTCAGATTCCAGAACTTTCTGTCACTGAAATGAGAGGAAAAAGTGGTTTTTTTTGGCCAAATATTGAGGTTTGCAAAGGTTTCTGGGTAACAGAACCTGGTCAGAGCCCCAAAAGTCACCCCATTTTGGATTCCCCTAGGTGTCTAGTTTTCATAAATGCTTTTTTGATAGGTTTCCCGAGGTGCCGGCTGAGCTAGAGGCCAAAATCTACAGGTAGGCACTTTGTAAAAAAACACCTCTGTTTTCTGTGGAAAAATGTGATATGTCCACGTTGTGTTTTGGGCCATTTTATTTCGTGGGCGCTAGGCCTACCCACTCAAGTGAGGTACCATTTTTATCGGGAGACGTGGGGGAACACAGAATAGCAAAACAAGTGTTATTGCCTCTTGTCTTTCTGTACGTTTTTTCCTTCCAAATGTAAGGCAGTGTGTAAAAAAGACGTCTATTTGAGAAATGCCCTGTAATTCACATGCTAGTATGGGCACCCCGGAATTCAGAGATGTGCAAATGACCACTGCTTCTCAACACCTAATCTTGTGGCCATTTTTGAAATATAAACGTTTTCTAGATACCCATTTTTCACTTTTTATATTTCAGCAAATGAATTGCGGTATACCCGGTATAGAATAAAAACCCATTGCAAGGTGCAGCTCATTTATTGGCTCTGGGTACCTAGAGTTCTTGATGAACCTACAAGCCCTATGTATCCCCGCAACCAGAAGAGTCCAGCTGACGTAACGGTACATTGGTTTAAAAAATCTGACATCGCAGGAAAAAGTTACAGAGTAAAACGTGGAGAAAAATTGATGTGTTTTTCACCTCAATTTCAATATTTTTTTTTTTCAGCTGTTATTTTCTGTAGGAAACACTTGTAGGATCTACACAAATGGCCCCTTGCTGAATTCCGAATTTTTTGTCTACGTTTCAGAAATGTTTAGCTTTCTGGGATCCAGTATTGGTTTCTCACCCATTTTGGTCACTAGCTGGAAGGAGGCTGAAAGCACAAAAATTAGTAAAAATGGGGTATGTAAAATGTCAAAATTGTATTGAAAAATGGGTTTTCCAATTCTGCCTGTTCCTGAAAGCTGGGAAGATGGTGATCTTGCCACCGCAAACCCATTGTTGATGCCATTTTCAGGGGGAAAACCAAGAGCTGCTTTCTGCAGCCCTTTTTCCCATTTTTAAAAAACAAAACAAAATTTTCACTGTATTTTGGATAATTTCTTGGTCTCCTTCAGGGGAACCCACAAAGTCTGGGTACCTCTAGAATCCCTAGGATGTTAGAAAAAAGGACGCAAATTTGGCGTGGCTAGCTTATGTGAACAAAAAGTTTGGAGGGCCTAAGCGTGAACTGCCCCAAATAGCCAAAAAAAGGCTTGGCACATGAGGGGGGAAAGGCCTGGCAGCGGAGGGGTTACAATGACCCATACTGAAGGAATTATTGCCCCCAAAATATCTCCTACAATTGCAGAAGCGGTTTCTCTCTTTTGTCGCACTTGATGTAATTTGGTCACTTTCCATTTTTTCTTCAAATCATCTATCTGATAAATCTTAGAGAAAACTATCATTAAATAGCATGTCCCATACCATCCTCTAGGAGTTTGCTCTACAAGTCCTGATACTTCTGGACGGTAGCCACAATGCAGTTTGTGCCCAATGTTTAGTGCTGCATATAAGAGCTTGATCACTTCATTATTGAAGTGCCAGCCCTATCTGATTCTTAAGAGATCGGAAATCTGAACTGTGGTATTAATTCTCTAAGCAACAGCTTTGCAACTGTGAGACTATCCTTCCTACGTTTGGGGTATGCTTCAATCCAATGACTAATCACACACAATTACCAACACGTACTTCAATCCACCACATGCAGGCATTTCAATGAAATTCAACTGCATCCTGCTGCATGGTCCTCCTGCTCTTCCAATGTGGCTCAAATTCACCACTGTCCCTTTCCCCACATTTAGTTGCTGACATATTACACATCTGTGGCATACTGCATCTGCTGCTTGTAGGAATTTTGGATTAAACCAGTAAACTTTGAACAATCTAACCATGGCATCTCTTCTGAAGTGTTCTTGGCCATGGTAATATCTGGCTATCTGAGTCAATAAACTGTTTGGCAGTACCATCTGGCCCTCCTCAGAAACCCAAATCTCATCTGGTCTTTCTACACACTTGAACTTTTACCAAAGCTTTTTCTCATCCTTGTCCGCATTTTCCTGCAATGTTTTTAATTCTTATAAGGTGTCAATTATTTTTAAAGTAAAACTTACACAATATGTTTCTTCTTCAGGCATAAGCTCACACTTATCCTTGAACGACATACAGTTCAATGCGCAAAACCTTGCAACTTGATCTGCATATCCATTTCCTAGAGAAATGTAATCCTGTGTCTTTTGGTGTGCACTGCATTTCACCACAGCAATTTCTTCAGGCAACTGAAATGCATAGAACAACTCTTTTATCTGATCCCCATTTCTCACTGGAGTTCCAGTTGAGGTCATAAAACCTAGCTGCGACCACAATTGGCCAAAATCATGAACAATTCCAAATCCATATTGACTATCAGTATATATTGTGACTCTCAACCTTGCAGAGACATAGCAAGCCCTAGTAAGAGCTACTAGTTCTGCCACTTGTGCAGAATACACACCCGGAAGCCATGAAGCTTCTAATGTGCCTGTAATTGTGCACACAGCATATCCTGCTATCAGTGTGCCTGTTCCATCTCTGAGACACGAACCATCAACAAAAACAATTTAGTCATTTTCTTCTAAACGTGTGTCTCGAATATCAGGCCTCGATTTTGTACACAGTTCAGTTACTTCAAGACAATCCTGTTCAATATCTTCCTCTTTTTCAATTTCAACAGTGTCACTTGGAAGTAATGTTGCTGGATTCAACACTGTACATCTTTTCAATGTTATATTTGGAGCACCCAATATGCTTGTCTCATACCTTGTCAGTCTTGCTCCCGTCAAATATTGTGTTTTCATCCTTGTCAGTAAAATCTCAACAGAATATGGTACCATTACTGTCAAAGGGTATCCCATGACTACCCTCTCACATTGGGAAAGAATTTGCCAAACTGCGGCTACTGCACGCAGACAACCTGGTAAAGCTGCTGCAACCGGGTCCAAGGTAGCTGAAAAATAAGCTACTGGGCGATAAGCACCTCCATGGACATGTGCCAAGACAGACAAAGAACAAGCATCAAGTTCAAGACAAAACAATGTGAAAGGCTTTGTGTCATCAGGCATTCCCAACGCTGGAGCTCTGCACAAACTCTCTCTCAATTCGGTGAAAGCTTTCATCTGGTCTTCATCTAGTGTAATAGGATCTGTAACTTCTTTATGTGTCAACTGCTGTAAGGGTTTGGCTATTTTGGCAAAATTTGGAATCCACTGTCCACAATACCCTACCATTCCCAGAAACATTTTGACATCTCTCTGCGAAGTCGGGGGACTTTTCTGCAGAATCATAGTAATCCTATCTCTGGAAATTCTTCTCAATCCCTTCTCAATCTGATGTCCCAAATATTTCACTGATTTCTGACAATACTGTAATTTCACAGGCGAGACTTTAAGTCCAAATTCTCCCAAATGATTCAACAAGACAATCGAGTCATGCTTACACTCGTCTCTTGTTCTGGATGCAATCAGCAAATCATCAATGTACTGCACAAGAGTCAATTGGCAGGGCAATTCCGATGACCCCAGATTCTTTTTCAGGATCTGATTAAACAGTGATGGTGACTCCGTATACCCTTGTGGAAGCCTGCATCAGGTGTAGACTTAGTCTAGGAATTTGAAACTAAAAAGAAACTGACTATCCTCATGAAGTGGCACAGAAAAGAAAGCTTGTGACAGATCTACCACTGTGAACCACTCTGCATCGCAAGGAATCTGAAACAGTATCACTGCTGGATTGGGCACAATCGGACAGCATTTAACCACCATGTCATTCACTTTCTGCAAGTCCTGTACAACTCGTACTTTCCAACATGGCTTTTTCAAACCCATTACCTGTGAATTATATGGGCTACTCAGCACCTCTTTCAAAACTCCTTGTTTTAAAAAGTCTCCAATTATTTGTGCCACTTTCATCAAAACATCCTGTGGCATGTTATACTGTGGAAGCTGTGGGAATACTGCATTCGGCTTCAAAGTGATTTTAATCGACTCCACTCCCTTTATCAGACCCACTTCTTTTCATGTCAAGTCCCAGACTTCCTCCTTCACAGTTCCCTGCAAATCTGCATGCAACTCTTTCACAGTAAACATTGGGAAAAATTCAATCAATGGGCATTGTTGATAGGCATTGCTGACTATCATTGCAGATGCCTGCTCTTCTTCATCATCGCTATTTGTCTGGACTTTTATCCCTGTGTCTGAACAGTTGTTAGAACATTTGGTCTTGCACAACAAGTCTCTACCCGATAAGGATACAGGACTTGAATCGCACACCACAAATCTATGCATTCCCAAATAATTTCCAATTTTAACATGCACTGGTTCCGTGATTGGATTTGTCAATTGTCTGTTTTCCACACCCACACCTTGAACTGTCCTGCCTGAAAGAGGTAAATTTGGAACTTCTATGCTTCTTACTGTAGAGCGCGTAGCTCCCATATCTACCAAGAATGAGACCTTGTAACCCATTACTTTCCCCTTCACAAAAAGGCCCACTCTGATCTACTTCTACAGATGCAGCAAGCATACTGGCTCCTTCATCTGAACTGTCCTTCATCCATTCTTCGTTTATTTCATCCTCATTGTAAAATTAAAACTGGTGTACTGTGTTATCACTATTGTCTTGTCTTTGACCTGTGACCTGCTGAGTAAGCATCACCTGTTGCTGTTCCATTGGGGCTTGGGGTATTTGCAGTTGCTGTCTAGGTACCATGGGAACCTGCATTTGCTGCACTGGTAGGAAATTCCGTCCTCGATTCTGAGCATTAAGAACAAATTCTTTCATTCTTGGACTTTCACATTTTGAAATGTACTGAACCACGCCATCCTGCACCATCAACGCACACTCCTGCTTCCAGTTTCCCACGTTTCCGCACAAATGACATGGTAACATCCTTTTCATACCTTGCATGTCATTCTGAACAACCACAGTTCCTAAATCTGGACCGCGCATCATATCCATTGCACGCCATCTGCCCCCCACTTGAGGTTGGAACATAACAGCTCTCTGTTGCGGCGGCATCGGTGGTACTAAAGCTCCCTGTGCTCCTGTTTGAGCTGCCTTGATTTACATCACCATTGCCTTTTCTTTCAATTTCCTTTATTTTAACTCAATCTCGGCATTACAGTATTTTGCATATTGCAACACCTCGTCAATTGGTTTTGCTTGCCAGCAAATCAAATGATTCTTAATCATCTGTCCCACCCCTGGTCTTAGACCTTCAACAAATCTAACCACAAAATGCAACATGTCTTTCGGCTCGATTGCTTCCTTTGCACTGTACTCTTTAAATGCTTTCAACAATCTCTCATAGTAGGTATGTGTTGTTTCTTTAGACTCTTGGACCGTTCTATCAATCCGCTGCCAATCAATGTTTTTGGGAGAAATCCTTGTCTTCAGGAACTCAATCACCTTATAATAGTTTTTCATTACCTCGGGTGAAGGGGCACCTGTTACCTTATCCCTTTCTGGTTCACTTGTTGGCCAGTCTACTGCTCTCTTACACTCGACCCACAAGTCTGCTGGAACCACTATTTCCAATAACGTGTTCAAGTCTTCCCATAAACATTTGGAAAGCTTCACAAATCTCTCTGTTGATACCATTCAACTGGCTTCTCTCTCAATTTTGGATAATCGTTTGTAAATGACAATATGTCACTCCTGTGCCATGGGACATGAACAATCTGCCCCCATGGAATTTCCCTCATCTGAAGCATCTTAACTGATTCCCCTTTATCAACACTTTCCACCCCTTCTTGGGAATCCATTTTCGTTTATCTTGTTCTTTGTCCATCTACCTTCCTACTTCCCTAATGCTCCCCAAACCTGCACACTCTTCAGCAGTTCTCTCAGGTGTGCTTTCATCCCTGCTGATCTCATGTGTTTGAAATCCTTTGCCTCAAAATCTAATCTGTAGCTGTGTTTCAAATGTGTCGTCTTTTCAATGTCAACGTCATGTTTTTCTGCTCACTCTGCTAACTTTTGATGTATTCTACTCACTTCTCTTGTAGTCCTTGGGCATAAATACCCCAGCTCTTCTTCTGTGTAGGACACTAATCTGTTCACACCTAGTGTGACCTCGACTAGTTAAGTGGTTTCTATGCTCAGTCTAACTCGATTTATCTGATCCTCCCCCCTAGATGCATTCTGAGGAGTGTTTAGACTGTCTAACCATTTGCTTAATTGCTGAGCTTACAATCCCTGTAATGAAATGTTATTTGCATTCAGCACTGGTAGCTGTTGTACCACTGCACCTGAAGTTTGCGGTGTCAGAAGTCTCAAACTCTGACTTGTATTTGGACCATTTACTGCATCTGGAAGTGTTACAAGTGGACTAAGATCCATTAGCGGTCTAGATCCATTGAAAGTTTGTCCTGCAGACAACATTAGCTGCGCAGGATCACTCACCCCCTTCCTTACGAGGCTCTGTGATACTTCATTCTGCTCTCCTGCTTCTGACTTCTTTTGTGCAAATAAGGGTACCGCTGGACCAACAGTAATCGGTAGTGATACTGCGTCTGGAGCTGCTCTATCACCTGCTCCTTGTGTGAATGCTACCCCCATTGCCTGATTCATAACTGGTGTGAGATCTGACTGCGTTCCTGTCAGTGGTGTAAACTTTGGTAGACCCTGTGGTTGAGCTGAAGACAACCTAGGTGTCTGATCTGTCTGAATCAGCATTGGGTTCGGAAGCACCTGCTCCATCGACACCATGATGTTTAAGACTGTCTCAAGTACTTGCACATCTGGACAAATTCTCTGCATTGAAGGTGGATGTATTTGCACCTGAACTACAGTACTAGTTCCTGCATTAGGTGTACTCTGTACTACCCCTGGTAATTGCCCACCTTCTGCCTGTACAGCTCCCTCGACTCCCTGTGCTTGTGCCGCAGCAGCTGTAGGAGCAGTAGCATTAGTGCCTGGACCCCTGCATAGGTTGTTGATGGTGGATGTCTATCCCTCAACAACTGCTTAATGAGATCCTCAACATCAGAATCATTATCATCTACATAGGACTTCCTCTTTTTCTTTCTTCCTCCACTCTCATCCTCCTTGACACTATCTTCCTTCTCTGCCTCGCTCCCTCTGCAATGGCAGGAAACAATTTGATATCCTGTAATGGCACTGTTCTCCATCTTTTTTGCTCCCAATCCTATCTAGCTTCAGCTAATGATTTTTCTACTCGCTTCATCCTCCTTTTGAACTTCATCTCTTGTTGCTGTCTAGCCACTAGCTCCCAAACCGCTAAAGCTTCAAACTGTGCTGGTCTCGGTAATGGTTTCATGTCATACAATGACATCCCCAATTGATTCAAAATTCTCAAATTAAACGTTCAATGCTGCGAAAAAGCTAAAGACCCTTGATTTTTAGTTAACTTGCACCATTGCTTCAACCACAAACACAGTACCACACCTCGCTCCTCCATTACAATGTAAGCCGGAGTATTTTCTGGTGGGGTTGGCTCCCCCACTGATGCCTTAATGTACGTATCACCCTTCATCGCACTCCTGAATGTCTTGAAAAACTTCATTTTGTCTATGTTGTTTACTTTTGATTCAAGAATGAAATGACTATTACTCCCAAAATTACTTTCACCTGCTTACTCAACCAAAAACCTCTTTTGGACAGCTGCCAATCCGATTGCGTCTCTTCTCACTAACCAACCTATCCCAACGCTGCACACCCTGACATCACACCCACACCCAGCGGCTGACAAAGTCTTGCAGCTCGTCCTTCTTAACATGATTCACACAACTAATGCAAATCCAATAACTAAAACAAACCTGCTGGTTTACTGCAGGAAGGGACACAATCGCTTCAGAGTCCTTACGGATTTTCACTAATGGCTCTCTTGGCTCATATATCTATTCCTCTTTGCTCAGTGCCCCACATTCGCAAGCAAAATTTGACCAGCAAATTTTATTCTCAACTGATCATTGGGTCTGTTCTGGTGCACATAGATCTCACCAAATCTCAATCGAAATTTTTCTTTCACCCAGTTATCACACTCACTGACTTGTTGACCACGCACGATCAACCTACTGAACCAGACAGATTACAACATATAACCAAGTGTCTCCTACACTTATTGATATACTCCGGAGTCTTAGACCACGCAGGGTCCGTATATCACCAACAACCACGTGGATAATTTTTTAGCACAAAGCACCACACACATGTGAGGTTTGACGACTTCCCTACTCTCATACTACGGAGTACGCACACTCCTACTAACTTCAATTGGATCACTCAGACTTCCTACAAAACCTCACATACCTCACAATTCACCTGTGATTTGCTTAAGCCTGTGCAAGCACAACGCACCACTTTTACACTATCCAAAAATATGCCGAGAACATCCCCAACTTTACTAGCAGGGTCCGGGATCTGGGAAAGTCTTTTCTGGGCTTAAGGGGACATCATCTTTGCTACCATTGCCATTTCAGAAAAACTAAATTAAAATCTTATAAAATACAAACAACTAACCCTAACTTAAACTAGTACCATAAGCAATAATCACCACATAACTAGTTTCCCCGAGGAAACTAGCCATGAAGCTGCTACCAAAAACTGCAAGCGTGCCCTGTCCTTAGTAAGTAAACTTGCAAGGGGACGCGTATAGGTCGATGAACCTGTTGAATCGCATGGAGTATCCTAATCATGCAGTGATTACTGAACCAATAATCAACATGAATAAATCAATATCAACCGCTCAAGGAACCAAAAAGAAAAAAACATATAAAAAATAACCATTACTCATGGAAAAAAAAAAAAATGTATTTCCTATTGATAACAATTCTAATGCTCAGTGATTATCAACATTAATAGAGTAATTCAGCAATTCAATCCATCAGTCAATTTGTCACCCTCAACTTCTCCCCTGTCAGCCTACCTAACCAAGATTAGCATCAGCATGTGGGTCTTCATGCAAAAACAATTTAGATAAAACATTAATTTGAAAAACTCTATCTAAAGAGAGAAATTCTATTCAGAAAACAGCACAGTTGGCACCTAGAAGAAAAGGCACAAAATGTGTCAGTCACAATTTCATAGCTACCTATCCAGGATGGATCAGCAACAAGTCAATCTTCGTTCCCAGGTCATAAGTGGTCAGCTAAGTATCAGGCTCACAGAATATAAGCCCAATTATCAGCACTTCGGACAGCATCTCCTGACGTCATCAAAGTTCTCCTCGCAGTTCTGATTTCGCTCCCCTTGTCATGACTTTTTATTAGGGTCTCCCAGTCTGTCCCACTAATTGCTAATTGGTCAGTCTCGTCAGAAGTTATGGCTCTAACCTATAGTTTTTATTTATCAAATCTAAATTTCTACCTAGGCTTCAGGTTCCATAAATTTGATTGGTCCTTCTGGTGATGAGAACATCATCCGGCTCTTCAGGTAACAAAATTGTTGCATCTATAGTCTTTAGTCAGTGCCTCTATTGTTCAAGTCCTGGGAAAGTACATTTAGCCTACACTACACATAATTGTATCAATTTTGCTTCATCATCTCCTGTCCGCTAGTACATTGCAGAATGTCTAGCAGAGCCATCTGAACTCTGAACAGTTCAAGGTCCTTTACTCCGGTTACCAGTACTCGCAAGCCTTTTTGAGTCTTCACATTGTAAGCAGGCAAGTCCCAGTGAAACCAGGCCTTTAGTCCGGCTAAGTTAAGAATGCGAATTAACACAAAACATAGGTTATAAATCCAGTTATGATATATTAATACATTTTACGTAGATTTTTCTATGACCACTCCCCATGGGCATATTTCTGCTTACACACATTATTTTCTAATATCAGTTTCTCTATGTAATTTTCTCATTAGTAAACACACATTAATCAATATATACATTTCTTGAATTAGCATATCTGCTCCATCAGTATTTGTGTTTCTGATATTCTGTCAGTGATCTGTTAGTCTATTCAATTATGCCTCCTTTTTTGTCCAAACCCTTTACCACAGAGGAATCTGGAAAACTCTCAGAAGATCTTCAATTAATGGCATGCCCAGCTCTCTATGACACAAATAGGGCGAACACTTTGATGGAAGTAACAACATTCTGCTTGAAAAGACATTTTCGGAATTCTGTACTCTGGCCTCGTTATCATATATAATACGCTCTCCCTGTAAATAGCAACCAAAATACACTTCACCTTATAAATGGTTCACATTTTTTTCAAAAGTTTCATCCCCAATTTGGCAGAGGAGAAAAAAGTGATGTTGAGGTCTTCACAAACTGATCATTTTTAATATTAATTTGTTTATTTTAAGTACCAGCATGTACTCTCAAATAAGAACAGGTACTAGTGTGTTTTACCTAAACTTCATTCATGATAAATCAAAACGGACCGGGAAAACCGGTGCTACAAGTCATAATGAAGGACTTATCCAATTTAACTCTAAGATACAAATTGCCCGTGAACACCAATAAAGTGTACAATAAGTATTGAAGGGCTTTCGTAGTGCGGCCTATTAGGACCACATCATCCCCATACAGGAGGTCAGGACCTGGGCAGTGTTCAATTTGGGGCATCTCTCTACACCCTCCAAGAATAAAATAATATAGAGGGTGCAGAGGTAGGCACAATACACAGCTCTACTTTACCCTTTTGTTAATTTAGAACTCATTCTCGACGTCACTTTAGCAGTGGAACGGGTATACATTTATTTTATTTTATTCATGATTGACTTGTCCAGCCCCGCATCCCCTATCAAGTGCTAAAACCTGCTGAGAGATACACAGCCAAACATGCACAACATATTCATTAATGCTGGGTAGAGATTGCTCATTTTCACAACTGTGTGTTTGTTGATCAGTAAAATAAAATAAGAGTCTGATACACAGCACCAATACCCCATGGAATCCTTACTGGATACCGCCCAAGATGTGGTATTCCCCTGCCCACATTTTGAAAGCAGAATTCTTCCCAGGACCTTGACCAAAGTGCCCAAACAAGAAATCGGATAAGAACAACTAGGGTAATTGCAATTTCCCTTTTTTGTATATTTGTACAATTAGTGACTGTAACCGACTGCCTGCCTAATTTGCCCGTTTTACAGAGAGACTTCAGGACATAAATAAGAAGGGGGCCCTAAACCTCAGTGTTGAACTTATAAATATCTGGCGGAGCCCCATCGCCATCAGGGGCTTTTGCTTTGGAGTTTTTTAAATAATAACAGTACTTACTTCACGCAAAAGAAACTTGAGGGACATTGCACTTGCAGGCAAATGGCATAATTAGTAGGGGCCCGTGTCCCATTCTTGTCTTCTGGACATCATTACCAACTGTGTTCATACTGCTAAAATACGCTACTCAATCAGGGGCCACAATGGCCACTTCTAGAGATGGGATTGTTGGCTCTTAAAAATATGGTTGTTTTTTTACTTCCACAAAGAGGCTGCGTTATCATTGTCTTTGCTAGCAGCCACTAAAGCGTCCCAAGCTTCATTCTTAATGTCTTTCTTCCTATGGTCGAGGGCAGAATTCTTATTTTTTTCTGTAAACAGGAGTCTCTCTGCCTGTGATCTATGTTGTCCATTCAAAGACAGTTTGCAAGTTGGAGCAGTTGTGATCATACCAGACTTTCAACTTGGATGTCCTTCCCGTAGGAGGCATGTGACTCCGCTTGCGCATGGGTTGAAATGTCTTCAGAAGCCTATTTAATTTCGGGTTGGCCCATGTTTTCATCCATTCAGGTGACCAAATGGGATTAATTATTCCTCTTTTAGCTGAAGTAGGAACCCCTCTGACCTAACCGCGGCCCATTTTATTTGCGGGCCAATCATTCTAGTCACCTTTATCTTGTTGACTGCTTCTAAGCGCTTGACTGATCCTTCCCACAAGGCAGTTCTTAAAGCGATGCTTTGTGACTTATGATCACTAAATAATTTTTTGAGTTAAAAAAATTATAAACGTAGAATCAGATTATCTGTTACTAAAAAGTGATCTATAGTACTCCCCTTCTCTGCCCTTATATGTCCCTTTTTCTCTGTCTGTGTATGTGTGAGCAAACGGGAAAATTCACTGCACTTGAAAACTGAAAGTTAAAATTGGCAAGTAGATGGTAAATCAGACTGCTGTGGCCATTATGTAAGAAATTAGTCTCACCACTGCTTCCTGTGTCAGAGAATCCATTGATTTCCCTTGCTGATAAATAACACAGATGTGCTTTGAAGTCCCCTCCCCAAAGCAAGTATACTTCATGGCCTCTCTTAGGTTTCAGTGACTTTAATTCATTTTCCATTTTGTCTAAAACATTGAATTTTCTTGAGTTGAATACATTGCTGTGAATTATAAATACTTATTAAATACCCCTGGTTTTCTCTGACCCAATGGTTAGATAAAATTATCACCCTACAAGTACTTAATACCAGGGTGGCAATGTGGATTTAGAAACCTCCTTTAGCACTACCAGAAGTTGAGGGTAAGGTCACGTGCCTGTTAATATGCAGAATTTTAATAATCCAAATTTCCTGCAGGCTAATTATAAAAAGTAATGAAATAAAGTTATCCCAATCCTCATATTTCAATGTATTCTTCAACCCCGCCACACTCCAACTAATAACGTGCAACATAGCACTGTGGCTATCAACAGGAGCCCTTTCCTCAATATGATAAATCGTGCTTGGTCCTATGGCACTATTGGACTCAAGGTTGGCAAGGTTAATAAGGTGCTCATGCCAAAATCCCTTTGGTTGTGCCATGCCTTCCTAAAACACTATTGTTGACGATAACAAGAGGCATTGAGGGTGGACTGTCCCTTATTCAGTTCATCTACCATATTCCCTATTGGCGTAATCAGACAGGCAGGTAGGTGAATAGATTTTCTGTAGAACATTTATAATCTGTCTGTAAGTTAAGTTAAATTGTGTTATCAAAATGGGGAAAATTATGCCCCAGGCATAATCCTGAGTTTTATAGAAAAAATGCTCAAAGGAATCGAAGTAATTCTGTGAAAGAAAAGCTGGCTGTGCTCTTTAAAATTATCTACGAAAAAGTGAGATCTAAAATTTAGGGTGACAGAATCCATTATACAACTTTTGTCACCTCTTGCCACCCAGTACAATCTCCATAACATTATGATATCGTCAAATAGTTCATTGGTATGTCCGACCATCTTCCCCACCCAATCCACAGCATTGCTCTCAAGCTCTATCCAGCTTTCTCTCCGCAAGTGTTTACACAATGTCAAGACCAGCACATATGTGGCTGCCTCAGGTGGGAGATCCAGGTGCTTTGAATTGACACTAGATGCCTTCCAGAACCTTCCAGGACTGTGAGGGGAGCACATGAACTAGCACCCATTTTAGGCCCCTTTTGCAAACCTTCTTCGACCCAAAGAGAAATAACATAATCTAGATTTCCTATATTAGTTATCATGTTATTTTATACTCTCAAATGTGGGTGAGATGCATCCCTTTGGGAGGCTCCCGTGATCTCAAGGGATGTGATAGACTGTATCTGTACTTTTTTTTATAGAATCAAGATAAGCACCTGCTGACCATTCAACCACTTTTAAATGACAACATAAATTGTCCAGTAGATGTATTGTCTGGACTTCAAAAGACAGGAATGGTGCATTGATTTGATTGAGAATTGCATCTCGCAATGATGAAAAGTCAAGTTAGAGTATATCGCCTCCTATGTCCCCTTTCCGGAGAACGAAGCGCAAGTGAAGAGCAAGTATGTGAATTTGTTACCACCACTGTGTTGTTTTGGGATGTAGGATGATTATTAGACGATGGGAAAGCTGCAACTCTAACCTTTACAGGTTCATGTGTCGCACAGAAACTCCTCCTTATTTTTGTTCTGCCTGCTGCTTCCTTATCAGGTGGTGTATCTAAAATTGGGCTAGGTGGTGCTTCCAAATGGGAATCTCAATGATGGAAGCAAGCTAGTTGATTCTAAGCCTCAAGTGTTGCCTCTCTAAAGCATGCCAAAAGTGATGGATAGAATGCTTGAATTAATCTCTGCAAAAAGTAATTACCTCATTCTCATCTCAATACATAATTATTTTGCACACAAGCCACGTCAGTTTTGACCCAGCTATACGTAAATCTAGCTAATCTCCTAATGGTAACAGCAAGGCCAAACTGTCAAGTCAGGTACTCCCTGAACATGAACAGGAAACCTAGGACTGGATTAGCCCTAGCTAGGGTTTATCAACCAGGTGTTGCTTGGTTCCAGTGACACAGTGTGCACAAGACCAATGTCTGGGCATACCTGCCACACTTAGGGTGACACACTAATACATACAAAAAAAAGTGATGGATGGAATGCTTGATCTATCTCAACCAGTGATAATTACTTGTGATCTCATGCAAAATGCAAATGCTTATTCCAGTCTCACAGTGTGCATGGGACCCATGGAAGGGCATTTCCACCCACCTAGCATGACACACTAACGCATACAAAAGAGTGGTAGCTGAAAGGCTTGAATTACTCTGGCCCACTGGTGGTTACTGGGGGTCGCATCCCAATACATTGTTATTTTGCATGCCATGGTACCTCATTTTGGACCTAGCTGTAAACAAATCAGTCTCGACCATGCACCTATGGGAGCAGTGTGTCCTGATCTACCAAGCAAGGTCCTTCCTGACCCAAACGTCAAGCAGCCTAGGACTGGTTTTGCCCTAGTTAAGCCCGATAATAGCGTGTTTCCATTGACACAGTGTGCATATAACCCACAGCTTGGCATACCAGTCACACATAGAGCTTCAAAAAACAAAGTGATGGATGGAATGCTTAAATTCATCTCAGTTACTGGTGATCCCTTGGGTTCACATCCCAATCCATAGTTTTTTGCCCAGCATGGCACCTGAGTTTGTAGTCAGCCATTTGGAAATCAGTCATGACCCTGCTCCAGTGGGAGCAGTCTAGCCTAAACTGCTAGGCTAAGTCCTCCCTGAAACAGAACAGAAGCAGCCCATTAACAGCTTCCCTCTTGTTGTAACCCCATCAGGCAGGTATAGCTTGATTCCATAGGCATAACAAGCAAAGGACCTACACTTGTGTATACCGCATGCCTCCCTCCCCTTTCAAACATGGCATGAGTGCAGAGACCATGGTCTCCACTTTTAATTGCAGCTGAATATTTAAGTGCAGCAAATCACCTAAAAGCCCTGCCTGCTTGAGCCCGCCCCTTCCACATTAGTAGTATGCAACAATGTTCCCGCCATTTTCCATGGTGATGGACAGTGTGTATTCTCCTCAATTGCAGGTTCAAAATCAATCTGCAATCCTAGGTGGATGTGAATGCATCATGAATTTATTGGAGTGCAATCTCTTCTGTAGTGACTATCTAAGACGAGTGGGTTCTTTCTTGTCATGCCCTGGTCTGAGAGCAGAGTACACCCGTCTACCTTTTAATCACTGCTGAGCATGCAAACGTGCAAAATCGCCAATAAGCTCCGCACAGTTGGCCCTGCCTTTTACATGTTAGTTGTATGCAACAGTGTTCTTGCAATTTTCCAGGCTGATGGACAGTGTGGTTTCTCTACAATTGTACACTGAAACACTATTTGAAATCCCGGATGGAGGTGAATGCATTGTTGATCTCTTCAGTCTTCAGTAATGACTGTCCATGATGAGTGGGTTCTTCATTGTCGTTCCTTGGCAGAGCGGAAAGTTCATGGTTCTCCCTTTTATTTGCTGCTGAGTATGCAAAGACCCTAAATCGCCTACAAGCTCCACTCATTTGGTCCTTTTCCCTTCCACCTTAGTATTATGCAATTGAGTTCCTGGCATGTTCAGGCAGATGGACAGCTCAACTTACCAAAGTGACCCTAGTATATGTCCCACCAATGTTTGATAGCGGGAACATGAGACACCTCCACCAAAAACAAAAAAGAAGCACTTACTTTATATAATTTAGATGAAGTACCCTTGTCTGGTAGAGATTCAGCTCTTTGCTTGCAGCCTCATCGAAGAGCAATCACATTACAAAAATTATATGTACACAAGGTCACTGGAGACATTACAGTAACATTATACTTAGTTGTGAGAAAAAAGTCTGTTTTGGTGTAATAAAAAACATTAGAAATTCACTGAAAAAAGTTAAAGTGACACTGCAGTTGGCTGAATAGGTCAGTAACAACATTCACATTTGAATTGTAAAAAGCAACAGATAACAGAGCTAATTATAACTTGCGCTTCTGCCATGCACTGCTTATGACCTTACATAATGCATCATTAATGACATGTTTTATGACATCATTTATGAAAGCATTGATGACATCTTTGATGACATCAGTGATGACATCATCCTATGAGTGTGTTTGTTTTCTAAGTTACATAGTGGCGGGGAACTATCATATTACTTTTCTAGTCTTATTTTTAACAGCCTGTTTCCAGCTAATTGTTATAAGTGTATATATACATATGTGTGTGTGTGTGTATGTATATATATATATATATATATATATATATATATATATATATTTATATATATATTAATACATAGTTAGGACCAAGTTTCTATAGAAAAGGCATTTTTGTTTTGCCAATAACTTTGGCACCGCTAGCCGAATTGTTACAAATTGTTCCAAGGAAATACGACATTCACTTGAGCTGCTGTCTGAAAATGTTCAGGTTGATCCTTCCAGGGGTGCTGAGAAAATGGGGTGTCCCAAAATACTTCTTCGCCAATCATTTTTCTATAGGAAAAATTGAACAGTGATAGCGCCAAAACTACTGGACAGAGTTACACCAAATTTGGCAGAAATGTAGCTACTGGTCCAGAAAGGGACTTTTTTTATTTCGGTGTAAATCTGTTCAGTTGTTTTTGAGAAATTAAGAGGAATGCAAATTTGTGTATATAGGGACACAAAGGAATCTCCACCCCTCCTGATCATGTGGTGAGATCTCATTGACTGACAACACGTCAACCAGGAAGTGTTGGCAGCTATCTTGGGACTCTGCTGCTGAGTCCCAGAAAAAAATGTGTGTGTGTGTGTGTGTATAAATATATAGTAAGTTGTTATAGTTAGGACCATGTTTCCATGGAAAAAGCATATTTTGGTTTGCTTTATCTTTTTAACTGTTTGACAAATCTTCACAAAATTTTTCAAAAAAGTACCCCGGTGATTCTTTTTGGGCAAAGAAAGTTTTGGGGTGAACCATTAAGCAGAGTTTGAGAAAAAGGGGTGGTTAAAGTTAAATAATGTGTGTTTCCCATGTTAATTCCCATTGATACTTTGAACACGACTACAGTCTGAACCACTGGATGGCATTACACCAAATTTGGGAGAAAGTTAGGTTTCAGTACGCAGAAAACACTTTTGCCTGTTTGGTGTAAATCCTTTCAGTAGGATTCAGTTTTTGTGGCAATTGCGGCGTATTTGTGAATGCGTGTGCCAACAGGAATGGTGTGATTGACTGGCCGCAACCAGACCAGAAAATAATACCCGCCATTTTATGTTACGGGACATGGTCCGCGGGGCTGGAAATAAAATTGAAAACTGCCATAAGTGGTCAGGGTGGCGGTACCCTGAGCCTGTGGATATGATAAAGAGGTCTTTAACACTCAAATCATGATTTTAAAAATATTTTTTTCATGCTGTGCAATATTTGCGTATATGCTGTGATGCTCATCGCTGTCCCCCATGTAACATTGCAAATAATCAGTGAAAAAAATATATACAACAACAAAAAAAAACGAAAGGTTACAGGGACATTATAGTTAAGAAATAGAATTAAAAAACATAGAAATTCACTTAAAACATGAAGGTTACAAGGACATAGTTAATCACATGTTTTAAACGTACAAACTCATAAAAAAGCACCTGTTATATTTAGATTTATTTCAAATAACTATAACTCATGCCCTAAGGTAACTATAACTCGCTTCCCTGCCATGCACAGTTTTTTAAATCAAAAATTGCACTGCAAATATTACATTGATATTGTCAATTATGTGTTCAAAGGTGTCATGAGTGCATCATTTATGGGATAACTAGCATTGCAGGGCGAGAGAGGTAATTATAGGTACCTTAGTGCTCGAGTTATAGTTACTTGAGATAACTCCAACTATAACGGGTGAATTTCTATGATGTAGTCCGTTTAAAATGTGAGCCTAACAATAACAAAAATGTATCTTTTGTTTTTTAAGTGACTATATACATATATATATATATATAGATATACACACACACATATATATACATACCATAAAATACACATTAAAAGCACAAAACAAATAAACAATTTAATATGAAAAAATATATAAATGTAGCCAATAATAAAGTATTTAACAAAGTCCAAAAAACACATTTACAAAAAAACTGTAAATATTAAATACATTTTAAAATGAAAGCAAATAATATAAAAATAAACAAATCTATTACATCTATTTACCCAATATTAGGATAATATAAAACTATTCAAGTATAAGTATATTAAATGTACTGTTCCCACTCTAGTTTCAGCAACAGTAGGGAAAGTGATGGACTTCGTATGGGTTACATTTACCATTCCTTCTCCAGTATAGGTAAAGAGCTAGATTCACTATTCCTACTGCAGTCAGTTCAACAGTAGGAAAAACATTGGACATCAATGGGATTAACTTTGCTATTCCAACTAAAGACAATGCAATAGTGGAGAAAACATTGGATTTCGGAAGGGTAAAAGTTACTATTCCCACTCCAGTCAGCACAGCAGTTGGGAAGTGTCAGTCTTTGGAGGGGTAAAATGTACTAATCCTGATGCAGTCTCTTCAACAGTAGGAAAAGTGTAGGATTTCAGATGGGTGAAATTTACTATTTCTACTCCAAACAGCACAACAGCAGGGACAGATGTTAATTTTACTATTTCTACTACAGGCTAAGCAAGAGTAGGGAAAATACTTCATTTTAAACACATTATATATACGAGTAACCCCATGAAAGTGGAATAAAAATGTAACCATTGTTTAAAAACAATTTTAACATATAATACATATACATGTTTATTTGTTTTTTTTAAAACAAAAAAAAACAATCTTAAGTATTATTATTCGATATAAAAATATTTCTCAAATAACAAATAATTGATATTAAGTTATTAATTAACTTCCAACCCGTACCCCTGCAAACCTAGCGGTCCACACCTAAAATAAAATGAAATGAAATTAGTATTCCATATCTTGCATAATTAAAAATCAATTACATTATTTAACATTTGATATTAAATCAACAATTAATTAGTAGTTACTTAACATCCCAAACTAAACCCTTCTAACCTAGCAGCTTGCAACAAAAATAGTAAAATAGATAAGTATTCTGTAAATCAAATAATTAAAAATCAATTATATAATTAAAAAGTTGTTAATGACTAATTGTTAATTCATTATTGCTTAGTTACCTTCCCAAGCTTTTACCTACAAACCTAACAACCAGCCAGTAACATATAATGAAAATATAGCAGTCTTACAGTATTGAATAATTTGTATAATAAAAATAAATCATATAATTAAATACAATTTAATAAATAACTCTTACATAGGTAATAACTCGTTAACTTCCACCCCCTACACTCCCAACAACCTGCTACAACACTATAAATTATTATAATTTGAAATAATTTAAAATGGCAAATTATCTTTCAAAAACAGTTGTTAAGATTTAAATAAAGAATGGTAACACGTAAAATATCAACTAACACATTTAAATCATTTAAAAAATCAATATTTCTAGTCGCAATATTACTGAATGTGCAATTATATTTTTTACAATTACCTCAAAAAATGATAGTCTTGTCAATGACACTTCTGTATCGCTATATTTTTTATGTGCCACTATATTTAATTTACAATATTTCTGACTCTTAATATTTAAAAAAAAATATTTAGCCCAAACACCAAACATTTTGGGTCACTGTTTATCCCCGTCTTATGAAATTGTGCAAGTATTTGACGTGAATGAGACAGAGTCCATAGTTTGGGCAGCAAGAAAGCCAATAGCTCTCGTTATGTCAGTACGTCAGTTATGTCAGTACCCAAGTCCCGTTTGCAGTTTGCTCACGCCCTGTGCTTGGTGATAGCGGTCGGGACCAGCATGGTACAATAGAGGCATGTGGTGAGTTTCATTTGGGAAGGTGTAGTGAAGATGGCGTCTGGTGCAGGGAATCTAGCTGGTTCCTGAGGAATGTCAGTTGTACCACGTTGCACACACCATACAGTCGGTAATAATGGAAGACTTTTAAGGGCATGCTTTCTGTGGTTGCCTTTAGAGGATCCAGATCGAGATAGGTCATGTTGAAGTAGAGATCACCAGCAGTGGTCAACTGTAGGCTGTGTATCTGTTCGTTGACTTTATCTCAGAGAGGGGGTTAAGGCTGGATTCTGTGCCAATGACAGTGCAAGTGAGTGTAAGACTGATAGGCATGCCCATCTGTGGAGCTCCACACAGGCACAAGTTGTGCAGCCCACCATATCAGTGCAGCCTCTTGGATGTGTTGGGACCATACATATGTGGGAAAACAGGTGCTGGGTACAGTCACTTAAGCACAAATCACACTTGTAAACAGTTGTAATAAAGTTCTATGGCGAGAGCACACATGCTCCCATGCTCAAACTGGGGAGTCAGCACCTTTCACGTCAGTCATGGCTGCCTACTGCCTTAGGTCAAGGTGATTAATGAGGATTTCAACTGTTCAAGAAAGTCCTGCATTAATGACAGTTGGAAGTTAACAAAAAGATAAAGACATTCTGGGAGTATTTTCATAACTACTATTCTCTCGGCCATGGAAAGAGGTAGGCTAAATCACCTCAGAATCCGGTCCTCTAGCTAGTCAACAGTCCAGCCATAATTTTCATGCCACAAGTCCCCCTTGTCTCTGTTAACCCAAGCCCCATGTATATAATCATTGAGTCAGACCATTCACAGGGGAAGTCAGTGGTAAATCATGGTGTGACAGACATTAGAAGGGAAAATGACTGATATCAGCCAATTAATGGTAATCCTTGAGCTCCCCAAATCAAATGAATTTTTGCAGGATGGGTGTTAAGGTAGTATCATGGTCCCTCACATGCAAAGTCACATCAACCAAATAAATTGACACTATTAGTCCACGTAACGTGAAGAAGAGCCCTCATGCAGTTGGATGCTGGCAAAGACAGGCTGCATGTTCTCCATAGCAATTGAAAATATTATTGGTGACATCGATGAGCCCAGTCACAGGCACCTGCTGTCTGGAAAGGAAGGAAAAACTATACTGTTAACCCTGAGATGTGAGGTCAGTTTGTTGTATAGCAATTTTATCTTTTGGAGGAATCCGTGGTTGAGAACTATTTGTTGAAGGAATTTGAAGAGATAGGGCCATTCCAATGAATCCAAGATGAATCCAAGGCCTTAGTCACATCTTGGAAGATGGCGACAGTCTGTAGCTCAGATGATAGGGAGTGTATTGTGGCAAACAGGGCATGCACATTGTGTGCAGTAGATCTACTTGGCAAAAAGGTGGATTGAGTTGGTTAGACAATGTCAGGGAGGTTTGGAAGCATTCGATCTGCAATGAGGTGTGCTAGGATACTATTATCAACATTAATCAACAACAATGGTTGATATCAAACACATGAGGTAGCTAGTTCATAAGGTTTGAGTAGGGTCACCAGGAGCTCCTCTCGTAACGTCTGGAGAAACACTCAAGAGCCTGGGCCTAATCATACAAGGAGCTGAGATGCAGGGCTAGGATGTCAGCATATTCATTAAAATTTGGACTGTCAGGACATCTGGACCAGGAGCCTTTACGCTAGGAATACTGCAGATTGCCTAGGCAATATTCCCCTCTTCGAAGGGCACATCCATGTATTGTCTATGGACTTTTTTAACAGGATGCTATCTAGGTACTCTCCCATGCCATCACAATTGAGTCAAATGCCATATAACTGGGAATAATAGCATACCATAAAGTTTAATATAGCATTGGTGGTGTAATGACATTAGGTTTCATCATCTGGGATCTCGGTGAGGCATGGACTGGCTTGAGTGATTCTGAGCAATGAAGCTAGGGATTTAGCCACTCAGTCTCTATCCCCCTAATGTATAGCGGTGGTTTCTCTGTGACATTTCCTTCTCAGTTTCCTCTTGATATTCAATTAATTTACTGTGATAGTGAGCAAGTACTTGTGCACCCCCTTTGGCAATGAAGTGGGTGTTCAACTCCTTCTCCAGGAGGGCCAAACTTTCCCTCAGGTCCCTCTACACTACTAGCAGCTTTGCCATTCGCACATATAAGAATTAAAGGGCTTCCCACAGTGGGGCTGGGTATTCCGCCATTTTCTCATTGGTGGTGAAATATTCCAGTATGAATGTTTTCAGGTCTACTAGGGACACAGGTTCCATCAGTGTATTTGGTAGGAGCTGTCAGTTGAAGGCACAGCCCCTGTTTCCTACAGGTCAAGGATTAACCACACCTGGACATGGTCAAATAGCACAATGTGCATCTGGGCAACTGGTTTTGTCAGGTGGCCACATACTGAATAATAGTCAACAGTTGATATGTGATGGGACTCTCTGGATGGCCTAATATAAGTACTAGCAGTCTTTTCACCATGGCCCTAATGCCAGATATCACATGGTGCCTGTTTTTTTATAATAGATAGAAGCTGCGTGGCCAATAGAAATTGTGATTTATCCAGTGCAGGGTTCAAGACAACTTTAAAATCGCCATCTCAAATAATGATTGAGCACTTCAGACATAGGCCCTCATTCCAACCCTGGCGGTCTATGACCGCCAGGGCGGAGGGCAACGGAAGCACCGCCAACAGGCTGGCGGTGCTTCCAGGGCTATGCTGACCGCGGCGGTAAAGCCGCGGTCAGAAAAGGGGATCCGGCGGTTTCCCGCCGGATTACCCCTGGCCCAGAGAATCCTCCGCCATGGGGATTCCGACCCCCTTCCCGCCAGCCTGTTTCTGGCGGTTTACACCGCCAGAACCAGGATGCCGGGAACGGGTGTCGTGGGGCCCCTGGGGGCCCCTGCACTGCCCATGCCACTGGCATGGGCAGTGCAGGGGCCCCCTAACAGGGCCCCATTAGGATTTTCACTGTCTGCTTTGCAGACAGTGAAAATCGCGACGGGTGCTACTGCACCCGTCGCACCCCTGCAACTTCGTAGTCTCCATTCGGAGCCGGCTTCATTGTTGCAGGGTCTTTCCCGCTGGGCCGGCGGGTGCCCTTTTTGGCGGTCGCCCGCCGGCCCAGCGGGAAAGTCGAAATGACCCCCGCGGTCTTTTGACCGCGGAGCGGTCTTTCGACGGGGGAACTTTGGCGGGCGGCCTCCTCCGCCCGCCAAAGTTGGAATGACCCCCATAGTATTCTGTGGTAGACTAAGAGGATTAAATCTGAGTTCTTAATATAATATTTGCAGTTGATATTTTTTCAAGTATGCCATGTAGAAAAACGTATCACCATTGCTGATAGGTAAGATTGTGGGACACATGCCTTTTCAGCCCTTTCTGTTGGATAATCACCATCTCCATGGTGTAAAGAGAGTATCATCCATGTGGGACTCAATAATCAAAGTTAGTCTAGTGCAGGAGTGATCAGTTAATCTAGTTAAAGTCTAGTGCAGGAGTGATCAGTCAGATGAGCTTCCTGCTTGAAATGTATGTTCAATATGCCCGGGCTGAATTGTAATGCTGCTTGAAAAATTGAGGGAATTTAGTAACTCTGCATTATGCTTGTAATGCATAGCTCCTGCCAAATCCTTCAAATTGGCGTGTGGTTAAATTATTCTGCCACTCGAGCAGCACGATGTTCATAGGAACAACATCAGGCTCCATCAATATGTGCTTGCAAGTTAAATTTGCTGGCCCTGGTGCAATTTCTGGTCACTACAAACCCTTCCGCTGACATTTTGTAATGCCAACTGTCAGGAGTGATTTAGGCTGATTCAACTACTACCACTACTACTATTACTACTACTTCTACTATGTTACCACTGAGATTTTTTGTAATATAGGTTTTTTATGATGGTGGTGGTCTGGTCTCAGTCTTTGATAAGTTATAATAATAACTCATACATCTGTATTTTCTGTCTGTCTAGTTACCTGTGATGGATAATCCTTCCAATAATTCTATAGCTGGAGTTCACCTCATTGGGAATAGTTGGGAGAGGGACCTTGTTTGTGATGTCCTCGCTGTTAACACTAGCCCACTATTACCACACCATTAAGTCGGCTCTTTGTGAAGCCATGCAATACGGTTTTGGAAGATTGAGAGAAGCAGCAGCCATCACTCAATTCAGGTAAGAGAACTAAGAAGTGAACTGATTAGGAACTTATATTGAAGTTGTTTTTTTCAGCACACAGAGATAGATAAGTATGAGTAAGGTTTCTGTGTATGTTGAGTACATAGGCATACTCCCCTAGTGGTCAATAATTAAAGAGGTATTGGACAAGGGCATTATTAACTAACTAGTACACACTTTGATAAGTGACTAGGTGCTGCACAAGTGGCAAAACGTCAACAACTCAATAAGTCAAACAGACTTAGCTTGTTGTTCCCACTTTGGTAGTGGGGTATACTACAATGTAGGAAAGAGGATGTAAGTAAAGTAACCTAGCAAAGAAATATATGAAAAGGGAAGTCAGTTGGGGCAATTATAGGCGGAAAGTAAATGTACAGTATGTGACTATTTTTGAGCCCAGACTGTTGTCAATAAAAAAATATAATAGTGCACTAAAAGGCATGAAAATACAGAGACAGATTGCGAGAGATATGCATTAGAAAGAAAATAAACATGCATTTTATTACAAGGAAAACTCGCCATCTCTACCCACAACAGGCCTACCCCTTCCCCCAAGCAAATACCCCCAAATGTCCAATTACGTCTGACCTTTTCCCAACTTCCCTTCGAAATCACCAGCCTCTCCACTCACAACTTAATCCCTCCCATCAAACAATGTCCATTTAAAAACAGGTTCAGAGGGCATCCATAACAGCATGTAGGCAGGCCAATTTATGGGCCAGGTTCTTCTAGCCACACCTAAACAGCTCCAGATTGTTTAGAGCCTGGATGAGGATATGGTCTGTCATCCACGTTGATGATGATGAGGGGAGATTTCCACTGGGCAGCAGTGGGCTCCAGCTTCCAGCAGTGCTGGCATTGGTGTTACCAGGCCAGAGGCTGGCCAGAGTGTCAGGAGGAACTGGAGGCATGTGCTTCATCCTCCTCCTCCAAGGCCACAAGCCATCAGTATTTGGCCACAATGGCTTCCATCTTCCAACCAAGCAGGAAGCTATCTCCTGCTTGGTTGGGTGACCTTCAGCAGCAGGAGATGCTATATGAAGAAAGAAAAAAAAATGAAAAACACAAATTGTGAGGCACTGTAATAGAACATTGCTGGTCCCCTAAAGTCATTGACATTTTTTATATGGTTAGTCACATTGCCAAGTTTTCCCCCACATTCATCAGAAAATAATAGCACTGAGTCAAAGGAATTAAGCCAAAATACCACTTTAATCAAAAAAGTGATTTTCATTTAAAGGATTCCATAGTGAAACTAAAGAGGCACTTTGGGGCTCATAACGAGTTTGGCGGACCTGTGACCGCTATGTTGGTGGTAGCAGTCTGACCGCCAACAGGCTGGCAGAGAAGAGTGCCAAATTATGAGTTTGGCGGTGGTGCACACAGAAGACCTCCAAAGTACCACAGGCACTGCCAGGCAGGACAGACTGGCCCGGCCGAATGGAGGCACCAACAGTCCACCTCAGATCATGTTTCCACTGGACCTATTAGAAGGTTGCACACCGCCAATGTGACCACCACAGTCAAACCACCAGAGCACCAGGTGGAAATGAACAGTATAAAAGGAGACACTCACCTCCAGGAAGCCATACATGTCCGGAGCGTCCATGGAACCACAACTAGACGTTATCCCACTGCTCCTGCTCGCCAAAAGACAGCAAAGACATTGCTGATGAGGATGACAACAACTCCTATTTCGAGGATTTTACTGTATTTTTATATGTTGTTCCACGAATCATGGTCGTATTCCTGTATATGTAGTGCTTTTATGGTATTTGTTGCTGGAATAAAGCTCGAATGATGATGATGATGATGACAACAACCGTATGTACATACACTTAGCTGTCCCATATGTAAAATTTATACATTTGTACAGTCACATTACATACCATAGAGAGGGGGGTACGACAGGCTGCACTCACATGTAATACCATAGTGACACATGCACTCACACGCTGCATCAAGGACACCCACCCATACACATCATGCACATTGCAGCACACACGCACAACACATGTCAATACCACACATTTACGCATGCCAACATAGCACAGGCCCAGCCTCACAGATCCCCATTCAACATACAAACTCATAACAACAACACAACAACATACACATGTGACACACTCACAACCAACACTGGCCAGGGTCTCGACACAGATACAGCACAATATAAAACCATGTATGATAGAACTCACACAACTATGCCATCATATAACCTAGCAACACCAACATCACACACACGCACACAGTACACAGAACCTATCATACCATACACAATACATGCATACTCAGTCACAACACAAAAAACAAAACTGCACAACAACAAACACAACTCAGTACCATGGAACCAACATTTCAGCTACATACACATACCTGTCACACAACACACACCCAACCCTTGGGGGACAACAGCACTGCACAGAACCTCATGTACTGCTCAAATGAAACACGAAGCAGCAAGCAACATACACAACAAAATACCAGCACACAACCTAAGTCGGCCAGGAACAACTCAAACCTAGGAAAAGAAATGCACAAAAAAGATGTAACCAGCAAATCACAACTAGTTGGTCATAATATATTATGGTAAATAAATAATAAAAGTCCAAGGCCATTGGCCAGTCCATATATATAAAAGTCAAATGCACCAAAGGCACAAAATGGTGTCCTAATTTGCCTCCTGACTGACATGTAAATGCCACAGGTAGGGGTATTAAGGGGGCAGGCAGGCACCCAAGGTAGTATTAGGAGATCAGGGGTTGGGCTCGGGCTTGGGAGTGATGGGCTTTGGTTTTGGTTTGGGAGGGGGGAATATTCTTGGTTGGGGTGGGGTATGGGTACTGGCAAGGGTGAGGGGAGGGAAACAGATATTTTAGGTGTGTGACGGGGGAAAGTAGGGAAAAGGTCAAGGTGAGAAAGTACAATTTTTTTGACACACAGGTACAGACATCAGAAGGGAGCTTGGGTGTGGAGGGTGATGGAGCGGATGTATAATGTTTAGGAGTAGATGTCTTGGGTGTGTGTTTGTGGGAGGTGTGCCTGGGTGTGGTAGGTATCCATTGGATGGAAAAGTGAGGGCATTTATGTGACTTGGGCTGAGGGGCGTGGGGGCACTAGGGAATGCTGTGGTGGGTGGGTGGTTGTCAGTTGGAGTGTGACTGCAGGTATGGTGGATGTGCGGCATGTAGGCATGTCAGTGGTTGTGGTGTCTGCGGAAGTGGTCACTGGGGTGGATGTCTGAGGGTCTGCTGGGCTGATGTCTGTGGATAGGATGTGGTGGCTGGATCAGTGAATGTTGGCACAGTGTTTTCAGGTGTGCCAGGTGTTGTGTCCGTGATCCTTGGGGTGGTGGGGTTGTCAGGGCAGGTTGTGAGGGTTGATGTGTCTGCAGGTGGATATTGTCTGCATGCATGCTGGTGGTGTGTCTTATTTTTGTCTGCGCTACCCTTGGATGTTGAGGTGGATGCATGCCTGTCTGTTTGTATGCTTTTGCTGGGTCGGGAAGAGGGATTTGGACTTGGAAGAGGGAGCGGGAGTGGGGATGGTAAACAAAGGGTAAATACCTGCCATCAGTGTGGAGGCCAGAGCATGAAATGATCACTGTATGCCAGAGATTGCAACATGAATGCCCTCCAGGAATGTATTGTTCTGTTGGATTTGGCTTGCCAGTCCCTGGATGGCATTCACAATGGACATCTGACCTACAGAGGTAGACATCAGGAGGTCAATAGCCTCATCAGTGAAGGAGATGTTGGGGATCCAGTCTCCCACTTGGCACTCCCCTTGTCACTGCTCTTGCACTCTGGGCCACTGGGTCCCTCTGTATCTGTGGTGTTGTGGCTGGAGGTCCCATGACCAGAAGCTTAATCACTCAGCTGTGCCCTGCTTCCTTTGCCAGCTGGTTGTGATGTTGAAAATAGATGGTGAGGTAGGGTCATCACATACACATGATAAGACATCCATTTCTAATCAGACAGAAATCACATACCATCATGTCCACTGACCCCCCGCAGGAAGTTCCAGTAAAGTGACAACATCATGTAACAACACAATACTTGCATGTCCCACAATTTCTTAAATGTCGCACACCAGCAAAGCAAGGTAACTGAAACCTACATTACCATGACTGAAGAAGACAAATCACAATGACCATACTATGTGTAGGTGACTATTCCACTAGATCTAGTTGCCCTAATCACAACAACATAGTCAACCAGTAGAGAAGCAATGGATTCCAATTATAAGGTAGCTTAACAATAAGACATGACCTATTTCCATGACACAAATACATCACCTAGATTTTATGTACCAGGCAATAACATATTTTGCCAAGTAAAGACAGGCAGGCCTGGTTCAAACAAACCACATACCTGAAGTGACATAGGGTCAGCCAAATCACAATGAACACATACCATCACATAACATGTCAACATGTCACACCTGCCAAACGTTGGTCAAAAAGGTAGTACACATGTCACACCATATGCACAGGTCCAAGCAATGAATGACAAATGTCTCCAGACAACAAACAACAATGGTCATGTAAGGACCAAGTAAGCTCACACCTATGTACCACACATAGCATTTTAATATATTGTGTATATATTAAATAGACTACTGTGCTGTGCAGGAGGGATGTAAACAGACCTTGCTAACACCAACATTAGAAAACCATTTTGTCACAGAATGAGAAGCTACCCACATACCAGACATGGCAAGGCTGGCATCTGTCTGTGGTGGATTCCCAGAGGAAAAGCATAAGCGATGCAAACATAACTGGTACAACAACCATGATGCAAGCCAACAGTCACTTATAAACCTACACACAGGTGTTTAAGAACTACCACAACTGAATCACATATGAATCTTGTCAAACAGGAACTTCCCAAACACCCTGGCTTCATTTGTCACAGCTACATAACTACAGCAAGTACAAATGACAATATACAACAGTGAGGCATGACATTTCTGTAAAAAGCATACTCATTATGTTGACACAGTACTCTCTGGGCCACCATGGCCAATGTATAATTTCTAAATAAGCATACCATGGACAAGCTATGTGCCAGGTGTCTGCTATCAGGACATCAGCATGGCAGTCACATTCTTACATCTGATACCAACACATATGTCCCTGTGGAAATGTAGCATGTGCACACTGGTAACCAACATGAATATTGTCAACTCTGATGGGACATCACACATGTCATAGTACATTCCTCACTTACAAGGGGAAGTACCTTGCAACAGGTGTGAAGATGGTAACTATGTATGTCATGTGACATGTCTGATGGACATCAGTGCATCACATAATTCTGTGACACATTAGAATCTGTTAACACTGGAAATGACTTGCCCCTACCTGACTTTAATTCACACATAGACATACCCCTTGATATGTAACAGAGGCCAAAGAGCAAGAACCAACCCACCTGTCTACCATGGCATTAGGGAGGGGTGATCTGTTGGTGGGAACTAACATCTATCAGGGTAGTGAAAGCAGATCAATGGAACTCAAACAACACTGTCATATGTGCTCCATTCTGTGCTATAGCACCAAGGGACCTTCATACTTTAGTACCATGTCTCAAAACCACATAAATGTGCACACCTGTTGCAAATACATTACTTGTGTACATCAATGTGATCGCAGAAGATCTGTGACACATTACACTTACCACATTGTCAGAGCTAACATCCTGCCCCTCACTCAATCACCTGTTAGAGGGGAAAACAAGTATTTGGTATATACTTCCCCCATTGTGGCTGCTGCGCTGCCCTCAAATGCCCATCCAACTCAGGGAATAATCCGGAAGTGTTAATTGGGAGTTTATCGTAATAGGATGAAGCTTGGGATGAGTAAAGGTGACATGGAGGAAGGAATAGCCTGTGGAAAGGGTTAGGGAGATCATAGTAGCAGGAGGGGTTTTGTAAGAGTCAAAGGGGAGATAAATGGAGGATAATTTAGTAGGGTTGTTTGGGAGATCATGGTAGTAAACTGAAATTTGCGTGACCTAGATGTGGAAGAGGAGGGAAGAGCTTAGGCAGGATTATTTTGGAGATGAACGTAGTAGAATCAGTTTGGAATGAGCCAGAGTGAGGATGGAGGATAGATTGATAGAAACATGACATATGGTGATAGGTAGACAAAGTAAAGCTTACAAGAGAGTACATTTATATTACTTTTATTTATATACATATATATATATATATATATATATATATATATATATATATATATATATAACCATAAAACCCGACTTATCGAGGCTCAATCGAGACGGCCTTGATATGGGATCAGGAATCCCATAAATATGCACCAACTGTTTTCTCTTCCAATAAGACAAAAAAATCAAGACTTTCACGATCAGTGTGCTATAAAAACGAGAGAAGGGATTCATAAGTATCTAATTTAACAACTTATCTAGGAGCTATGCAATGACCAATTATAGAGTAAAGTACACATATATATGTATATACACACACATACATACACACATATACACATATATACTTATATACACACACACATATATATATATATATATATATACACACACATATTTAATAGTGAGTAAATGTACATTTGTTAAACAGGTTAAAAGAGTTTGTGAGTAATTTATTGTTATGACATAGTAGCAATACATATTTCCTAAAGAACTATACATAACTAGAATATACACATAATCAGATTAAAAATAGTTATCAACACAGGCATATGCAGTCCATTGCTGTTTGAATATGGATTTTATGAAGAAAAGAGCCAACTCTTGAGTAGTGTTCTGAAGACAAGGTGGTTATCCGTAGATCTTATATTTGGGGTAATGAATTCCATAGTTTGGCTGCTTGAATGGAGAAGGATGTACCACCTATAGTCTTTTTCTTGTATGATGGTTTTCTAAGGTGGGGTGCCAATCTTGAATGGAAGTTTCTTTGTTGAATGTATTTGATTATGTTGTTTCTCATAAAATGTGTCCTGTTCCGTGTTGTGGGTGATACAAAGCAGGTTGAAGGTGGATCTTCTGGCAATGGGTAACCAGTGTAGTGCTCTCATGGCGGGGAGATGTGGGCTTGTGGCTTTACATGTAATAGTAGCCTGGCAGCGGAGTTCTGAATACGTTGTAGTTTTTTCATATTAGATACAGATGATTCATTGTAGAGGCCATTGGCATAATCCAGTTTGGATAGCACAAGAGAGATAGTAGCCTGCACTTTGTGTGGAAATCCGAGGTGGGGGAAGATGCATAACAGATTCTTCAAGGTGATGAAGCTTGTTCATGCTAATTTGTCCACTTGGGCATTCATTGTTAACTTGGACTCCATGGTAATTCCAAGGTTTTTAATTTCCTCAGATAATTGAGGAGGTGGTCCAAGATCGTTAGGCCAGGCGCAGAGTGGCTCATAATGTTTCCAGTCACCATATCTGAGTATTTCCTTTATGGAGGCATTTAGTTTGAGATGGCTCCAAGTCATCCACTAATCAATGGCTCTGAGGCAACTGAAGATTTGTGAGTTGTCAATGTCTTTGGAACATTCCAATTAAGTAGTATTTGAGTGTCATCTGCATAGTTGTAGCATGTGAGTTGAAAATCATTGATCAGTTCTGGTAATGGTATAATGTAGATGCTGAAAATCAAAGGTGAGATGATTGATCCTTGGGGGACCCATGCTTTTGTGAGGTACGGTTTGGATGAGAAAGGGGGAGCATAGATAATATTAGTTATTTTTTGAAGGTAGGATGTAATCCAGTCGAGAGCAGTCCCTTCTATGCCGGCTTCATAGAGGTTTTGAATTAGGGTGTCATGGTTAACCGTATCAAAGGCAGCCACGAGGTCAGAGAGAATTAGTGCAGCAACTCCATTGGGGTCGATTGTGTTTTATGATCATCCCAGATTGCTATGAGTACTGATTCAGTGCCTCTTCCTGGGCAGAATCCAGTTTGGTAGTCTGAAAGTATGAATTATCTTCAATGAATTGTGACATCTGGGCGAATGCTGCTCTTTCTATCAGTTTGCCCAGGAAAGGTCCATTGTGATTGGTCTATAGTTGTTAGGGTCCTGCGAGTCTATGTTTGTTTTCTTCAATAAAAGACATATGTATGCCTTTTTCTCGGTCTTCAGGTTAGGTTCCTGTAGTTAAAGAGTTGTTGATGATTCTTCTTACAGGTGTAGCAGCAGAAGTAGATAAAATAATATTCTTGAAGATGTGTGGTGGACAAGGGTCAGAAGGGCAACCGGAAGGCCTTCTTGCTTTGACCAAAACCATGAATTCACCTTGTGATATTTGTTTGATGGACTGTAGAGGTTGGGTTTCTTTATTCTTAGAGGGGATTTTCAGAAAGGGATTGGTGCTGATGTTTTTTTTCTGTTTTAAATAGGAGTCCAGTGTGTCTGCCTTAGTTTAATGAGTTGCCAGTTTGTATGTGAAATCTTGAGTAGTGGGATAACTTCCTTCCATGCATTTAGGGCTTCAGAATTTATTGAGAATTTTACAAAATTCTTTGGTTGCAGATTTAGCATTTTGAATTCTGTCTGAGTAGTACCTTTTTTGAGCTTTTGTTGTTGATGATTTGTATATTCTGTTAAGTTTGTTTAGCTGCAGTTTGTCTTGAATGTTGTTTGTTTTGAACCAGGTCCGCTGCAACCTTCTGATTTGTTGCTTTTTCTTTTTAAGTGTTCTGTTTCTCCAAGGTGTTGTTTTTATTTTGTCCTGTTTAGTTTCTTTGAGAGGTATTAAGATATCATAAGCTTCCTTTAGCCACTCATAAAGATTTGGAACAGAATTAATTGTATCTAGATCTGTGTTGGCTGTTAGTTGTATTTCTAAGTCATCAAAATTGAGTTTGCTCCATGGTCGAAAGGTATGTAAGTTGTTGTGGGGTGTGTTGATTTGTGGTTTTTATGTTGGAAAGTTATCAAATGGTGGTCTGACCATGTAATTGGTGTCATGCTATGAACGGTAATAAGTTCAGGCTTAGCAAAAATGACATCTAGGATGTGTCCAGCCATGTGTGTGGGATTGTGTACAATCTGATGTAGGTTCAATGCGACTAGGCCAGGGGTGATAGCTTTTAGATGGGGCATGTTACACTTTTCATCCTTGGTGTGGTCTCCCTTAAATTTTGCCTCTGTTCCCCAGGTTGTTGATGTGTGCTGGGCTCTGATTTTGCTGTTTTTGTTACTCTGGGCACTTTACTGCTACTAACCAGTGCTAAAGTGCAAGTGCTCCTTTACAAAATGTATATGTAATTGGTTTATCCATGATTGGCATATTGATTTACTAGTAAGTCCCTAGTAAAGTGCACTAGAGGTGCCAGGGCCTGTAAATCAAATGCTACCAGTGGGCCTGTAGCAATGGTTGTGCCACCCATATAAGTAGGCCTGTAAACATGGCTCAGACCTGCCACTGTTGTGTTTATGTGTGTAGTTTTAAACTGCCTATTCGAATTGGCAAGTGCACCAATTGCCAGGCATACACCTTCCTTTACTTACATGTAAGGCACTCCTATGGCAGGCCCTAGGTAGCCCCATGATCAGAGTGCAGTATATGGTTAAGGTAGGACATATACTAATGTGTTTTATATGTTCTAACAGTTAAATATATCCAAATTCAGTATCTATCTCATAGGTTAACATGTAGGCTGCCTTTAAATATTATTAAAGGTTGGTTTCCTTGGGAGAAGATAGAATGTGGAGTTTGGGGTCTCTGAGCTCACAATTAAAAAATACATCTTTTAGTAAAGTTGATTTTAAGATTGTGTGTTTGAAATTGCCACTTTTAGAAAGTGAGCATTTTCTTGCTTATACCATTTCTGTGACTCTGCCTGTTTGTGGATTCCCTGTCTGGGTCAGTTTGACAGTTGGGCTGGTTGCACCCCACGCTAGACAGTGACACAAAGGGAGCTGGGGTGTAGTCTGCATTTCCTGATGAGCAATCTGTGCCAAGAGGGAGTGGAGGAGTGGTCACTTACACCTGAAAGGGCTGTGCCTGTCCTCACACAATGCAGTCTCCAACTCCCTGGTGAGTGTCTGGGGCCTGGCCCGGGCAAGGCAGGATTTCACATTCAAAAGAAACTTTACTTTGAAGTGGGCCTACTTCAAAGGAGAAATTGGGTATAAGAAGGGCAAAACCACAGACTTTTGAACACTCCTAGAAACAAGATGAACCTCTGCCTGGAGAAGAGCTGAAGAGCCGAGGAAGAAGAGCTGCCCTGTCTGTGACTGTGCTTTGTGGAGCTATCCTGCAGTTGTTGCTTCTGCAAGAGTAAGAGGGCAAAGACTGGACTTTGTGTGCCTTCCATCTTGTGAAGATATCTCAAAGGGCTTGATTTAGAGCTTGCCTCCTGTTGTTTGAAGTCTCAGGGACAGCAAAGACTTCTCTCTGCCAGCACCTGGAGTCTCTGGAGAGACTCCTGCTCTGACAAGTGGTGCCCTATCCAGTCCCCGGGTCCTTGAAAGAAAAAGCTGGTGAAAATTCAAGGAAATTAACTTCAGACGACTCTGGCCCGATGCCGCTGCTGAATCTGGTGACGCCGCCTGCAACAGACTTCATGAACCTTCGCAGGCCCAACACCACTGCAGCCCGCCGAAGTCCGCGACTCCGTGGAAATCGCTGCACCATGTCATGACCGACGCCGCTCGAAGTGCGCGTATTCAGCGTTTCGCACAGAGCCTGTGATCCCTGACTTCATGCATCGGCTTGTTGTACAAGTTACTTACCTTCACTAACCGAATTCAGTCTGACGCCTGGGGGAAAATTCTAAGGAAAGGAATCTGCAGCTAGAAGTCTCTATCAGATTTCAGTCTTCACCAAAGGTACTGTACCTGGGGGTCTACACGACTCTGTGTCCGGCGCCGCTGGTGTCAGATTGTTGGGAACGACTCCGTCACGAAGCCGTGTTAACACCTCATCGAAGCATTTTGTGTTTCTAAGCGCTATTTTTTTATTTAATCTTTAAAAATTTATAACTTGAATTGTGGATGTCATTTTGGTCTTGTTTTGTTTAGCTAAATATTTCCTATTTTTCTTAAACTGGTGTGGTGTATTTTGTTTGTGTTTTCATTAAGTTACTGTGTGTGTTGGTACAAATACTTTACACCTAGCACTCTGAAGTTAAGCCTACTGCTCTGTCAAGCTACCAAGGGGGTAAGCAGGGGTTAGCTGAGGGAGATTCTCTTTTACCCTGACTAGAGTGAGGGTCCCTGCTTGAACAGGGGATAACCTGACTGTCAACAAAAGACCCCATTTCTAACATTGGTGATCATCGGTTGGGATTTGGACTTGTATTTGTACTTGACATACAGTGATTAAGTGTACACTACTTTTTGAGCTCAGACCACTATGTGACCACATACTACTTGTCTTGTGCTTTTGCTTTTTTCTCTTCGGGACTATTTTTGTTCTACTTCTATTTTTGCTGATCCCTTCATTGACTTTTTTTGGAAACTTCATTTGGGAACTTGTTTTCTGCCTTGGAACTTTGCACTTTTGTTTAACTCTTCATCATGTCTCAATCTCGAGATGCATCAGCTGGAGCTGCTTTTGACATAGAGAAATTGGAGAGCTACACCGTGACTCAGTTGAAGCAGTTCTGCAAAGATTTGGCCTGTCCCATTAAGAGCTCTTCCAAGAAGGAGGAGCTGCAAACAGCACTGGGGGCCTGGGTGACAGCCAAAGAGGTTGAAGGGCACACAGAGGAGGTGCAGAGTGAGGAGGAGAGGGTGCAAGTCACTCACAATGATGTAGTGGTTGGGCCTGTAATGTCCAAGGAAAGAGTCTCCAGGGCAGGTAGCAGTGTGTCCTCCAAGGGTCTGACACCAGAAGAGTTACAGGAGAGACAGGTAGAGAGGGAATACCAATTGGAGCTGAAAATGTTCAGTCTAAAGATGGCGATAAAAAGGGAGATGGAGCAGAGAAGGTTGGCCATTGAGGAAGGGAAGCTGCAGCTGGCTCATGAGCTTAGCTTAAAGGAGTTAGACATCAGGAGCCAGTGTAGCAGGCATGGTGGCAGCAATCCTACAGTGCAGCCTGAGAGGAGGGTGCACATTCCTAATGACCTTGTGAAGGATTACAAGAGGGAGGATGACATATACTTGTGGTTCAAGGGGTATGAGTCTGCTCTCCACATGAATCTGGTCCCTGAAGCTGATTGGGGGGGCGGGCCTGTGGAAGCACTTTGAGGAAGAAGGGGGAGGGATACACTGACAGCCTTAGGGGATGCTCAGAATCTCACCTACTCTAGCATGAAGGATGCCTTGCTTACAAGGTATGGTCTTACCCCTGAGCAGTACAAGGATAGGTTTAGGTCCTACAAGAAGAAGGAATCCTAAACAATGTTGTAATTTGTTGATTCTTAATGCAGGAAGGGCAGTAAGGTAGCTACATATGAGAGTCTTTTTACAATCTGATTGCTTGGGTGCACTTGTACAGTTTATGTTTTCCAGTTTATGTTTTCCAGGGCTGTGCCAGCACCTGATTGACAGTAAGCTGACTGATCCCAGGAAGCCTGCGCAGATAGTGGACTGCTGGGAGAGCACCAGGGTCCAAAAGAGTTATGGGGGAGACCACGCCAAGGGTGGGCAGGGTCCCTCTCAGAAGAAAGGGGGGGATAAGGATAAACAGGGGGGAGTTCTCTAAAGGACCCCAAACAGATTCCCAGGATATGGATTCCCAACCCACCAGTGAAAAGAAGCCATGGTACTCCAAAGGGAAGCCAGTGGCAGGTGGTCCCCAACGTAAGTGTTCTGCATGTGACCAGGTGGGTCATGTAAGGGGGGACCCCAGCTGGCCCAAAAGTACACCGGCACCCACTGGTGCGCCGTCCCAGTGTTTGGCTAGTGTAGCACTTGGTGAGGAGTTAGTTTCAGGTGGGTGGGAACCAGCTGAGATGACCCTTGTCTAACTAGGGGACAGTGAGATGGTCCAGAGAACCCTAGTGCCTTAAACACTAAGAAGTACAGGCACTGGGTGACCATTAATGGACAGAGGGTGGAGGTTCTGAGAGACACAGGAGCCAGTGTGACTACAGTGAGGAGTCAGCTGGTGTCTGAAGAGCAGAAAGATCCCCGGGTACTTCACCAAGTAGTTGCAGTGGACAACTCAGAGTGCCTGTGCAGAGTGGCACAGGTTCCCTTTGAATGGGGGGGGGGTGTCAGGTTCCTTGAAGGTAGCTGTGAGTCCAACCATGCCAGTTGATTGTTTGCTAGGCAATGACTTGGAGGATTCCCCTTGGAAGGAGGTGGAACACAGGTCTCACTTGGAGATGTTGGGTCTGCCTGGGTGGGTATTCGTATCCACCCAGTCAATGGCAGCCTGTCAGGGTGGTCAAGAGCCCCTGGAGCCTGAAACAGTGCCCCAGGGGACTGCCAAAAAGAGGAGGCAGGGGGCACGGGAAACTGGCCCCCAAAGTTCCCACGGTCTGGGAGGAGGCAGAGCCTGAGGGTGACATCCCGGAGTCTACTGGGGAACAGGTGGCTGAACTGAGGGAGGTCCCTGAGCTGTTGCAGTTGCAGCAGTAAGGGGGACCCACCAGAGAGGCATTCTGTGAGGCACAGAAGGTATGCCCTACTCTAGAGGGGCTGCGGCAGCAGGCTACATCCCAGGCAGCTGGCAAGGAGCCAGGATCACACCTAATCTACTGGGAGGACGGCCTCCTGTATAGCGAGCCTAAGGTTCCTGAGACTGGGTCAGCCTGTGTGCTGGTGGTACTCCAGTGCTTTAGGGCCTTCCTACTTGGGTCTGGCTCATGATGTGCCTTTTGCTGGACACTTGGGGCAGGGCAGGACCTTTGAGAGGCTTGTCACCCACTTTCATTGGCCCCAAATGTTAAAGAACTCTGATACCTACTGTAGGTCTTGCCAAACTTGTCAGGCAAGTGGCAAGAGTGGGGAGAAATGTAAGGTGCCCCTCCAACCTTTTCCTGTGGTTAGTACCCCCTTTGAAAGGGTTGGTATTGACATAGTGGGGCCTCTGGATCCCAAGACATCCATGGGCAGCAGGTTCATCCTGGTCTTGGGGGACCATGCCACCCGGTACCCAGAAGCCATTCCTCTAAGGACTTCACTGACCCTGAGGTGGGCCGTGCCTTGCTGGGAGTTTTTACCCGCATGGGGTTCCCCAAGGAAGTGGTATCTGATAGGGGTACCAACCTTTATATCTACGTATATGAAGTCTCTGTGGAACCTACAAGTTCATCACCCCTTACCACCCCCAAGGTAATGGTCTGGTTGAGAGATTCAACCACACCTTGAAAGGCATGATCCAGGGCCTGCCAGAGTCCTTGAGGCGGAAGTGGGACATCCTCTTGCCATGCCTTCTGTTCGCTTACAGGGAGGTGCCTCAAAAGGGACTTGGCTTTAGCCCCTTTAAGCTCATCTATGGCCACCGTGTGAGGAGACCTTTGAGTCTGGTGAAGGAAGCTTTGGAGAAAGCTCTTAGTAAACCACCCCAGGATGTATTTAGCTACATGCTGGCTTTAAGAAACCAGACTGACCGCTTCAGGAGTCCCGCTCAGGAGAATCTGGAAGCAAGCCAGGAGGATATTAAACTGTGTTACGATCAGAATGCCACTCTGGTCGAGTTTCAACCTGGTCAGAAAGTGTGGGTGATGGCGCTAGTGGAGCCTAGGGCCCTCCAAGATAAGTGGACTGGACCATTTCAGGTGGTGGAGCGCAAGAGCGAAGTCACCTACCTGGTAGACGTGCTGTCTCCAAGGAACCCTCTAAGGGTCCTGCATGTCAACCGCCTCAAGCCACACTTTGAGCGGACTGAGTTGTCAATGCTCTTTGCAACAGATGATGGGGTGGAGGAGGAGAGCGAGCCTCTTCCTGACCTTCTGTCTGCAGGAGAAAAAGATGGGTCAGTGGAGGGAGTGATCCTCTCCCACTCCCTGACCGAGGATCAGCAAGGTGACTGTTGCCACTTGTTGGGACAGTTTTCCTCACTGTTTTCCCTGATTCCAGGAGCCACACACTTTTGCACACATGATGTGGACACTGGGGACAGTACACCGATTAAACAGAAGGTTTACAGGGTGACTGACAGGGTCAGGGCATGTATTAAGGATGAGGTATCCAAAATGCTTACCCCAGGGGTTATTGAGCACTCCAGCAGTTTTTTGGGTCAGCGTTGCTGCACGTGGTGCCACTACAGAACTCAGGTTCTGTGTGGACAACCGGGGACTCAGTGCAGTCAGCAAGACTGACTCACACCCCATCCTCTGAGCTGATGAGCTCCTTGATCGTTGGGAGCTGCCAAGTACCTCAGTACGTTTGATTTAACATCTGGGTCCTGGCAGATTGCCTCAACTGAGGGGGCCAAGGACAGGTCAGCATTCTCTACCCCAGATGGACACTTTCAATTTAAGGTGATGCCATTTGGGATGAAGAATGCCCCTACCACCTTTCAGAGGTTAGTCAACCAGGTGTTGGCTGGGCTTGATGAGTTCAGTGCCGCCTACCTGGATGATACTGCTCTGTTTGGTTCCACATGGGAGGAACACCTGCAACACCTCTGGAGAGTGTTAGAGGACCTGCAGAAGGCAGGCCTCACTATTAAGGCGAGCAAGTGCCAAATAGGGCAGGTTCCTGTGGTGTACTTAGGACACCAGGGGGGAGTGGCTAGGTGGCACCCCTACAGCCTAAGATTGATACAATTCTGGCTTGGGAGCCTCCCAAGACCCAGAATGAAGTGGGAGCCTTTTTAGGTCTCACAGGATATTACAGGAGGTTTGTGAAGGGATATGGTACCATTGTTACCCTCCTAACCGAGTTGACTTCTAAGAAGAAACCCAGGAAAGTGATCTGGACAGAGGCTTGCCAGAATGCTTTTGATGCCCTGAAGGCTGCCATGTACACAGCACCTGTGCAGAAGGCACCTGACTACTCCAAGGAGTTTGTTGTACAGACAGACGCCTCAGAGCATGGTATTGGAGCAGTACTCTCACAGCTTAATAAAGAGGGCCTAGATCAACCCGTAGCCTTCATTAGTAGGAGGTTACTACCCATGGAATGAAGGTGGAGTGCCATAGAACATGAAGCGTTCGCTGTGGTCTGAGCACTGAAGAAGCTAAGACCCTACTTGTTTGGGACTCACTACCGAATTCAGACCGACCACAGGCCCCACAGATGGTTAATGTAGAATAGGGGTGAGAATCCAAAACTGTTGAGGTGTTCCATTTCCCTACAGGGTATGGACTTAATGGTGGAACACCGTCCTGGTACAGAACACTCCAATGCTGATGGTCTGTCCAGGTTCTTCCGCCATAGTGATGAGAACTCCCACGAGGTTGGGTAGTTGCTCCCCGCTTTCTGCTAGGGGGGACACGTGTTAGACTTTTTATCCTTGGCGTGGTCTCCCTTAACATTTTGCCTCTGTTCCCCAGGTTGTTGATATGTGCTGGACTCAGATTTTGCTGTTTTTTTTACTCTGGGCACTTTACCACTGCTAACCAGTGCTAAAGTGCAAGTGCTCCTTTACAAAATGTGTATGTAATAGATTTATCCTTTGTGTATTTGATTTACTAGTAAGTCCCTAGTAAAGTGCGCTAAAGGTGCCAGGGCCTGTAAATCAAATGCTACTAGTGGGCCTGCAGCACTGGTTGTGCCACCCACATAAGTAGCTCTGTAATCATGTCTCAGACCTGCCACTGCAGTGTCTGTGTGTGAAGTTTTAATTGTAAATTTGACTTAGCAAGTGTACCCACTTGCCAGGCCTAAACCTTCCCTTTTCTTACATGTGAGACAACCCTAAGGTAGGCCCTAGGTAGCCCCAAGGGCAGGGGGCAGTGTATGGTTAAGGTAGGACATATAGGGCCTGATTCTAACTTTGGAGGACGGTGTTAAACCGTCCCAAAAGTGGCGGATATACCACCTACCGTATTACGAGTCCATTATATCCTATGGAACTCGTAATACGGTAGGTGGTATATCCGCCACTTTTGGGACGGTTTAACACCGTCCTCCAAAGTTAGAATCAGGCCCATAGTAATCTGTTTTATATGTCCTGTCAGTGAAATATTGTTAAAAAAAAATTTCACTGTTGCAAGGCCTGTCCCTCTCATCGGTTAACATGGGGGGGCTACCTTTAAATCTGATTAAAGTGTAGATTCCCTTTGGGAGCGGATGGACATGTGGAGTTTGGGGTCTCTGAGATCACAAATTAAAAATACATCTTTTAGTAAAGTTGATTTTAAGATTGTGTGTTTGAAAATGCCACTTTTAGAAAGTGGGCATTTTCTTGCTTATACCATTTCTGTTCTCTGTCTGTTTACGGATTCCCTGTCTGGGTCAGTTTGACAGTTGGGCTGGTTGCACCTCACACTAGACAGTGACACAAAGGGAGCTGGGGTGTAGTCTGCATTTCCTGGTGAGCCATCTCTGCTAGGAGGGAGGGGAGGAGTGGTCACTTACACCTGAAAGGGCTGTGCCTGTCCTCACACAATGCAGTCTCTAACCCCCTGGTGAGTGTCTGGGGCATGGCCTGGGCAAGGCAGGATTTCACATTCAAAAGAGACTTTACTTTGAAGTAGGCCTACTTCAAAGGAGAAATTGGGTATAAGAAGGGCACCCAAAACCACAGACTTTAGAACACTCCTGGAAACAAGAGGAACCTCTGCCTGGAGAAGAGCTGAAGAACTGAGGAAGAAGAGCTGCCCTGTCTGTGACTGTGCTTTGTGGAGCTTTCCTGCAGTTGTAGCTTCTACCAGAGTAAGAGGGCAAAGACTGTACTTTGTGTGCCTTCCATCTTGTGATGATATCTCCAAGGGCTTGATTTAGAGCTTGCCTCCTGTTGTTTGAAGTCTCAGGGACAGCAAAGACTTCTCTCTGCCAGCACCTGGAGACTCTGGAGAGACTCCTGCTCTGACAAGTGGTGCCCTATCCAGTCCCTGGGTCCTTCAAAGGAAAAGCTGATGAAAATTCAAGAAAATCGACTTCGGACGACTCCGGACCGACGCCGCTGCTGAATCCGGTGACGCCACCTGCAACAGACTCTGTGATCTTTGCTGGAACACGATGACCTTCGCAGGCCCAACACTGCTGCAGCCCCCCCGCGACTCCGTGGAAGTTGCTGCATCACATTGGGACCAACGCCACTCGAAGTGCACAGATTCAACGTTTCAGACAGACGCCTTGATCCCTACTTCGCGCATCGACTTGTTGTACAAGTTACTTACCTTCGGTAACCGGATCCAGTCTGACACCTGGGGGAAAATTCTAAGGTAAGGAATCTGCAACTAGAAGTCTCTATCAGATTTCAATCTTCACCAAAGGTACTGTACTGGGGGTCTACGCAACTTCATGCCCGGCGCCGCTGGTTTTGGATTGTTGGGAACGACTCCGTCACAACTCTGTGTTAACACCTCATCAAAGCATTTGGGGGTCATTCTGACCTCGGCGGTAAAAGGCGCTTACCGCCGGTCAGAAGACCGCCATAACACCGCCGCGGTAAACCGCCACGGTCATTCTGACCCGCAACTGCCAAACCGCCGAAAACCCGACATCCTCAATAATCCGCCACACCAAAGGTCAGCGAAAAAATGGCGCTGACCAAACCTCCGCCAACAGAAATACGCCCATACCATTCCGACCCTCAAATCCACGCGGCGGTCTTTAAAAAGCGGTATTCTATTGCCGGTACACACTGCCGCGGTCAAAATACACACACCCATAGAAAACTCAGCCACATTGGTCAGTTCGAAATACACACACCTGATACACATACTAACACCACTCCCACACACCCAACACAATATAAAACACCCACCCACATCACCCACAAGCCCCTACGACCCGAAATCATTGACGAAGGCTAGAGACAGAGCACAGAATAGAGAATCCCACAACACAGAGGCACACAACACCATCACCCACACAGAATCCACGCACCAAACACCACACACCACCACACGCACCACACTCATCACCACAAACGCCACCCCACACCTCAACCACACCACCCCATGGCACCCCAAAGACACCCCAGGTTCAGTGACGCCGAACTCAGGGTCATGGTGGAGGAAATAGTCCGTGTAGAGCCCCAGCTCTTCGGGGCACAGGTGCAGCACACCACAATTGCCAGGAAGATGGAGCTATGGCAAAGGATAGTGGACAGGGTCAACGCGGTGGGACAGCATCCACGCAATCAGGAGGACATCAGGAAGAGATGGAACGACCTACGGGGGAAGGTGCGTTCCATGGTATCAAGGCACAACATAGCGGTGCAGAAGACTGGCGGCGGACCCCCACCTACTCCCCCAGAATTTACCGCGTGGGAGGAGGAAGTCTTGCACATCCTGCATCCTGAGGGCCTCGCTGGAGTAGGCGGAGGAATGGACTCTGGTAAGGCAAATCTTCACTACTGCTCCCCACCCCGACCCCAGCTGAATGCCAAATCATACCCCCACCCTCACCCCCTCCCCCATCACACCAACCCCTAGCAAAAGCCTCACCATCACAACCCACCCATCCCAACACCAAGCCCTGCATGCGACCCCAAAGCATGGACACCCATCACCAAAGCATGCCCACTGCACACACACATCACCCCCACAAGCCACCCTCACAAAAGCCCCCACAAGGAAATGCCTGCACATGGGTACACGGACACCCACCCATCACACGAAATCCCACACACAGAAGCAATAACCATACCTTTATACCCCTGCAGGACCCGAACGCCACCACACCGCCACAGAGGGTCCAGAGATGTCCATCCCACCCCCAGAAGAGGCCCCCAGCGATGACAGCAGCTCTGTCTCCCTGGAGCCAGACGACCAGCCCGGCCCATCGGGGACCTCTGGACAGTAGGTTCCCCACAGACAGCCACAGGCTACACCAGACCCAACCCCCTCTGGGAACACCAGCACAGCTCCCACCGAGCGGGCCCATGCCTCTGTCTCCAGGGCACGTAAATCAGCGGTGTGTCCACCACTACAGGGCACCCAGGTTGACCCACCACCCCAACAACAACAGGGACCTGGGGACAGTGGTAGTTGGCACATCGGCCAGGGGACAGAGGCCCAGGAACACAGGGGAACTGGGAGGTCTGCTGTGCGACAGGAGGGGGACAGGCCCGGGGAACCGACTCTCCAAGAGGCCCTCTCCTCCATCATGGGAGCATACCACCGCTCCCAGGAGACGATGGCGACTGGCCCGGTTCCAGGAGATCCAGGAACTGCAGGAGGAACGGTACATGGGGTTCAGGGAGGAACTGAGGAACATCGGTTCCGCAATGGGGACCATCGTCCTGGCCCTTACCCAGATCGTCACCACATTGCGGGACCATGTGGCACCCCAAAGGGCCCCTGTCACTAGCCCAGGCCAGGAACAGCCTACCACCTCCGCCGGCGCCAGTGGACAGGAGGCCCCCACACAACGACAGGCCACCAGAACCCCACCTCCTGCAGAAGAAGATCCACCCTGCAAGCGGAACCTGAGATCTCACAAGAAGACAAAGTAGGATTGCAAGACCCCCGCCAGCCTAAGATACCCCCTGATGTCATCCCACTGTCCCACATTGTCACCCTGTCCAACCTTAAACTGCCCCTGCTCCATCCTTCCACAGGCATATGGACAATGCACCTGTGCGACTGAGAACTGGACTCTGCCATGGACATTACTCCACCCCCACCCATACCCGCTTCCCAATCATTTACCTATATCTAGCACTTTAAATAAATCACTTATTCCACTTAAATAAACAGGAGTCTGCTTGTATTCTTAACAAATGTATTACACATAACGGTTCAATAATGTCCAGTTACTTTGTGATGACAACATACCAATTTCAATAAGCTTTAGTCCATGGGCAAACAAAGCTGAAGTCAGGCAGTGGGTCATACAGCTCTGAAAAGGGAAGGGAAAGTCACAAATCAGTGGAGACGCATGAGGCCTTAAGTAAATGTAAATTGGGGTGGCTGTTTCTTACCTGTGTGCTACTGAAAGTATTGTTGTATGACTGTATCCCTGTTGTCCGTGTCGTCCCCGTCGTCTTCCTCTTCTTCACTCTCCACAGGCTCCACAGCTGCAACAACACCACCATCTGGACCATCCTCCTGCAGAAAAGGCACCTGGCGTCGCAATGCAAGATTGTTAAGCATACAGCAGGCCACGATGATATGGCACACCTTCTTTGGTGAGTACATGATATGCAGGCACCTAAACCTGGCCTTCAGGACCCCGAAGGTCCTTTCTATGATTCTCCTAGTTCGCCCATGGGCCTCATTGTAGCGTTCCTCTGCCCTTGTCCTGGGATTCCTCACTGGGGTCAGTAGCCACGACAGGTTGGGGTAACCAGAGTCACCAATTAGTCACACACGGTGTCTCTGTAGCTGTTCCATCACATAAGGGATGCTGCTATTTCGCATGACATACGCGTCATGCACTGACCCAGGGAACTTGGCATTTACATGGGAGATGTACTGGTCAGCCAAACAGACCACCTGGACATTCATCGAATGATAACTTTTTCTATTTCGGTACACCTGCTCACTGTCTTTGGGGGGAACCAAAGCCACATGGGTCCCATCAATGGCCCCAATGATGTTGGGGATATGTCCAAGGGCATAGAAATCACCCTTCACTGTAGCTAATTCGCCCACCTCAGGGAAAATAATGTAGCTCCGCATGTATTTCATCAGGGCAGACAACACTCTGGACAAAACCTTAGAAAACATAGGCTGAGACATCCCAGATGATATGGCCACTGTTGTCTGAAACGACCCACTTGCCAAAAAATGGAGTACTGACAGAACCTGCACCAGAGGGGGAATCCCTGTGGGTTGGCGGATGGGGGACATCAGGTCTGGCTCCAGCTGGGCACATAGTTCATGTATAGTTGCTCTGTCAAGCCGGTATGTAAGTATGATATGTCGTTCTTCCATTGTCGACAGGTCCACCAGCGGTCGGTACACGGGAGGATTCATCCTTCTCCTCGCAAGTCCTAGCGGACGGTGCCTAGGAAGGACAACATGGAGCACAGAGTCAAGCAACCCACAGGTTCGTTCACACAGCTTGCACAGTACACAAATCGCTATGCATGGAACAGCTTGTATGAGTGGCAATGCAAGGCCTAGGCCTGTGTGACGCAGTAGAAATCATGCCATGTGGGCCCTTGAAATGGCGGCTGCCTGACCTGTGAAGTGTGACAGTGGGATGTGAGGTCACTGCGCTGGCGTGGCACACCGTGGCGGTAGGCGGTCGAAGACCGTGGCGCAAAGCAGCATTGGTTAACATTGAACCCTATGGGTCTCAGGAGCCAATGACGATGAGTGCCGACGGTCGCGGTACGCACCGCCGAGGTATGCACCGCCGCGGGCGTGACCGCCATTTTCTATCTGATTAATCACTCGAGACCTGATCATCCACAGGAGAGGACCTATACTGCAAGTGCTGCTGTGACCTCGGTCTGGGAGATACAATGGCTGCTGCGACTGGGGAAAGGGCCCCTGCCTTCACTGCCGAAGAATTGGAGAAACTTGTTGATGGGGTCCTCCCCCAGTATGCGCTACTCTATGGTCCTCCAGACCAACAGGTTAGTACACAGGGTGCACGCTGAATGGGCTATGCCTGTGTTGAGTGGGGTGTATGTAAGATGGTGGGGAGGGGAGCGAATGAGGAGTGCAACGCACGACAGATGGGAACATGTGCCACATGGCAAGTTTGGGGAGGGGGGGCCACTCACATCTACCATGCAGAAAAGTGATGATATTTCCTTTCCCACCCTGTACATGTCAAATAGGTCAGCGCCCATCAGAAGATCGACATTTGGCGTGCCATCGCCAAGGACGTCCGGGCCCTGGGGGTCCACAACAGACGGGGCACCCACTGCCGAAAGAGGTGGGAGGACATCCGCCGCGGTACCAGAAAGACCGCCGAGTCTCTGCTGGGGATGGCCTCCCAACGTAGGATGGGTGCCAGCCGCCAATTGACCCCCCTGATGTCCCGGATCCTGGCGGTGGCCTACCCCGATTTGGATGGGCGTGTGAGGACATCACAGCAGACACAAGGGGGTGAGTATCAGCACATTCTGCTATCTTTGCGCGCAGTAGAGGTGTCTGGGTTGGGAAGGAGGGCTGTGGGTAACTCAAGGCCAGGGCGCTTTCTGTAGGCTAGTCCCCTCCGTTAGCCATGGCCCTGTGCCCCCGCCCCCCACCTCTGTAGGGTGCCAAGTACAGCTATCCATGGTCCTGCATCACACATGTGTGCATTTGTCGTCCATAGACCTGTAGGCCTAGTCACAAGAACTGAGTAGTGTACCCCGATTGCGCAGCATAGTGCAGGGGGCTTCTGTGTCTGTCCTCTCCGCCAACGGTGTTGCCAATGCATGCACTCAACCTGTCTTCGTTTCTCCCCCCCACCCATTTTCTTTTTCTTCCTGTGCATGTGTGCATTAGCATCATCAGGCGGAGGAGAAGTGGCATCGGCGAACGAGGGAGCTGCATCTCACATGGCCCCGGAGGGCCATGCAACCTACTCCGAGTTCAGCAGTGAGACGGAGGGCGAGGGGAGCTCCACAACGGGGACCCGTGGAGACGTCAGCGACACCGACACGTCCTCGGAAGGGAGCTCCCGTGCGGTGGCGGCAACATCCGTGCCCACCGCAACTACAGGTACAGCCGCCACCCAGCGCACCAGCTCCGCCCTCCAAGCAGCCCCTCAGCGTTCACCCCGTGCCCGCTCGCACACCAAGGCGGGCATCTCCTTCGCCTCAGGCACCTCAGGCCCTGCCCCAGTTACCCCTGCTGCCCTCAGTGAGGAGGTCATTGACCTCCTCCGGACGCTCATTGTTGGGCAGTCTACCCTTTTGAATGCCATCCAGGGGGTGGAAAGGGAGGTGCATCGGAACAATGCATACCTGGAGGGCATTCATTCGGGTTAGGCTGCCCATCAGCGATCGTTCAACGCTCTGGCCTCAGCACTGACGGCAGCCATTGTCCCTGTCTCCAGCCTCCCTCTTCTAACTCCCTCCACCCAGTCCCAGTCTCCTGTTCCTCAGCCTATCTCATCCACACCATCAGACCAGCCTGGACACACCTCAACACCCAAGGGCAGCTCATCCAGACATAAGCACCACAGATCCCACAAGCATTCACACAAACAACATCCAGATGCAGACATGCCAACAGTCACTACCACCTCTGTGTCCCCCTCCTCCTCGTCTCCCTCCTCCCTCCCTGTGACGTCTCCACTCACACCTGCATGCACACCACCATCAGCCAGTACTTCGATCACCAGCACACCCTCCATTACAGTCAGCACACGTGCAGTCACCACCCCCACTGCCATTTACACGTCCCCTGTGTCCTCTCCCACTGTGTCTGTCACCCCCTCTTCCAAACCACACAAACGCAAGCAGCCACCCACCCAACAGCCATCCACCTCACGACAACCTCCAGCCCAAGCACCTGCACCCAAAGACAGCACACTTGACTCTCCTACAACCACATCCTCTTCCTCCACTCCCATACCCACTGCACCTACCCTTCCCATTGCTCCTAAAAAACTTTTCCTCTCCAAAATTAACCTCTTTGCATCACCTGACCCACCCCCTCCATCTGGTAAGAGTCCAAAGAGCACCTCAGCCACCACCAGCCCTGCATCTAGTATCACCATAGTGCAGGGCTATTGGAGTCCACCAGCTCCTAGGGAAGGACTATCGGCCAGCAGCAAGGGGACAGCCAGCCCACCCCCTGGGAAGAGGACAAGAAAAATTAAGGGCCGGCACAAAAAGCCTGAGACGGCTGCCACCAAGGAGAGTGGCCTTGCCACGTCACCTGCCACATCATCTAAGGGAGGCAAGGGCCAGAGAGCTGCAGCGAAGGAGGGCAAGGGCAGCAGGGCGGAGAAGACATGCAGCAGCCGAGCGCACCAGGAGGGCCCCACCAGCCCCATACCGGGTGTGATGGACGACACCCACGGGCACAAGACTCCATCACAGGAGGGCCCCGCTACCGCAAGGTCGGAGGGCGACTAAGCGGGGAGTCTTGGCCAGGTCTGGCTCCCTTGAAAGACAGGACAAGCACCGCTGAAGAGGGCCCCGCCAAGACAGGCACCGCTGAACAGGGCCCCGCCGTGAAGAGCACCGCTGAAGAGGGCCCCGCCAAGACAGGCACCGCTGAACAGGGCCCCGCCAAGACAGGCACCGCTGAACAGGGCCACGCCAAGACAGGCACCGCTGAACAGGGCCCCGACATGAAGAGCACCGCTGAAGAGGGCCCCGCCAGGACAGGCACCGCTGAACAGGGCCCCGCCGTGAGGAGCACCGCTGAAGAGGGCCCCGCCAAGACAGGCACCACTGAACAGGGCCCCGCCAAGACAGGCACCGCTGAACAGGGCCCCGCCAAGACAGGCACCGCTGAACAGGGCCCCGCCAAGACAGGCACTGCTGAACAGGGCCCCGCCGTGAGGAGCACCGCTGAAGAGGGCCCGCCAAGACAGGCACCGCTGAACAGGGCCCCGCCGTGAAGAGCACCGCTGAAGAGGGCCCCGCCAAGACAGGCACCGCTGAACAGGACCCCGCCGTGAGGAGCACCGCTGAAGACGGCCCCGCCAAGACAGGCACCGCTGAACAGGGCCCCGCCAAGACAGGCACCGCTGAACAGGGCCCCGACGTGAAGAGCACCGCTGAAGAGGGCCCCGCCAAGACAGGCACCGCTGAACAGGGCCCCGCCGTGAGGAGCACCGCTGAAGAGGGCCCCGCCAAGACAGGCACAGCTGAACAGGGCCCCGCCAAGACAGGCACCGCTGAACAGGGCCCCGCCAAGACAGGCACCGCTGAACAGGGCCCCGCCAAGACAGGCACTGCTGAACAGGGCCCCGCCGTGAGGAGCACCGCTGAAGAGGGCCCGCCAAGACAGGCACCGCTGAACAGGGCCCCGCCGTGAAGAGCACCGCTGAAGAGGGCCCCGCCAAGACAGGCACCGCTGAACAGGGCCCCGCCGTGAGGAGCACCGCTGAAGACGGCCCCGCCAAGACAGGCACCACTTAAAAGGGCCCCGCCAAGACAGGCACCGCTGAACAGGGCCCCGCCGTTAGGAGCACCGCTGTAGAGGGCCCGCCAAGACAGGCACCGCTGAACAGGGCCCCGCCGTGAAGAGCACCGCTGAAGAGGGCCCCGCCGTGAGGAGCACCGCTGAAGAGGGCCCCGCCAAGACAGGCACCGCTGAACAGGGCCCCGCCGTGAAGAGCACCGCTGAAGAGGGCCCCGCCGTCTCAAGCACCGCTCCGCTGGGCCCTTCATCTCAAGCACCGCTCCGCTGGGCCCTTCATCTCAAGCACCGCTCTGCTGGGCCCTTCATCTCAAGCACCGCTCCGCTGAGCCCTTCATCTCAAGCACCGCTCCGCTGGGCACCGCTCCGCTGGGCCCTTCATCTCAAGCACCGCTCCGCTGGGCCCTTCATCTCAAGCACCGCTCCGCTGGGGCCTTCCTGTCAAGCACCGCTCCGCTGGGCCCTTCATCTCAAGCACCGCTCCGCTGGGCCCTTCATCTCACGCACCGCTCCGCTGGGGCCTTCCTGTCAAGCACCGCTCCGCTGGGCCCTTCATCTCAAGCACCGCTCCGCTGGGCCCTTCATCTCAAGCACCGCTCCGCTGGGGCCTTCATCTCAAGCACCGCTCCGCTGGGCCCTTCATCTCAAGCACCGCTCCGCTTGGCCCTTCATCTCAAGCACCGCTCCGCTGGGCCCTTCATCTCAAGCACCGCTCCGCTGGGCCCTTCATCTCAAGCACTGCTCCGCTGGGGCCTTCCTGTCAAGCACCGCTCCTCTGGGCCCTTCATCTCAAGCACCGCTCCGCTGGGCCCTTCATCTCAAGCACCGCTCCGCTGGGGCCTTCCTGTCAAGCACCGCTCCGCTGGGCCCTTCATCTCAAGCACCGCTCCGCTGGGCCCTTCATCTCAAGCACCGCTCCGCTGGGCCCTTCATCTCAAGCACCGCTCCGCTGGGGCCTTCCTCTCAAGCACCGCTCCGCTGGGCCCTTCATCTCAAGCACCGCTCCGCTGGGCCCTTCATCTCAAGCACCGCTCCGCTGGGCCCTTCATCTCAAGCACCGCTCCGCTGGGCACCGCCGTCACAAGCACTGCTCCGCTGGGGCCATCCTCTCAAGCACCGCTCCGCTGGGCACCGCCGTCTCAAGCACCGCTGGTCCATTGACAGTGCCGGTTCTGTGTCGAGCAGGTGTTCACGAAGCACTCTGGGCACCATGCCACCTCCAATACCAGTGGAGTCGGTTATCCATCTGATGGACTGTGGCTTTGCACTCCCCAGGATGGTACAGTGGGCATGGAGGCCCCTCGTGGATCTGGCGTCGTGGACTCATGCGGCTGAGGTGCCCCCCTTTCCCTTCCCCCTGAGGTGCCTGTTGTTTTATCATCTGATGCCCCTGCAGTGTTCTCTCCAATGGTATCCAGTCTCCTGTGTGGGCTTTGCCCATGTGTTTGTACACATTGGCCCACGGACTATGGATATTGAATGGACTGTGCAGGACTTATTGACTATGTTTATACTTTGCACTATGTTCATTATTTCTTTTGTATATTTCATATGGCATATTTACCATGACTTCAATGAACCTATTTTATACATAAATTTTAAACTTCATTTGAATTATGTCTTTGCATTCTTCCGGGGGGTTTGGGGGGTGTCACTCTGACTTGTTGCTCTGCATTGGTGTGTAGTTATTGGGGGGGTGGGTTGGGGGGGTGGGTGTATCGCGTATGTGTGTGCACGTAACCTTTCCTCCTCCCCCCTCCCCTGTGTCGTAGGTGCAGTACTCACCGTTGTCGTCTGCGCCGGCGTTCGTACTCCTGGTAGATGAGCAGGTAGACAATAGCCGGTAGGATGTGTAATTCGGGCTCCATGCTGTCCTCCTTCCTCGTGGAGTGTGTATAGGTGAGCGTTTTCCCGTTCGTAGTCTGTTTCTGCCGTGTTTTTATCGGAGGGGGTCCCGCCCCGGAAAAGGTGGCGGATTGGTGAGTTGTGATAGGGTGGGCGGTACATTGTCTGCCGCCTGCCTGTTGGCGGTGACCGCCGCACTGTTTGTCGGTCCCGCCGTGGCGGTCGGAGTGTTAATGTGGCGGGCTGTGTTGGCGGTTCCCGCCAGGGTCAGAATTCCATTTTTTGGACAGCCTGCCTGTTGGCGGGTTGGCCGCCGCTTTATCACCGACCGCCAGGGTTAGAATGACCCCCTTTGTGTTTCTAAGCGCTAATTTTGAGTTTAATCTTTACAAATTCATAACTTGACTTGTGTATGTCGGATTTTTGTCGTTTTGGTCTTGTTTTGTTTAGATAAATATTTCCTATGTTTCTAAACTGGTGTTGTGTTATTTTGTAGTGTTTTCATTAAGTTATTGTGTGTGTTGGTACAAATACTTTACACCTGGCACTCTGAAGTTAAGCCTACTGCTCTGCCAAGCTACCAGGGTGGTAAGCAGGATTAGCTGAGGGAGATTCTCTTTTACCCTGACTAGAGTGATGGTCCTTGCTTGAACAGGGGGTAACCTGACTGTCAACCAAAGATCCCATTTCTAACAGGGCATCTTGGTTTGTCAAACCAAATATTTAGGTCCCCAAGAATGCATATGTTTTAGGATACTGTAATAAGGTTTGAGACGGTATCTAGAAAAGTGTCTGGGAATGTTGAGTTGTTAGGTGGAGGTCTGTAAAGGAGGAGAAATTTACAGGAGGAAGTTGTAGCAGGATGGCATCTGGTGAGGAGGCCTTCACAACCTTGCATGGAAATGTTGCCTGTTTTACACAGATTTATTGCTTGTTTGAATATAATAGCTAGTCCACCTCCTCTCTTGACTATACAGTTTTGTGTAATGGTTTAATAGCCCGGGAAAATGGATTCATGCAACACTGGGGCCATGTCATCTCCCAACCATGATCCTGTTAAGAATTTAAGTCAGGTTGTGTGTCCTTGAGCAAGTCATAAATGTGGTGCTTGTTTTTTTAGAGTGATCGAGTATTTATGAGCTGGAAGTTTAGAAAAGGTGTGTTAGTGGCAGTATTGTTATATTTAGGAGAAGGGTGAGCAGTATTTTCAGCTTGTAGCAGGTGTGTTGTTAGTAGTGATAACTGTGCGAGGGCCACAGTAGTCTTGTTTTTCAATGTAGTGTTCCTCTTCCAGCAGGCTTAGGAGGTATTTTGTTGGGTATGTGTGTGTTGATGGTGGACTTGGTTGCTGAGAGAGACATGAAGAGTGTACTTTTTCTTGTAGGGTAGCCTTATTATGTTACAGACAAGAGGATGAAAAGCTTTTAAAAGTGGCATGCTATTTTGTTTGCATCTGTATAGGTTAGGGGTGGTGGAGGAGCATGTGGATCATAATGTAAGGCTCTAAATTGTACCATGGATGAGAGGCGGGTGAATGAATGTTGCTGTGTTGGGGTGCTTATGGTAGATGTTTGAGAAGAGTGAGAATGTAGAGATAAAGATTGTTCAGGATTTGTATTCTTTGTGTAGTCCTGAGGGTGGGAGTGGGTGTGAAGGAAAGTATAATGAAAAGTTGTAATATTTTGATGTGCTGATGTATGTGGTCTGTATTGTTTTTGTGTAGTAGTGGAGGGGATATTGATGTAGCATTTTTTCTGTGAAGGATTTGCATGTGAGTTAGTGCTGCTGAGTGGTAGAGTATTAAAGGGGGTGTTTGATGTGTGGTGGAGATGAGTGATGTGTGTAAGAGGGGATGTATGTGTGTCAGGGGAGTTTGTGTTAGTTGTGATGACTGGAAGAGGTAATATGTGCGGTGGAGTGGAGTGTGAGGATTGTATGGTTGTGTGTATTGGTGAAGAGAGGGGAAGGGTGTTTGTAGATGGTGTGCTGGATTTAGGTATTGCCATGATAAAAGGGGTTCTGGCAGAAGCAAATAGAGGATAGTGCTTTTGGTTTGTATGAACAGGGAGTGTGTATCTGGATGGCTGAAAGTAATGTACAATGTGGTTTTGTGTTGTGTGGACAATGGCAGTTTTTTTTTGTGGGAATGGACAGAGTTATGTTTGCTGTGAGAATGAAGGTATTTTACTGTTGTAGTTGTGGTAGATATGTGTGTAGGTGTGGTATATGGGTTTTGTGTTGGTTGATGAGAAATTGCAATCTCTATGAGGTCAGTTTGTGATGCATGAGTTGGATGTATTTGCTGATAATGTGTTTGCATATTGAATGATGTGTAGGGAGTAAGGTCCTTTCTGGTCAATAGAGAATTGGGCAGCATTTCTGGCCCTAGACCCTACCAGTCCAGAACAGGCCCCAACTGCCCTTGTCATCTCCGCCCTTTTTCTTTGCTGAGAAGCCCTGAGCCCTAGGCTGAAATAACCCTGCTGTCCAATAGAAACCTAGTCCTAACCCTAACCAATCAGATTTGTAACCCTAAGTCTCACAACCAATAGGATACCCAACCCTATTCACCAATCATACCCTTAATCTTGACAACAAATCACAACCCCAACCCTAAAACCAGGATCCAATAGGAATCTCAAAACTAGTACCAATCACAACCCCAACCCTAAAACGAGGAGGCAATAGGAATCTCAACTCAAGTACCAATCACAACTCCAACTCTAAAACCAGGAGCCAATGGGAATCTCAACCATAGTACCAATCACAAGCTCAACCCTAAAAACCAGGAGCCAATAGAAATCTCAACCCTAATACCAATCACAACCCCAACCCTAGAAACAAGGAGCCAATAGGAATCTCAACCCTAGTACCTAAGCCAATAGAAAGACCAACCCCTACTAACTATCACAACACCATATGCAACAACTAATAGAACCCTATATAAGGGCCAAGTTAACTGAAGCCCCAGCCCCTGTGGGAAGGGAGGAGGGAGCTTCTGCTCTATTCAGGATCTCTTTAGAAACAGACGGGCTGAATCCACACTTCCAAGTTAGCAAAGTCTACTTTACAGGTAAGTGTAAAAAACACTGAAATACTGCTTGTCACGCACTCTGAAATGTGGCTTTTTCAAGGCAAAAACAGGTGATGCAGACAGTTTCTAAACAAAATGTAAATATCAGAAACGGAGTAAGCAGTCTTCTAACCACACTCTGGTGAGCCACTGATGTGTATGTAGCCTTTTTTACTTAAAAAAGAAGGGGGGGCTTTATGCAGTATTTTGCCACAAACTAAGAGGGGAATTTCAAACAGTCACGGGTAAAAAAACAGCACTTTAAAAGGCCAAGTTGTCTGAAACACAGAGAGTCTACAGTAAACAGGCACGAGTAGCAGTAGAAAACACTTATCTGGGGCTCCTTACTAGGTCTCCTAGGAATCTTTGGTCACTGGGCTGTATTAGGGTACAGGGAAAACGCTGGGCTCACAAAATAGAGGTCACACATCAAGCACATGTGATGATGGCATAAACATGGTGATGGCTGCCATGACACCTCAGCTACCCATGTGCCACAGTCACATGGTGGGTCAGGAAATACTCATTTCACACTCTCTACAATGTCTCAGATCTCTACACCTGCCATTTCACATAGGGACATGCACTCAATCCTTTAAGGATACTGATAGTACCTACAGGGCTTTGAGGAACCATTCTCACATATTGCCCATAAGCCTAGGCTAAACAAAACAAAGCCTAGTCGAGCCACAGAAACATATGTGTACATTGTACTCTTAGCTGCTCCTCTCATGTAACATAAAGCTGTTCATACAGGGTTAGGACCTCCTCCACAAGCTTCTCCACCTCTTTTGGTGAGAAGGCAGGGGCCCTATCACCTGTAGGACATGGCATGATTGCTCCCAGGGGCAATACACAGCTGCTCAAGTTGTGGAGGTCTTCCTGGCAGCAGTGTTAGGAGTCATGTGACAGAATCATCAGGAAATGGCAATCATGCCTGCCATCTACAGCACCTTCACCGCTGGCGGACCATGCCACGGGGTGAAGACCACCACAGACAGCAGTGTGTTCTGATGGCAATGTGTGCCACGGTCTCATCCTCCTACTGCCATGACAACTTCTGCCGGTGGTTGTAGTCGTTTCCTATTGTCCAGTATGGTAGGTCAGACAGTCACCATTTCAAAGCCCTTAGATGGTCAGAAGAATTAATTTCAAAATGTGTCACAAGTTGGGAAACATATATACCGCATTATATCCAGTGCTGGCACTGACTAAACATGTATGGTTATATAGAGTGAAGGGACATGTTGTTATATTGTCTAGTAAAAATTCAGGAATTTTTGGTGGCACAGCACCCTCTTTGCAATGGGCAAGAAGGTTTTTTGTGGCTTCTTAATAAAATGCCTAGTTAGATGCCAGTATCACAGAGACTTGCTCAGGCTTCCATTTGTGTTTCCATTTCATAATAGAGTCAAGGGGATGACGTATCACTGAGATGCAATTATTGCCATTGGTATGTGCAGTGTACCATGTTGTGACTATATCATATGGCATGTCACATAATTATATGAGACATATGTACTGGTACTTGCAAGGGACACAATAATGAGTGATAGACATACCTCCTCATTTTCTCTCACATGGTTACCCTGGAATGAAAATGGCAAGACAACCTCCAGTGTACTGTCCACTACTAAATGTGCTCACCATGGAAGATTGACATGTGATTCAGATCTACCGCCTGGATAGGCAGATAATCATGGATCTCTGTTATCTGTTGGAGCGCGATCCGATAACACCTAATGGCATACAACCCACTGTACAAGTCATGTCAGTACTGCAGTTCCTGGCCACAGGCTCCTTCCAAAATATAGTGGCCCTAACTGCACGCATATCTCAGCCTATGTTCAGTCTGGTTTTGAAGGCTGTACTGCATCCATGTTAAAACACATGGACAGCTACTTCTGATTTCCATACTGTGAGGATTGGCCCCTGTGTAGGCTCATTTTTATGGTTTAGAACATATCCAACATGTAGTGAGACACATTGATGGTACCCATGTAGCCTTGGTTCCCCCACATGGCCATAGACAGGTCTCTTGGAACAGAAATAACTTCCACTCCATAAATGTCCAAGTAATCTGTTTGGTGGACCTCTATATTTCCCAAGCATGTGCATGGTACCCAGGTTCAGTCCATATTGCCTTCATCATGTGGAATAGAGCTATCCTACAGTTGATGACATTACTGTGCCCAGAGAGGGCCTGGCTGGTTGAGTTGTCATATATGTCATTTGTGCTAGTATGCTATGTCTGCTGCCGATTGTAAGAATGCCCTGGACTAATGTTTGGACACATGTAACGATTACTTACAGGGGACTCTGCCTACCCAGACCAACTCTGATTGTTGACACCAGTGAGGTACTCAACCACCCAAGGGGAAGTCCGCTTCAGCTAGGCCCATGGAAGGACAAAGCTTGTCATGGAGTGGACTTTTAGGCTCCTGAAGGCAAGATTCCATAGCATCAATAAGTCTGCTGCAGCCCTCCCCTACTTACCTGCCAAAGTGTGTCAGATCATTGTGGCCTGCTGCATGCTCCACAACTTCACACTGCAACGTCAGGTCCCATACATCCCAGATGAGAGTGAGCGAGCAGTTCCACCGGGTGAAAATGCAGAAATGCCAAGTGAGGATGACACTGATGAGTATGAATGTGGAGACATGAGGGCAGATCTCATTAATCAGTACTTCACCTGAGTGTAAGTATGTGATGGTCTGTAATGTGACTGACTCAGTGGGGTAGTGTGGGGATCAGGAATGTTTGAGAAGGGTCTTTCTGTGACCACCAAAGTAGTTATTTGTTTCTTAGCAGGATACAGCTCAGGTTTGCAGGCAAATTGGGACATGGAATTGTGATAATCACCCTTTTTTCATGGGAGTCAAAATGCACAACCTGAGGAGCTATTGTATTAGCAACATGGATTTCTAGGTCATCTCTGCCTTTACCTGCCTAAACTCCTTGTTTACCACTGTTTTCTTACAGATTTCTTCGCAATGTCATCCTGATGTGGACATTTCTGATTTGTGTCACTGCCAGGTGAGTTTAGCAGGTCTGACATATGAAGTGGACATGAATTGATCCAGGGACTGTGTGACTTGATTTTAGTAGTGTAAGAGTACCATGCCCAGGCTGTCAGGACAGTGGGATTGCAGTATTGTGTTTTACACAATACACCTACACAATAGACCTGTTTGCCATGTTATCTGGGTCCAATGGTGTCACATGTGTGAACATGTGTCTTTGAAACGTGTCTTCCTGTGCAGTCCATTCACTCAACCTTCTCATTATTTTGGTAATTATATTATGTTTACTTCTATGTAGCTGTCAGTGGTTCTTCATTGCAGGCTGCTGTGCATGTGTATCAAGACTGACATGGGTGATTAGCATGCCAACATATACCTGACCACTGTAAGTCTGAGGCTCCCTGATTAGGGACAGTTGTACTGCCCTCTGTTTGTATCATGGGCTATGTTAATTTGGTAGGTATGGTATATGTATTTGACAGGAGTTTAGCTGATAACAATTTCTACCAGCCTATTCGATGGACAAAGTCTGGTATGTGCCTTATGTCAGTGGACTTATAGATGTTAGTTACTGACACCTATGCAAATGCAAAAAGGTGTAAAGACTAAGGGCCTGATTACAACTTTGGAGGAGGTGTTAATCCGTCCCAAAAGTGACAGTAAAGTGACGGATATACCACCAGCCGTATTACGAGTCCATTATATCCTATGGAACTCGTAATATGGCTGGTGGTATATCCGTTACATTTGGGACGGATTAACACCTCCTCCAAAGTTGTAATCAGGCCCTCAGTCTACTACAAGATCCCAGATATTTGTTCAGCCTGTGTGCAGCACAGTGGAATAAATAGGGATTAATGATTCTCCACTTCTCTCATTGTGTTTGTATTGAACCCAGTCATGACAGTGCCTATCACATGTCCTTTCTCATATTTCCTTCATATGGGTAATTAATTATTATGCAAAGTATTAAAGAGTTAACTGTTAAGCATAGATCATAAATAACTCACAAACATAGTTTGTGTTTTAGTTGTGTTTATTTACATGTGCACATGAAATTAGAATGAATGTGAGCAATGTAATAAGGTTAAAACAGTTAAGGTTTCAGTCATGTTGAATGCTCTCTTTAGAGTATCTGCCACCCCATTTGAAGTCCAAGGTCCAGTATCCTATTATCCCTGTAAAATTGACATTGGTTGTAGAAGAGTTAACAGGGTGCATCAGTGGAAAACAAGGAGAAACAGTCATTTGAGGATCACTTCCTGGCAGTTGTCTTGACATTTGCATCTCCTGATTGTTTGGTTGGATATCCATGCTTGCAAGGGAGGGTTATTCAGCTACAGAGGCAGGGGCATCGGGGGATGTGCTTCCTCTGTTCGAGCCTCTAGTCCTCTGGTAGCCATGGATGTTGTAGAGGCTGGTGTGACTTGGCCAATGGAAGGGGTCTGGTGTTGTGGACATACCCTGCTCAGGGTAGTCTCTCAGCACCCATGTTAGGGAGACCAGGTTGGCAATGAGGGCCTCTTAATGCTGCATGACTTCTTGATGGTGTCATGGCCAGGACTACGCCTAGCATCTCAGATGCCTGGCCCACGCCAGCCCTCCCATGCACCCTACCCCCACATGACTACGCCTTTCGCACAGTTTGTCCACTGCCACTGATGCCAGGTCCTTCATTGTCAGGGTTTTCAAGTTGTAACTCCAGGACCTGTACTGTGGGACACATGATGGTTGTAACTGTCATTGGGACACAGGATTGGGAGCAACTGGTTGCCTGGAATGTAGATGCAACAGGGCTGGGAGGAGTCAATGAGGGCAGGGAAAGGCTGACAGTTGTGGTCTGACCACAAAGCCCATATAGGCTAAAGCAGCCTCATTGTCCAAATATCAAGGAGTGCTTTCCTCACTGAGGGCTTCATCCAGGGGGAGTTGGTTGTCCTAGGTATCCTCTCCATGGCCCTACTGGCAAGTAGACCTGTTGAAGATGTGGAAAAGACAGACATAGATTGTTATGTAAGATGTAGTTCCAAATTTGACAGGTAGATATGTTTTAGGCCATGTACAGATTGGATTTGCTTGATCCCCTCATGTGAGATTGACACCAGCTTTAAATAATGTAGGCCCGATATATGGGGTACAGACAGTTTCCATTTCAGTCACCTTGTTGTAGGATACCAGAGTATCTTGCCAGTTGGATGTCTGTTCATTGAGTCATAACTTGCCAGCTGTGTATCTTTATATGTTAATTGGACCTCTCAGCTAGCAATACTTCATTATTGAATCGACAGACAGCTGCACATTGTCACAGGGACACTGACCTGGCCACCAAAGTAGGAGTAACCTTTCTACCTGGCCATATGTGTCAGGTTGCATCAAGTATAGCGCATTGCATATTTGTGACGTTCCCCTGGTGAATACAATTTAATAGTTAATGGGAGGTAGAAGGGACAGTTTAGCAGAGGACACAGTTGTAGCTGTGTGTTAGCGATATTGTACTGGCTGATGTACATAGTACTGCTGTCATTACCACAGACTGTACAATTATGGAGCATTCATGTGGGTTTACTCCACTGTTTGGTTGACATGCAAGGAAATTTTCATTATGCGACACTGTTCTGATTTTCTTCATGGTGGAACAGTGCCAGCAGGGAGTTGTAGTGCTGTCAGTCCATGTACTAACCATGTCATACACAGATACTTTGGCCCCAGGTGGGTTATGTTTATGTGTGAGATGCCAAATAGGGGTATTTGGACAGTTGGACACAGGGGTCGTGAGCGGGTTGGCTGTTAAGGTGACAAAAGGTGATCAGTGAGCATGCATGCCAATGCATTTCTGCAATCCCTCAGGATGCAGGATGTCCAAGACCTTCTCCTCCCATGTTGTGAACATTGGGAATTGAGGTAGGGGACCACCGCCAGTCTTGTGGACCTCCAACTGGTGCCTGTTGGCCATGAAACGCACCTTCTCCCTCAGGTCATTCCACCTCTTCATAATATCCTCCCTTGTGCATGGATAGCTGCCTACAGAATTCACCCTGTCGACTATTCTTTGCCACATATCCATTTCCCAAGCAATAGTAGTTTGCTGGACTTGGGCTCCAAATAAGTGTGGCTCTACTATGATGATTTTGCCCACCATGACTGTTAACTCGTCGTCAGTAAAACAGGGATGTTTCTGTGGTGACATGGTGGTGGTCAACGACACGGGAAAGTGACAAAACGGATGATGAGGTGTGGGTGTTGTGTTGTGAGGGGGTGACAGTTGTTGTGCTATGTGTAGAGGAATTATTTTGTGTGGTGGCTGTTTTGTGCGGCTGAGGGATGAGTGCTATGTGAAGTGTGGAAGGTGGCCTAATCACTGGTGCTGTGTGTCTCTGCTTTTCGGCTCTGGCTTCTATATGTTCTAATTGCAAGGACTTGTTTTGTCTGACAGGTTGTGTTTTATAGTGCATTTTGTAGGTGTGTCGAGTTTGTGGATGTCTGTCATTTGTGTGGAATTTTAACTATCCAATGTGGTGACCACTGACTGCTGCGGTTTGCCAGCCATTGGTTGCCCACCATGGAAGAACCACCATTGTGATTTGTGATTCGTAATAGGTTCAGTGGTTGTTTGACGGGCTGGCTATGCTAGTGGTGGGACTGCCTTTTACCTGCCTTCCAGAGTCCTGGTGTTGTTGTTTTATTAGCTTGGTTTTGGCAGTCCTGCCTGTGTGACTTGTAATACGGTAAGACTGCCAATATGGTAGTCTTTTGGCGGCTGTCACCATGGAAGTCTGACGTCAGACTGCCATACTCGTAATGAGGCCCTTTGTCTGTAAATTTTCTCTAAAAAATGAGTAAGGATTGTATGCTCCACACTCAATAGTATCACTTGATAGTGTATGTGAAACATTTATTTTGGCCTGCAAATGGTCTGCTAATCTGCTGCATGTTATGGGGCAGGTGTTATGGATAATTGATTAACTTACTGTAATTAAGTCCAGTGGCCCTGCTTTTCTCTGACTGCCTTTTCAATTCTACCTTACTGCAGACTAAGAAGAGGCAGACTGAATACTCCATCACACATGAGATGTATAGAGAATGCCATGTCTGCCATAGGTAGACAGTGCACATATTATAAATGATGCCCTGCATTACAAGGAAGGGGATGGGATATATTTTATTTGGTATGTTTGTCACAGAGTATGCCATCCATCAGAATCTAAATCGGGCACTTAGTTCCATATTATATCCTGTCCTCCACCACAAATTATTTTCATCTAATACCTTAACTTGCCAGTAGGGAAAGGTACCCTACTGAAAGGTAATTTACAAGGATTAAGCTAGGTAGAGGAAGCAGATTATACTGTAGCACCAATTTGAACCATGCTGCAGTTAAGTGGCAAAATGCTGTGAGCCTTGAGGTGATGGGTAGGATATCTGCCTCTCTTGACAAATACAGAGTTGTCAGTAAGCAATCACGGTGACTTATCACTTGTCCCTGCCACCACTGGGACTGCTCCCCCTCTAACAGCCTTGGACTCCTCTGTCCCACGCCCTATCTGGCTTCTGGAACTGGCTGTTGTAATGGCTTTCTGCATGGCTAGAAAAAACATAATTTACCCATTTTAGATACCAGATTCACCGCCTACATCATCATTTTGTGCAAAATACAACAGCAATACCTCACAACAGTTCTTCTATCAAAACTATCATTTTGGGAGGTTTTTTGGTTGACAACATGTTATAAAGGCCAGGTAGTCAAGTCAACCAAAATCTTTTTTTATCCTTTTGGAGGGACAGGGCTACAAAAGGATGAGAGTGAAAATCAATGAAGGGGTGGAAGGGGATGGTCAATGAAGAACACTTGGTAGTATTTGGTAATGGGATCTCATTCCTTTCCTGCCATGCTGCACTGACATGGGAACTGCATGTATACTATATAAACTAAACAACATTGGGGAGGTCATGACCATGGCCACTCTATCTCTTTTTAAGTGTTAGTTGAAGAAAGCCTTCTCAACTAATGTTCTAGTGAATATTAGTTTACTTGGGCCTGCAATCGTCTTCACTGTACTAAAAATCTGTTCTCTTAGTCTTACGCTACCACAAGACATGTGAGGGGTGAGGATAAGCTTACAAAAAAAGAGAGCAGAATAAATCTACAGACAGGAGAAAGTCAGCTTCAGAAACAGGAAATATAGAAAAACAGGGTAATGCAGCGATAAGAACATTAGATAGGCAAGCTGAAAAAAGTAGATAGTAGAAAAAATACACAAGGTGAAAATATTTTTAATAGTGGGGAGAGGTAAAAGTAAGAAATAATGATAAACAGGACTTACTGGGGCCAGCAGAACTACTCACTGTTGCGCTGGCACGGACAGCCCTTCTGCCTTCTGATGATGCCCTCTTGCCCTTGGATGCTGAAATAAGAAATAAAGATTATTAAATAATAATTAGAGGTACTCACTAAAAAAATATTATGACAGGCAGAACATTATTTTTTTCTAAAGCCTGCTTGTAGCTTCCTAAGCCTAAAATTATATTTTGAACTTCTTTTGTATTTCACAAATGATCTTTGCTTCTCCACTCCCTTGATGGGTCAGGTCAATCTCCTTTTGCCATGCATATTACACAACAGGGTCTCTCCTGCACCCTGCAGGCAAGGAACTAGTAAATTCCAGTTCACTGACTCTCCACTGACCAATGAACCAGACCAAGCAGCCTGACCAAAATCAACACAACATACCTGAAGGAAAAAACCTACCAGTGTGCGAAGTTTAGTGGCACTGGAACTTTTAAGGCCTGAGACGTACCATTACTTGAAGTACTGGACATCCAATGTCGGACACCAAGAAGGAAAGCCCACTCCAGACTCTTAAATGCCCAGAAGCAAGCACCAGTCGAGGGACTTCAGGACACCCTAGAACCACCCAAAGAGTGGCCCTGCTGACCTGCAATCCACCCTCCAAGTGACCTGTCTCTGGCTCCAAGGACTCTAAGGCACATGAGGCCTGGCTGACTTTCTGTGCAGCAACCAGCCTCCCTGAGCTCTGCATCGACAAACCAGCTGTGCTCTAGGGGTTCCTTACCCCTTGCAATCTCCACACTCCAAGGGTACCCATTAGGCTCACCTTTACGTCTATCTGATCAGTGTGTTTCCAAGTAGCCCCCCGTCCATTGTGCACAAGCTCCAAGACTTTCAGCCGCTGCTCCCGCTTGAACCAGGAACCACTCAAATTTCTCTGGCTTGCCCACAGGATATTTTGACGACCTCAACCTAAAAATAGAAAGTGACATTTGTGAGATCATTGCTTGATCTTATATGCATTTTTAAATGTATTTCTATTGGTTCCTATAATGTGAAATTACGCACAAAAACAGAACATTATGTTGATGATCTTGGTCTTAAAATTGTTATAAAAATCTTAAGTATTTTTGTAAATTAGTCTCAAGTTAATCTTCTGACTGTGAGTCCACATTTATTGATACAGCGTGTAAAAGAAATTCTAACCATATCCAAGATAAGCCTAACTGCTCGCCCACACTACCACAAAAACAGAGCATTAGGTGGTGGGCATTTTGCCTCTGGATGCCGAGGTGGGGTTGCTTGGACTCTCTGCACAGAGCACATAATTTTCGTACACTGTATAGAAAGCCAGCCTCCTACAAAGACGGATAGAAATTTATGTAAAAGATATAAGACAAAAGATAAATACAGCTATCGGGGAGCCTTAAGGAAATATCATGCCTCTGTCAAAACTGCTAAAAAAGCCTTTTTTGAAGACAAGATTGAAGTAGCTGGCAATAAATTACAAAAAGTCTTTAAGGTAGTGAATACCTTTATGGCCCCTCTTGCATTTATTAGATGCCTGCCACCCTTGTTGAGGACCCCCATCCCCCTGAAGCTAAATGGAAACAATGGAGGGTGGCTGTGTGGTCCTCCTGGTGGAGCCAATAATGGCCCTGGGGACTACCAACCCTCCAGTGCTGGCTCCCGCTATGTCCCGGGGTATCTACCCCCAGGACTTACCTATTTGCTCTGACTTGGTGGGAGAGTTAGAGCAAACGCTCTGCTACCAGCAGGCAAGAGCTATCAAAGTACTCTTGCCCACCTGAAGCAGAGTTTTCATCTCCTTTCCTAAGAGAAAGGGGTGAGATGTGTTTACCACAACTTCCCTGAGAGAACACTAGAATGTTAAGTGATAGGCTTCTACCAGTCACCTTTCCTTCTTTGTTTGGGTGAGGTGCTGCTAGCAGCTGCCAACTGCTGAGAGAATGAATTAATCAGCCACAAGCGGTGGTGCGGCCTCCCCAAATTCAGCAGTCTCATTCAAACAGCGAGAGTCCTATGACACTAATGGGCAGAAAAATGTCCTTCCTGCCGTTCACACTGTTTTATTAGTGCAGGCAGGGCATTTTGCTGTGAAAATCAGCACAAACTGCGGCATGTTGTTCTAATGGGTATGGACTTTGTGGGGCAGATTTATACTTTTTGCCACAAACCTGCGTTAGCACAGGTTTACGGCAAAAAGTATAGCGCCTTCTAGTGCCATTCCTAGACCCCGGCCAGGCTCCATATTTAAGGAATGGTGCTAAGGGCCTGTTAGCGTCCTTTGAAAGGACGCTAGCCGGACCTGGAAGGCATAGGCTGAATCAGGGCTTGTGTGCCAAATTATGGCGCTACACTGTTTAGAGGCAAAAAAATTGCCTCTAAGCAGTTTAGCACTATTTTCTGTTGCACAAGCCCCATGGACATAGCTCCTGTCTTGGTAAAGACAGGAGCTGTGCCCACCACCCCAATGGCCATGCCCAGGGGACAAATGTCACCTGGGCATGGCCATTGGGGTCAGTGCCGTGCAGGGGGCCCGAAGTCAGGGCCCCCGAATGGCATTGGGCAGAAAAAAAAATAGCTACCCGGACTCACCTTCGGATGGGTCTTCCTGATGTGGGTAGGGGTGGGTGGGGTGTCCCTATGGACAGGGAAGGGCACCTGTGGGCAATTTCCATGGTCTCCAACCATGGAAATCTGCCTCCAGGTCCCCTTACGCCTGCCCTGACCCAGGCATTAAAGCATGGCACTAAGTAGGCTTACCGCCATTATTTAAGGCCCTCCTCCTCCCATGCGTGATTTTTGCACAGTGGGATAAATAAGGCGCTAGGGCCTTCGAGGCATTTTTTGCCTGGGAATGTCTACCTTGCATCTCATTGACAGAAGGTAGTTTTCCGCAGGGAAAAAATTATAACTCCAATATTTTGGTGCTAGACATGCCTAGCACCAAAATATAAATATGGAGTTAAGTTTGTGCCAGATTTTGCATCATTCAGCGCAAACAGAGTATGAACATGAGCCTTTGTTTCATCTGCTCCTGCTTCTCCTTCTGGCCTGCTTATTACTTTTTTAATCCTAGCCAATCCTCCTCCAACTGATCACCCCAATCGTACTCCCATCGGGGGCAGGAAAAAAGGGAGTGGGTCAAAAAGTGCGTTTCCCATTAAAATTCCCTTAGGGATTTTGAACACAACTATAGCCCGAACTGGCGGATGGAATTACACCAAATTTGGCAGAAAGGTAGCTTTCAGTCCAGAAAGAATCCTTCTGGTCTTTTTGTGCAATATATACATATATATATATATATATATATATATATATATATATATATATATATATATATATGGAGGCGTGAAGGCTTTGCGAATAGTCACGGTCTCACAATGAGATTTGATTGACTGCCAACACTTCAACCAGGAAGTGTTCCTAGACATCTTGGGACTGGGCTATAAAAAAAGAAAAGGGGCAGGGTAGGGACACCCTGACCCCTTACCTCTAGTGGTGGAGTCCTAGAGGGACACCACCAGGGCAAAAAAGCACTTTTTAAAACATTTTTACTGAAAACCTTGGTAGATTCATGAATTTGGTGAAATTCAAAAAAAGAAGCAAGTGTGGGCTTGGAGCTTGTTTGGAATGGATGGGTCAGGTCCTGGGGTATTTAAAAAAAAAGGAATGGGTGCATGGGGCCCCCTCCGAAGGCTGATTGAGCCCCGGGGACCACCCCTTCCCTGGAGTGATTATGTAAAAATATGCAGGTCTATGCACACACCCTGCACCTTGGGGACCACCACCTCCACAGGACAAATAATAATTTATAATGGGGGAAGTCCATAGACCTTTCCCAAAGCCCGAGAGACTGTTTGTAAATTGTTAGAAGTCTGGAGGTGCTCTGGGGTTTTGTAGAGCCCCTCAGGTTTCCAGGCAACACCTCAGAAGTGAATTTCGAGTCCTTGGAGCAGGAGGCATGGTTTGGCAACTTTTTCTTGTTCTTGGTCTTCCTGTATCCATCAAATCTGATCAGTTGGTCTAAGGATGCTCACTAAATACTGCATTTAGATGGCATTAGAGGGAGTACCTGGTAGTGGCCAGTGGGCCACTGGCCTCAGGGTGGCTACACCCACTAAGTGACCACAGTCAGAGTCACCAGATCCTCGGGGTCTGTGCACGTTCCCAACACGTCCACCACTGAACAGCTCCAAGACTCTGATAGATAAATCACAGAGACTGAGAGAGTTCAAGAGGGGAAGAGGGGATTAGGACTGGAACAACTGGGAAGGAGACCTGTAGTAAGAAAAAGGTTAGAACACACGATATGAAAATTATATCTCCTGAAATCAATACTAGACTATGATTCTAAGCCTAGTCACTCTGAAAACATGAACAATCTAAGAGTTAAGTTTAAAATGACTACATTTCAAGATGGCCGGATACCTGTAAGGGAATCAAGATGAATTAAATGAAAACTTTCATATTCAAGTACTTTACTTTACATGAGAATCAGAAAAAAACATTCTGACTAAATTTTAAACCGGTCATATAAATCATGTTTTGAGAATGTATACTAGGACCATGCAATATTGCATTTAGAAACTCTGGCCTTCTGTGTACTCTAAAAATACTTCAACACAAATTGTGCATATTGCAGATATATATATATATATATATATATATATATATATATATATATATATTAAACACCATAAAAGTATTGTGCACCATGAATAACACAATATGGATTCAGGAAACAAATCACATAACTTGTCAACTCGAACATTACATAATAAATATCTTAGAATAGTGGCATACAATAAACAACATGATTCCGATTCGAGTGTCACCATGTAAAATACCAAGAAATGGTAGCACACAATGAATATCAAAGTCAAATCATCCTTAATCGAATTGCGCGTCTTGCCGATTTGTAAAACACGATGTAAATGTCAAGAAATAACAGCTCACAATAAATAACAAGATCAAAGTACAATGAAACGAATCGCGCTTCTTTTGCCAATTCTTAAGCCACCATGTAAATGTCAAGAAATGGTAGCGCGCAATGAACAACAAAGTTAAACCCTCATGAAACGAGTTGGCCGTCTTGCCAATTCGTAAAACATCATGTGAATGTCAAGAAATAGTAGCGCGCAATGGACAACAATGTTTAAACACCATAAAACGAATCGCGCGTCTTGCCGATTCTTAAGCCACAATGCCAATGTCAAGAAATGGTAGCACACAATGAATAACAAAGTCAAACCTTAATGAAACAAATCGCGCGTCTTGCCTATTTGTAAACTACCATATAAATGTAAAGAAATTGTAGCGCGCAAGTAATCTGTTACTCATTTAAGAATTAAACCAAGAGTATGAAAATTCTCAATAACGGTGTCGGAACAGTCCAACCACCGTCTTACCGCCTGGAACAATGATTACCAAAGAAGGATGAAGGGCAGAAGACTGGAAGATCCAAATAGGCCACCGGGACAGGAGCTCAGGAAGAAGCTGCTGCTCTGCACCATGACCTCTGAATAGTGAGCACTGGGGGTTGGGATGGCTCTCTTTTATGGAGTCTTGGCCTAGCCCAGAACCACGCCCAGGCATGTTGCAGGGAAAGTCTCTGGAAGGCCCTGGAAAGGGGCCACACCCTAACACACTCTGAAAACCTGCAGCAATACATTACAAAGGAACAGTATTTGTAAGCATATTAAAATTAAGTTTTCAGGATTGAACTCTGCAATGCAAAAGGTTAAACCACAACATATCAGCACAATGCATAAATTATGTTGTTTTGAGAGGGCTGGGTTTTTGCATTTTTGTCGCCAATATAGCGCGTACTGCTCTGGTGTTGACAGTACTCCCCTCTCCCAGATGTGCTCTAGGGCCTGGTTTGCTTGGATTAAGACGATGAAAGCATCTCACAAGTACTGGAGCATGAACATCAGATGCGGAAACACATGAGTTACTTTCAGGACCATAACCTTTCCATGAGATTAAGGCCCATATTTATACTTTTTGACGCTAAACTGCGCTAACGCAGTTTAGCGTAAAAAAATTTAGCGCCGTCTAACGCCATTCTGAAGCGCCATGCGGGCGCCGTATTTATGGAATGGCGTTAGCCGGCGCTAGCAGACCGGCGCTGCCTGGTGTGCGTGGAAAAAAAACACGTAGACCAGGCAGCGCCGGCGCAGGGGGAAAATGGCGTTAGGGCGTCTTAAAATGGGGCAAGTCAGGTTGAGGCAAAAAAATCTCCTCAACCCGATTTGCGCCATTTTTTTCGACGCCCAGACGCCATTTAAATGACTCCTGTCTTAGTAAAGACAGGAGTCATGCCCCCTTGCCCAATGGCCATGCCCAGGGGACTTATGTCCCCTGGGCATGGTCATTGGGCATAGTGGCATGTAGGGGGGCACAAATAAGGCCCCCCTATGCCACCCAAAAAAATTAAAAAAAATAAAAAATTATACTTACCTGAACTTACCTGAATGTCCCTGGGATGGGTCCCTCCATCCTTGGGTGTCCTCCTGGGGTGGGCAAGGGTGGCAGGGGGGGGTCCCTGGGGGCATGGGAGGGCACCTGTGGGCTCATTTTGAGCCCACAGGCCCCTTAACGCCTACCCTGACCCAGGCGTTAAAAAGTGGCGCAAATGCGGGTTTTTTTGACCCGACCACTCCCGGGCGTGATTTTTGCCCGGGAGTATAAATACGACGCATTTGCGTCGCCGTCATTTTTTTAGACGGGAACGCCTTCCTTGCATCTCATTAATGCAAGGAAGGCGTTCACGCAAAAAAATGACGCTATTTGCCCATACTTTGGCGCTAGACGCGTCTAACGCCAAAGTATAAATATGGCGTTAGTTTTGCGCCGAATTTGCGTCGAAAAAAACGACGCTAATTCGGCGCAAACGGAGTATAAATACGGGCCTAAGTACCATAGATTACGCCCTCTCAGTTTAGAATCAAACACTTTCTTGACTTTGTGTTCTTCTTCCCCTTGTACTAGAACAGGAGCTGGATGAGGGTGGACCTTTTGGACTGCCTTTTTCAAGAGGGAAGTGTGGAACACTGGATGAATCCGTAAGGATCTGGGCAATTGTAGTTTATAGGTCACCGGATTGATTTGCTGAAGGAAAGTATAAGGACCTAAGAATTTGGGGTTAAACATGTGCTTCTTCTTGAAGTCTATGGCCCTCATTCCTACTTTGGCGGGCGGAGGTCGCCGCCCGCCAAGCGGGAACCGCCAGAAGACCGTACCGCGGTCAAAAGACCGCGGCGGTCATTCTGACTTTCCCGCTGGGCTGGCGGGTGACCGCCAAAAGGCCGCCCGCACGCCCAGCGAGAAAGCACCAGCAACGAGGAAGCCGGCTCCGAATGGAGCCGGCGGAGTTGCTGGTGTGCGACGGGTGCAGTTGCACCCGTTGCGATTTTCAGTGTCTGCCAAGCAGACACTGAAAATCAATGTGGGGCCCTGTTAGGGGGCCCCTGCAGTGCCCATGCCAGTGGCATGGGCACTGCAGGGGCCCCACGACACCCGTTCCCGCCAGCCTGGTTCTGGCGGTGAAAACCGCCAGAACCAGGCTGGCGGGAAGGGGGTCGGAATCCCCAAGGCGGCGCTGCTTGCAGCGCCGCCGTGGAGGATTCACAGGGGCAGCGGGAAACCGGCGGGAAACCGCCGGCTTCCCTTTTCTGACCGCGGCTTTACCGCCGCAGTCAGAATAGCCCCAGAAGCACCGCCAGCCTGTTGGCGGTGCTTCCTCCGTCCCCTACCCTGGCGGTCTCGGACCGCCAGGGTAGGAATGACCCCCTATATGTTTTGTGGAAAGCCACACTTTGTCACCTGGTTGATATTGCGGTCCCTCACAATGTTTCTTGTCATAATGCCTTTTATATTTTTGTTTGCCTTTTTCTAAATGCTGTTGAATCAGTTTCTGGGTTTGATGTAAATGCTGAATGGTTTCTGACACAGCTGGAGTAAGAGAACTTACTTGAGGAATTGTGATGGGCAAGGTGTCAGGATGATAGCCAAATAAACCAATAGAAGTGTGGAATGAGTTATTGTAAGCTAACTCAGCTAACCAGAGCATAGATGTCCAAGAATGAAGTGCCTTTTCAGCATAGGAACGTAGGTATTGTTTCAAAGTCAGATTTAGGGCCTGATTCTAACTTTGGAGGACGGTGTTAAACCGTCCCAAAAGTGGTGGATATACCACCTACCGTATTACGAGTTCCATAGGATATAATGGACTCGTAATACGGTAGGTGGTATATCCGCCACTTTTGGGACGGTTTAACACCGTCCTCCAAAGTTAGAATCAGGCCCTTAGTCTCTCCGTTTGACCATCTGTTTGAGGATGGTGACTAGTAGATAGCGTAGATGTCACTTGGAGTGTTTTACATCATGTCTTCCAGAAATTGGAGGAAAATTGTGACCCCCGATCGGAGAGGATAACCTTTGGCAGTCCATGATAACGAACCACTCTGTTCAGTAAAATAGTTGCCAATTCACTAGAAGTGGGCAATTTTTTACAGGCGATGAAATGTCCATATTTCGTGAGACTATCTACTACCACCAGAATCACTGAATGCTGTTGAACCACTGGCAGACCGGTAATAAAGTCTAAAGAAATGTGCTCCCATGGACGACTTGGGGTTGGAAATGGATGTAACAACCCTTTTGGTTTTGAATGACTTGTTTTAATGCAAGCACAAACTTCACAGTTGTTTACCATTGCTTTTACATCTTTTGTTAGGGTAGGCCACCAAAAATAGCGTTGGATCAGTTCAAGAGTTTTAGGAGTACCTGGGTGACCTGCCGTAGGTATAACATGCAACCAAGGAAACATTATCTTGAGAAGTTTGGTAGTGAGTACGAACAAACGAGCATCATGAAATGGTAAACCTTGCTTGATTGACCTTTTGGAATCTGCTTGGGCCCATGTTTGCCATTTTTCAACAGTGAAAGAGTTGCGAATTTCTTCAAAGAAATCTTCAGTTTTTATGATACATAGAACCTTGTCAGGAGCAATGATAGCTCTGGAGGCTTGAAATGAAGGCAACGTGGTAGACTCTTGACGGGACAAGGCGTCAGCCTTGCGATTATCTTTACCAGGCCTGAAGGTTACGACCAAATCAAATTCGGCAAAAAAAAAGCATCCAGCGTAATTGCCGAGGGGTCAAAAGTCTGGCAGAACTCATGAATTGAAGATTACGATGATCAGTATATGACAGTGTATTTGGCACCCAACAAATGATGTTTCCATTCTTTAAAGGCGTCACGAACCGCCAGAAGCTCTTTTTCAGCAATGACATAGTTCTGTTTGACTTCGTTCAACTTCCGAGGCATATAAACTACAGGATGAATTTGACCAGTGTCTTTATTTTGTTGTGATAAGACGGCTCCTATTGCTACATCTGAAGCATCAGCTTCCACTATGAAAGGCTGATTCGCATCAGGATGAGTCAAGACTGGTGCAGTGGAGAAAGCTTCCTTCAAAGTCGAGAAGGCTTGATCAGCTTCTGGGGACCATACAAACTTTTCTTTCTTTCTTAGTAGCTTAGTGATTGGAGCCACTGTCTGGGAGAAATGATTTATGAACCTCCGGTAAAAATTTGGAAACCCCAGGAAACATTGTACATCACGAACAGTCTTTGGGGTGGGCCAATCAGATACAGCTTTTACTTTCTTTTCTGCCATCACCCTACCTTGAGGGGTAAGAATAACCCCTAAAAACTCAACTGTGGTAACATGAAACTCACACTTGGTTAGTTTGCAATATAAATGGTGTTTTCGAAGGGCTGCAAGAATTTTCGTGACATGTTTGACATGTTCGTTTTCATTGTCTGAGTAGATCAAAATGTCATTGATGTAGACTATGGCAAATATGTAGAGGTACTCTCTAAGAACGTCGTTCAAGAAAAATTGAAATGCTGCTGGAGCATTACACAGACCAGAAGTCATGACGGTGTATTAAAAAAGGCCATATCTTGTCTTGAACGCTGTTTTCCATTCGTCACCCTCTCTCATTCTGACCAAATGATAAGCACCTTGAACGTCAAGCTTCATGTAGATTTTTGCTCTCTTTACTTGTTCCAATAAGACTGGAATTAGGAGTAAAGGATATTTATTCTTGATAGGGACTTTGTTCAAACCCCTATAGTCGATGCAAGTTTGAAGTTCTCCATTAGCTTTTGAAACAAAAAACAAAGGCGAAGCTGCAGGAGACTTAGAGGGGCGAATGAAGCCATTCTCCAAAAATTGATCTAGGTATTTTCGTAAATGTTGATTTTCATGTTCTGACAGGGCATATACACGACAGTTGGGAAGTATAGCACCTGGGGCTAGATCAATTTGACAGCCATAAGATCTATGAGGAGGTAGAGTCTCTGCTCCTTTCTCATCAAATACATCTTTGTAAGATGAATACTGTTTGGGCAGCTGAATTTCTTTCTCCACAGCAGTAGCTATGTAAGAGTTGCAAACTTTTGGTACTTGAATCTTTTGGAGACATTGTTCGTTACATAGCGCAGATGAGAACACGATTTTTCGTTCGGCCCAATTGATGTCCAGATTGGGATGAATTAACCATGGCAAGCCGATGATAATCCCATATTGGGGAGCATGGATCACGTCAAGGATGATTTTCTCTTTATGTTTCTTTCTTTGATTCTTATCTTCACAAATCATCGACAAGGCGATAGTCTGAAGAGTTACCGGACCTCCAGTCAAGAGTTTTCCATCGACTGCCTGGATGATTTCTGGGGTCTTCTTTTCAATACAAGGGATCCCCCATGCACGAACCAATTGGACATCAACAAAGTTCCCAGTAGCCCCAGAATCGACTAGAGCTTTTTCTAAATAGAGCTTTTTCTTGACCTGAACTCTTATTTCCAGTTTAAGATGTCTAGATTGTGAAGGGTCCACAGTGACACCCAAGAGCAACCCTTCTCTGCATCTTGGGTGTTTTAGTTTTCCAACTCGACTGGTGCATTGGCTGCAACCTACTGAACTGGACCTTGCTTGTTCTTTGGTTTGATTGGACAATCTTTGGCAAAATGACCTTTTCGCCCACAATAAAGACATAGGCCCTCATTCTGACCCTGGCGGTCGGCGGAGAGACGGCGGTCGGACCGCGAACAGACCGGCGGTATTAAAAATGGCATTCTGACCGCGGCGGTCACCGCCGCGACCGACCGCCACTTCTCCACTCCGACCGCCACGGCGGTCATGACCGCGGGGTTGGAGTTTGCGCACTCCGGCCCGGCGGTCGTCCCAAGACCGCCAAGGGTATTATGACCCTGCCTACCGCCGCGGTTTCTTGCGGGCGGGAACCGCCGTGCGAACCATGGCGGTAAGCACTATCGGGGCCAGGGAATTCCTTCCCTGGCACTGATAGGGGTCTCCCCCACCCCCCACTACCCACCCGAGTCCTCCCCCCACACCCTCCACCCCCCTGCCACCCCCCAGAGGTGGTACGAACCCCCTCCCCACCCCCACCCCGACATGCACATACATGCACCCCGACATGCACACACCCCCAACATGCACATATACACACCCCCTACACACACATACACAACGGGGACACATACCCGCACACATACATGCAGACATGCGCACCTGCCGAACAGCACACATTACCCATAGACACAGCAGCACCCCCCGCCCACATCACACAACACCCCCCCACCCCCTCCCCTCACGGACGGTCAACTTACCTTGTGCGTTGGTCCTCTGGGAGGCGACGGGAGCCATGGGGAGGTGACCGCCAACAGAAGACCGCCACACAGAAATGTGGGTCGTAATTCTGTGGGCGGTGTTCTGCTGGCGTGGCGGTGGAGGTTGACCAGTCTCCACTTTCCCGCCGACCGCCAGTGTGGCTGCTGGCGGTTTTCCGGCGGAACGCTCCCAGCGGTCAGAATGCGCACAGCGGCATACCGCCGCGGTCGGCGGTCTTCACCGCGGCGGTAACTCGGCGGTCTTGCGAAAAGACCGCCAAGGTCAGAATGAGGGCCATAGTCCATTTTTTCTGCGTAGGTCCTTTTCATCTTTGGTCAAAGGTCTTCTGATGGTTCCAATTTCCATTGGTTCCGGCGTTCTTTCTTTCGGAGTTCTTGAGTCTCAGTTATCATGAACGCGCCATTAATATTTTTCAATCTTTTTGCGCGTTCCTTTACGTTCTGCTAAACGATGATCAAGTCTCAAGACAAGATTTATTAATTCTTGACAGTCTGTAGGTTGTGGGTCGGTTTGCGCTAAGATATCTTTTAGTTCCTCTTTGAGTCCCTTGTAAAACAAGACCGCTTGTTTTTCTTCAGGCCAGGATGTCTCGGCAACCAGCCGGTTAAAGTTGGCTAAATACGACACTAGGGGGGTTTTTACAACTTTGGAGGAGGTGTTAATCCGTCCCAAAAGTGACGGTAAAGTGACGGATATACCACCAGCCGTATTACGAGTCCATTATATCCTTTGGAACTCGTAATACGGCTGGTGGTATATCCGTCACATTTGGGACGGATTAACACCTCCTCCAAAGTTGTAATAACCCCCTAGGTCTTGATTCCCTTGGCGTAAATCTAATAATTCACGATCTGCTGACTGTATTACAGTTCTACGATCAAAAATTCTCTCAAATTCACAAACAAAATTGCTCCAGTTGTACAACAAGGGACTACTTTTACGCACAAGAGGAATTGCCCAAGTAGCTGCATCCCCAGAGAGATATGACAACAAGAAAGCTACTTTGGACTGGGCATCGGGGAAAGTATCTGGTCTGCAGGTGAAGTGTAGTTCCACTTGAACCAGGAAAGATTGCGCTTTCAAAGGGTCACCTGAGAAACGTTCTGGGGGAGCTAAAGGAATTGCCGAAGGAACATTTGGGGAAATCGGATTACTTCCAGAAGCTTGAGAAGAAGTATCTGGCCAAAACACACCTGTGGGACTTTGTTCCTTCTTCTCTACCTTATCTTGCAACTGACTCACTCTCTCTGCTAAGTTAGTTGTCAATTCTTTGGATGATACCACCTCTGCTTGGAGCTGCGTGATAGCCTTGACTAACTCGTCTAGCGTGGCCATGCTGACAACATACACAAGCCAGGAGGATAATAATTTGTTGGCTCACTATTCTGTCAGAGTCTCCAGATCCTCGGGGTCTGTGCACGTTCCCAACACGTCCACCACTGAACAGCTCCAAGACTCTGATAGATAAATCACAGAGACTGAGAGAGTTCAAGAGGGGAAGAGGGGATTAGGAAGGGAACAGCTAGGATGGAGACCTGTAGTAAGAAAAAGGCTAGAACACACGATATGAAAATTATATCTCCTGAAATCAATACTAGACTATGATTCTAAGCCTAGTCACTCTGAAAATATGAACAATCTAAGAGTTAAGTTTAAAATGACTACGTTTCAAGATGGCAAGATACCTGTAAGGGAATCAAGATGAATTAAATGAAAACTTTCTTATTCAAGTACTTTCCTTTACATGAGAATCAGAAAAAACATTCTGACTAAGTTTTAAACCAGTCATATAAATCCTGTTTTGAGAATGTATACTAGGACCATACAATATTGCATTTAGAAACTATGGCCTTCTGTGTACTCCTAAAATGTTTCAACACAAATTGTGCATATTGCATATATATATATATATACATATATATATATATATATATATATATATATATATATATATATATATAGTAAACACCATAAAAGGATTGTGCACCATGAATAACACAATATGGATTCAGGAAACAAATCACATAACTTGTCAACTCGAATATTACATAATAAATATCTTAGAATAGTGGCATACAATAAACAGCATGAAATAAACTCGAGAAGAGAATCGTGCTTCTTGCCGATTCGAGTGTCACCATGTAAAATACCAAGAAATGGTAGCACGCAATGAATATCAAAGCCAAATCATCATTAATCAAATCGCGCGTCTTGCCGATTCGTTAAACACAATGTAAATGTCAAGAAATAACAGCTCACAATAAATAACAAGATCAAAGTACAATGAAAAGAATCGCGCTTCTTTTGCCGATTCTTAAGCCACCATGTAAATGTCAAGAAATGGTAGCGCGCAATGAACAACAAAGTTAAATCCTCATGAAATGAGTTGGCGTCTTGCCAATTCGTAAAACATCATGTGAATGTCAAGAAATAGTAGCGCGCAATGGACAACAATGTTTAAACACCATAAAACGAATTGCGCGTCTTGCCGATTCTTAAGCCACCATGCCAATGTCAAGAAATGGTAGCACTCAATGAATAACAAAGTCAAACCTTTATGAAACAAATCGCGCGTCTTGCCTATTTGTAAACTGCCATATAAATGTCAAGAAATGGTAGCGCACAAGTAATCTGTTACTCATTTAAGAATTAAACCAAGAATATGAAAATTCTCAATAACGGTGTCGGAACAGTCCAACCACCGTCTTACCTCCTGGAACAATGATCACCAATGAAGGATGAAGGGCAGAAGACTGGAAGATCCAAATAGGCCACCGGGACAGGAGCTCAGGAAGAAGCTGCTGTTCTGCACCGGGACCTCTGAATAGTGAGAACTGGGAGTTGGGCTGGCTCTCTTTTATAGAGTCTTGGCCCAGCCCAGAACCATGCCCAGGCATGTTGCAGGGAAAGTCTCTGGAAGGCCCTGGAAAGGGGCCACACCCTAACACACTCTGAAAACCTGCAGCAATACATTGCAAAGGAACAGTATTTGTAATCATATTAAAAATATGTTTTCAGGATTGAACTCTGCAATGCAAAAGGTTAAACCACAACATATCAGCACAATGCATAAATTCAGTTGTTTTGAGAGTGCTGGGTTTTTGCATTTGTGTCGCCAATATAGCGCGTACTGCTCTGGTGTTGACAATGGAGGAAAATTCAACTGAGTGGTCACTATGTTTGCCACACCTGAGGGGTTGGTGCAAGCTGAGGATGGCCACTTATTCTAGCCTTGCTACGTTTTTATGTCATTTTTCCCTCCTAAAGTGGGGGAAAAACATTGGTTAGCTATCTGCTGCTAGCAGCAGAGGCAGGGGACAGATTTTAAAGGCGGTAAAGCCTTAAAGCTGACCACTGGTGCAGGGTGCCTGTATGGAGGAGGAAGTGTAACACTTCCACCCAGGAAAGGCTTTGTGTTCTGGCTCCGGAGAGCAAAAGGCTGTAACCCCAGGAGTCCAGAATCAGGACCAGCCAGCAATCATGCCACCCTGACAGCTATGGCATGGAGCAGACAGTCTTAACTTAGAGTCAATGTGTAATCCCTTCGCTGCCAGGCCTTTCCCCCCTCCTGTGCCAGGCCTTTTTTTGCCAATTTGAAATAGTTCTTGATTAGGCCCTCATAACTTTTTGTCCACATAAGCTACCCATGCCAAATTTGCATCCCTTTTTTCCAACATCCTAGGGATTCTAGAGGTACCCAGACTTTGTGGGTTCCCCTGAAGGAGGCCAAGAAATTAGCCAAAATACAGTGAACATTTCTTTTTTTTCAAAAAAATTGGGAAAAGGGGCTGCAAATGAAGGCTTGTGGTTTTTCCCCTGAAAATGGCATCAACAAAGGGTTTGCAGTGCTAAAATCACCAGCTTCCCAGCTTTCAGGAACAGGTAGACTTGAATCACAATACACAATTTTTCAACACAATTTTGGCATTTTACTGGGACATACCCCATTTTTACGATGTTTTGTGCTTTCAGCCTCCTTCCAGTCAGTGGCAGAAATGGAAATGAAACCAATGCTGGATCCCGAAAACCTAAGCATTTCTGAAAAGTAGAAAAAAATTCTGAATTCAGCAAGGGGTAATTTGTGTAGATCCTACAAGGGTTTCCTACAGAAAATAACAACTGAAAAAAAGAATATTGAAATTAAGGTGAGAAAAACAGCAATTTTTCTCTACGTTTTACTGTGTAACTTTTTTCTGCAATGTCCAATGGTTTAAAGTAATATACCGTTACGTCTGCTGAAATCTTCTGGTTGCGGGGATATATAGGGCTTGTAGATTCATCAAGAACCCTAGGTACCCAGAGCCAATAAATGAGCTGCACCCTGCAGTGGGCTTTCATTCTATACTGGGTATACAGCAATTCATTTGCTGAAATATAAAGAGTGAAAAATAACTATCAAGAAAACCTTTGTATTTCCAAAATGGTCACAAGATAAGGTGTTGAGGAGCAGTGATTATTTGCACATCTCTGAATTCTGGGGTGCCCATACTAGCATGTGAATTACAGTGCATTTCTCAAATAGACGTCTTTTTTACACTCTTTTTTATATTTGGAAGGAAAAAATGTAGAGAAAGACAAGGGGCAATAACACTTGTTTTGCTATTCTATGTTCCCCCAAGTCTCCCGATAAAAATGATACCTCACTTGAAAACTAGAGACCTATGGAAATCCAAGATTGGGTGACTTGTGGGGCTCTGACCAGGTTCTGTTACCGAGAATCCTTTGCAAACCTCTAAATTTGGCTAACAAAATACATTTTCCTCACATTTCCATGACAGTAAGTTCTGGAATCTGAGAGGAGCCACAAATTTCCTTTAAACCAGCGTTCCACCAAGCCTCCCGATAAAAATGATACCTCACTTGTGTGGGTAGGCCTAGCGCCCGCAACAGGAAATGCCCCAAAACACAACATGGACACATCCCATTTTTTGACAGAAAACAGAGGTATTTTTTGCAAAGTGCCTACCTGTAGATTTTGGCATCTAGCTCCTCCGGTACCTAGGGAAACCTACCAAACCTGTGCATTTTTCAAAACTAGAGACCTAGGGGAATCTAAGATGGGGAGACTTGTGGGGCTCTGACCAGGTTCTGTTACCGAGAATCCTTTGCAAACCTCAAAATTTGGATAACAAAAACGTTTTCCTCACATTTCGGTGACAGAAAGTTCTGGAATCTGAGAGGAGCCACAAATTTCCTTCTCCCCAGCATTCCCCCACGTCTCCCGATAAAAATAATACCTCACTTGAGTGGGTAGGCCTAGCACCCATGACAGGAAATGCCCCAAAACACAACGTGGACACATCACATTTTTTCACAGAAAACAGAGGTGTTTTTTGCAAAGTGCCTACCTGTAGATTTTGGCCTCTAGCTCAGCCGGCACTTAGGGAAACCTACCAAACCCTTGCATTTGTTAAAACTAGAGACCTAGGGGAATTCAAGATGGGGTGACTTGTGGATATCTGACCAGGTTCTGTTACCTAGAATCCTTTGAAAACCTCAAAATGTGGCTAAAAAAACACATTTTCCTCACATTTCGGTGACAGAAAGTTCTGGAATCTGAGAGGAGCCACAGATTTCCTTCCACACAACTTTTCCCCAAGTCTCCCGATAAAAATGATACCTCACTTGTGTGGGCAGGCCTAGCGCCAGCAACAGGAAATGACCCAAAACACAACATGGACACATCACATTTTTTCACAGAAAACAGAGGTGTTTTTTGCAAAGTGCCTACCTGTAGATTTTGGCCTCTAGCTCAGCCGGCACTTAGGGAAACCTACCAAACCCTTGCATTTGTTACAACTAGAGACCTAGGGGAATTCAAGATGGGGTGACTTGTGGGTCCCTGACCAGGTTCTGTTACCCAGAATCATTTGAAAACCTCAAAATTTGGCTAAAAAAACACATTTTCCTCACATTTCGTTGACAGAAAGTTCTGGAATCTGAGAGGAGCCACAAATTTCCTTCCACCCAACGCTCCCCCAAGTCTCTCGATAATAATGATACATCACTTGTGTGGGTAGGCCTAGCGCCCGCGACAGGAAATAACCCAAAACACAACGTGGACACATCACATTTTTTCACAGAAAACAGAGGTGTTTTTTGCAAAGTGCCTACCTGTAGATTTTGGCCTCTAGCTCAGCCGGCACTTAGGGAAACCTACCAAACCTGAGGATTGTTGAAAACTAGAGACCCAGGGGAATCTAAGATGGGGAGACTTGTGGGGCTCTGACCAGGTTCTGTTACCCAGAATCCTTTGCAAACCTAAAAATTTGGATAAAAAAAACGTTTTCCTTACATTTCGGTGACAGAAAGTTCTGGAATCTGAGAGGACCCACAAATTTCCTTCCACACAACGTTCTCCCAAGTCTCCTGATAAAAATGATACCTCACTTGGCTCTGACCAGGTTCTGTTAACCAGAATCCTTTGCAAACCTTTTGGCAAAAAAACAAGTTTTCCTCAAATTTCGGTGACAGAAAGTTCTGGAATCTGAGAGGAACCACGAATTTCCCTCCACCCTGCGTTCCCGCAAGTCTCCTGATAAAAAATTATATGTCACTTGTGTGGGTAGGCCTAGCGCCCGCAACAGGAAATGACCCAAAATACAACGTGGACACATCACATTTTTTCACAGAAAACAGAGGTGTTTTTTGCAAAGTGCCTACCTGTGGATTTTGGCATCTAGCTCCTCCAGCACCTAGGGAAACCTACCAAACCTGTGCATTTTTGAAAACTAGAGACCTAGGGGAATCTAAGATGGGGAGACTTGTGGGGCTCTGACCAGGTTCTGTTACCCAGAATCCTTTGCAAACCTAAAAATTTGGATAAAAAAAACGTTTTTCTCACATTTCGGTGACAGAAAGTTCTGGAATCTGAGAGCAGGCACAAATTTCCTTCCACCCAGCATTCCCCCATGTCTCCTGATAAAAATGATATGGCACTTGTGTGGGTAGGCCTAGCGCCCGCGACAGGAAATGCCCCAAAACACAACGTGGACACATCACATTTTTTGACAGAAAACAGAGGTGTTTTTTGCAAAGTGCCTATCTGTAGATTTTGGCCTCTAGCTCCTCCGGCACGTAAGGAACCCTACCAAACCTGTGCATTTTTCAAAACTAGAGACCTAGGGGAATTCAAGATGGGGAGAATTGTGGGGCTCTCAACAAGTTCTGTTACCCAGAATCCTTTGCAAACAGCAAAATTTGGCTAAAAAAACACTTTTTCCTCAGATTTCGGTGACAGAATGTTCTGGAATCTGAGAGGAGCCACACATTTCCTTTTACCCAACGTTCCCCCAAGTCTCCCGATAAAAATGATACCTCACTTGTGTGGGTAGGCCTAGCGCCCGCGACAGGAAATGCCCCAAAACACAATGTGGACACATCAAATATTTTCACAGAAAACAGAGGTGTTTTTTGCAAAGTGCCTACCTGTAGATTTTGGCCTCTAGCTAAGCCGGCACCTAGGGAAACCTACCAAACCTGAGTATTGTTGAAAACTAGAGACCTAGGGGAATCCAAGATGAGGTGACTTGTGAGGCTCTGACCAGGTTCTGTTACCCAGAATCCTTTGCAAACCTCAAAATTTGGCAAAAAAAACACGTTTTCCTCAAATTTCGGTGACAGAAAGTTCTAGAATATGAGAGGAGCCACAACTTTCCCTCCACCCTGCGTTCCCCCAAGTCTCCTGATAAAAAATTATATGTCACTTGTGTGAGTAGGCCTAGCGGGCGCGACAGGAAATGCCCCAAAACACAACGTGGACACAATCCAATTTTTTGACAGAAAACAGAGGTGTTTTTTGCAAAGTGCCTATCTGTAGATTTTGGCCTCTAGCTCCTCCGGCACCTAGGGAAACCTATCAAACCTGTGCTTTTTTTTAAACTAGAGACCTAGGGGAATCCAAGATGGGGAGACTTGTGGGGCTCTGACCAGGTTCTGTTACCCAGAATCCTTTGCAAACCTAAAAATTTGGCTAAAAAAACACGTTTTCCTCAAATTTCGGTGACAGAAATTTCTGGAATATGAGAGGAGCCACAACTTTCCCTCCACCCAGCGTTCCCCCACGTCTCCAGATAAAAATGATACCTCACTTATGTGGGTAGGCCTAGCGCCCGTGACAGGAAATGCCCCAAAACACAACGTGGACACATCCCATTTTTTGACAGAAAACAGAGGTGTTTTTTGCAAAGTGCCTACCTGTAGATTTTGGCCTCTAGCTCAGCCGGCACTTAGGGAAACCTACCAAACCCTTTCATTTGTTAAAACTAGAGACCTAGGGGAATTCAAGATGGGGTGACTTGTGGGTCTCTGACCAGGTTCTGTTACCCAGAATCCTTTGAAAACCTCAAAATGTGGCTAAAAAAACACATTTTCCTCACATTTCGTTGACAGAAAGTTCTGGAATCTGAGAGGAGCCACAAATTTCCTTCCAGACAACGTTCCCCCAAGTCTCCCGATAAAAATGATACCTCACTTGAGTGGGTAGGCCTAGCACCCATGACAGGAAATGCCCCAAAACACAACGTGGACACATCACATTTTTTCACAGAAAACAGAGGTGTTTTTTGCAAAGTGCCTACCTGTAGATTTTGGCCTCTAGCTCAGCCAGCACTTAGGGAAACCTACCAAACCCTTGCATTTGTTAAAACTAGAGACCTAGGGGAATTCAAGATGGGGTGACTTGTGGGTATCTGACCAGGTTCTGTTACCTAGAATCCTTTGAAAACCTCAAAATTTGGCTAAAAAAACACATTTTCCTCACATTTCGGTGACAGAAAGTTCTGGAATCTGAGAGGAGCCACAGATTTCCTTCCACACAACTTTTCCCCAAGTCTCCAGATAAAAATGATACCTCACTTGTGTGGGCAGGCCTAGCGCCAGCAACAGGAAATGACCCAAAACACAACATGGACACATCACATTTTTTCACAGAAAACAGAGGTGTTTTTTGCAAAGTGCCTACCTGTAGATTTTGGCCTCTAGCTCAGCCGGCACTTAGGGAAACCTACCAAACCCTTGCATTTGTTACAACTAGAGACCTAGGGGAATTCAAGATGGGGTGACTTGTGGGTCCCTGACCAGGTTCTGTTACCCAGAATCATTTGAAAACCTCAAAATTTGGCTAAAAAAACACATTTTCCTCACATTTCGTTGACAGAAAGTTCTGGAATCTGAGAGGAGCCACAAATTTCCTTCCACCCAACGCTCCCCCAAGTCTCTCGATAATAATGATACATCACTTGTGTGGGTAGGCCTAGCGCCCGCGACAGGAAATAACCCAAAACACAACGTGGACACATCACATTTTTTCACAGAAAACAGAGGTGTTTTTTGCAAAGTGCCTACCTGTAGATTTTGGCCTCTAGCTCAGCCGGCACTTAGGGAAACCTACCAAACCTGAGGATTGTTGAAAACTAGAGACCCAGGGGAATCTAAGATGGGGAGACTTGTGGGGCTCTGACCAGGTTCTGTTACCCAGAATCCTTTGCAAACCTAAAAATTTGGATAAAAAAAACGTTTTCCTTACATTTCGGTGACAGAAAGTTCTGGAATCTGAGAGGACCCACAAATTTCCTTCCACACAACGTTCTCCCAAGTCTCCTGATAAAAATGATACCTCACTTGGCTCTGACCAGGTTCTGTTAACCAGAATCCTTTGCAAACCTTTTGGCAAAAAAACAAGTTTTCCTCAAATTTCGGTGACAGAAAGTTCTGGAATCTGAGAGGAACCACGAATTTCCCTCCACCCTGCGTTCCCGCAAGTCTCCTGATAAAAAATTATATGTCACTTGTGTGGGTAGGCCTAGCGCCCGCAACAGGAAATGACCCAAAATACAACGTGGACACATCACATTTTTTCACAGAAAACAGAGGTGTTTTTTGCAAAGTGCCTACCTGTGGATTTTGGCATCTAGCTCCTCCAGCACCTAGGGAAACCTACCAAACCTGTGCATTTTTGAAAACTAGAGACCTAGGGGAATCTAAGATGGGGAGACTTGTGGGGCTCTGACCAGGTTCTGTTACCCAGAATCCTTTGCAAACCTAAAAATTTGGATAAAAAAAACGTTTTTCTCACATTTCGGTGACAGAAAGTTCTGGAATCTGAGAGCAGGCACAAATTTCCTTCCACCCAGCATTCCCCCATGTCTCCTGATAAAAATGATATGGCACTTGTGTGGGTAGGCCTAGCGCCCGCGACAGGAAATGCCCCAAAACACAACGTGGACACATCACATTTTTTGACAGAAAACAGAGGTGTTTTTTGCAAAGTGCCTATCTGTAGATTTTGGCCTCTAGCTCCTCCGGCACGTAAGGAACCCTACCAAACCTGTGCATTTTTCAAAACTAGAGACCTAGGGGAATTCAAGATGGGGAGAATTGTGGGGCTCTCAACAAGTTCTGTTACCCAGAATCCTTTGCAAACAGCAAAATTTGGCTAAAAAAACACTTTTTCCTCAGATTTCGGTGACAGAATGTTCTGGAATCTGAGAGGAGCCACACATTTCCTTTTACCCAACGTTCCCCCAAGTCTCCCGATAAAAATGATACCTCACTTGTGTGGGTAGGCCTAGCGCCCGCGACAGGAAATGCCCCAAAACACAATGTGGACACATCAAATATTTTCACAGAAAACAGAGGTGTTTTTTGCAAAGTGCCTACCTGTAGATTTTGGCCTCTAGCTAAGCCGGCACCTAGGGAAACCTACCAAACCTGAGTATTGTTGAAAACTAGAGACCTAGGGGAATCCAAGATGAGGTGACTTGTGAGGCTCTGACCAGGTTCTGTTACCCAGAATCCTTTGCAAACCTCAAAATTTGGCAAAAAAAACACGTTTTCCTCAAATTTCGGTGACAGAAAGTTCTAGAATATGAGAGGAGCCACAACTTTCCCTCCACCCTGCGTTCCCCCAAGTCTCCTGATAAAAAATTATATGTCACTTGTGTGAGTAGGCCTAGCGGGCGCGACAGGAAATGCCCCAAAACACAACGTGGACACAATCCAATTTTTTGACAGAAAACAGAGGTGTTTTTTGCAAAGTGCCTATCTGTAGATTTTGGCCTCTAGCTCCTCCGGCACCTAGGGAAACCTATCAAACCTGTGCTTTTTTTTAAACTAGAGACCTAGGGGAATCCAAGATGGGGAGACTTGTGGGGCTCTGACCAGGTTCTGTTACCCAGAATCCTTTGCAAACCTAAAAATTTGGCTAAAAAAACACGTTTTCCTCAAATTTCGGTGACAGAAATTTCTGGAATATGAGAGGAGCCACAACTTTCCCTCCACCCAGCGTTCCCCCACGTCTCCAGATAAAAATGATACCTCACTTATGTGGGTAGGCCTAGCGCCCGTGACAGGAAATGCCCCAAAACACAACGTGGACACATCCCATTTTTTGACAGAAAACAGAGGTGTTTTTTGCAAAGTGCCTACCTGTAGATTTTGGCCTCTAGCTCAGCCGGCACTTAGGGAAACCTACCAAACCCTTTCATTTGTTAAAACTAGAGACCTAGGGGAATTCAAGATGGGGTGACTTGTGGGTCTCTGACCAGGTTCTGTTACCCAGAATCCTTTGAAAACCTCAAAATGTGGCTAAAAAAACACATTTTCCTCACATTTCGTTGACAGAAAGTTCTGGAATCTGAGAGGAGCCACAAATTTCCTTCCAGACAACGTTCCCCCAAGTCTCCCGATAAAAATGATACCTCACTTGTGTGGGTAGGCCTAGCGCCCGCGACAGGAAATGACCCAAAACACAACGTGGACACATCACATTTTTTCACAGAAAACAGAGGTGTTTTTTGCAAAGTGCCTACCTGTAGATTTTGGCCTCTAGCTCAGCCAGCACTAAGGGAAACCTACCAAACCCTTGCATTTGTTAAAACTAGAGACCTAGGGGAATCCAAGATGGGGAGACTTGTGGGGCTCTGACCAAGTTCTGTTACCCAGAATCCTTTGAAAACCTCAAAATTTGGCTAAAAAAACACTTTTTCCTCAGATTTCAGTGACAGAAAGTTCTGGAATCTGAGAGGAGCCACAAATTTCCCTCCACCCTGCATTCCCCCAAGTCTCCTGATAAAAAATGATATGTCACTTGTGTGGGTAGGCCTAGCGGGCGCGACAGGAAATGCCCCAAAACACAACGTGGACACATCCCATTTTTTGACAGAAAACAGAGGTGTTTTTTGCAAAGTGCCTACCTGTAGATTTTGGCATCTAGCTCCTCCGGCACGTAAGGAAACCTACCACACCTGTGCATTTTTGAAAACTAGAGACCTAGGGGAATTCAAGATGGAGAGACTTGTTGGGCTCTGACCAAGTTCTGTTACCCAGAATCCTTTGCAAACCTCAAAATTTGGCTAAAAAAACACTTTTTCCTCAGATTTCGGTGACAGAAAGTTCTGGAATCTGAGAGGAGCCACAAATTTCTTTCCACCCAACGTTCCCCCAAGTCTCCCGATAAAAATGATACCCCACTTGTGTGGATAGGCCTAGTGCCCGCGAAAGAAAATGCCCCAAAACACAATGAGGACACATCAAATTTTTTCACAGAAAACAGAGGTGTTTTTTGCAAAGTGCCTACCTGTAGATTTTGGCATCTAGCTCAGCCGGCACCTAGGGAAACCTACCAAACCTGAGTATTGTTGAAAACTAGAGACCTAGGAGAATCCAAGATAAGGTGACTTGTGAGGCTCTGACCAGGTTCTGTTACCCAGGATCCTTTACAAACCTCAACATTTGGCAAAAAAAACACATTTTCCTCAAATTTCGGTGACAGAAAGTTCTAGGATCTGAGAGGAGCCACAAATTTCCCTCCACCCTGCATTCCCCCAAGTCTCCTGACAAAAAATGATATGTCACTTGTGTGGGTAGGCCTAGCGAGTGAGACAGGAAATGCCCCAAAACACAACGTGGACACATCCCATTTTTTGACAGAAAACAGAGGTGTTTTTTGCAAAGTGCCTACCTGTAGATTTTGGCCTCTAGCTCCTCCGGCACCTAGGGAAACCTATCAAACCTGCGCATTTTTTAAAACTAGAGACCTAGGGGAATCCAAGATGGGGAGACTTGTGGGGCTCTGACCGGGTTCTGTTACCCAGAATCCTTTGCAAACCTCAAACTTTGGCTAAAAAAAGACATTTTCCTCAAATTTTGGTGACAGAAAGTTCTGGAATCTGAGAGGACCCACAAATTTCCTTCCACACAACGTTCTCCCAAGTCTCCCGATAAAAATGATACCTCACTTGTGTGGGTAGGCCTAGCGCCCGCAACAGGAAATGACCCAAAACACAACGTGGACACATCACATTTTTTCACAGAAAACAGAGGTGTTTTTTGCAATGTGCCTACCTGTGGATTTTGGCATCTAGCTCCTCCGGCACCTAGGGAAACCTACCAAACCTGTGCATTTTTTAAAACTAGAGACCTAGGGGAATCTAAGATGGGGAGACTTGTGGGGCTCTGACCAGGTTCTGTTACCCAGAATCCTTTGCAAACCTCAAAATTTGGATAAAAAAATGTTTTCCTCACATTTCGGTGACAGAAAGTTCTGGAATCTGAGAGCATGCACAAATTTCCTTCCACCCAGCATTCCCCCAAGTCTCCTGATAAAAATGATACGTCACTTGTGTGGGTAGGCCTAGCACCCGCGACAGGAAATGCCCCAAAACACAACGTAGACACATCCCATTTTTTGACAGAAAACAGAGGTGTTTTTTGCAAAGTGCCTATCTGTAGATTTTGGCCTCTAGCTCCTCCGGCACGTAAGGAACCCTACCAAACCTGTGCATTTTTCAAAACTAGAGACCTAGGGGAATTCAAGAGGGGGAGACTTGTGGGTCTCTGACCAGGTTCTGTTACCCAGAATCCTTTGCAAACCACAAAATTTGGCAAAAAAAACATGTTTTCCTCAAATTTCGGTGACAGAAAGTTCTGGAATATGAGAGGAGCCACAACTTTCCCTCCACCCTGCGTTCCCCCAAGTCTCCTGATAACAAATGATATGTCACTTGTGTGAATAGGCCTAGCGGGCGCGGCAGGAAATGCCCCAAAACACAACGTGGACACATCCCATTTTTTGACAGAAAACAGAGGTGTTTTTTGCAAATTGCCTACCTGTAGATTTTGGCCTCTAGCTCCTCCGGCACCTAGGGAAACCTATCAAACCTGTGCTTTTCTTTAAACTAGAGACCTAGGGGAATCCAAGATGGGGAGACTTGTGGGGCTCTGACCAGGTTCTGTTACCCAGAATCCTTTGCAAACCTCAAAATTTGGCTAAAAAAACATTTTCCTCACATTTCGGTGACAGAAAGTTTGGAATCTGAAAGGAGCAACAAATTTCCTTCCCCTAGGGTTCCCCCACGTCTCCAGATAAAAATGATAACTCACTTGTTTGGGTAGGCCTAGCGCCCGTGACAGGAAATGCCCCAAAACACAACGTGGACACATCCCATTTTTTGACAGAAAACAGAGGTGTTTTTTGCAAAGTGCCTACCTGTAGATTTTGGCCTCTAGCTCAGCCAGCACTTAGGGAAACCTACCAAACCCTTTCATTTGTTAAAACTAGAGACCTAGGGGAATTCAAGATGGGGTGACTTGTGGGTCTCTGACCAGTTTCTGTTACCCAGAATCCTTTGAAAACCTCACAATTTGGCTAAAAAAACACATTTTCCTCACATTTCGTTGACAGAAAGTTCTGGAATCTGAGAGGAGCCACACATTTCCTTCCACCCAACGTTCACCCAAGTCTCCCGATAAAAATGATACCTCACTTGTGTGGGTAGGCCTAGCGCCCGCGACAGGAAATGCCCCAAAACACAATGTGGACACATCAAATTTTTTCACAGAAAACAGAGGTGTTTTTTGCAAAGTGCCTACCTGTAGATTTTGGCCTCTAGCTCAGCCGGCACCTAGGGAAACCAACCAAACCTGAGTATTGTTGAAAACTAGAGACCTAGGGGAATCCAAGATGAGGTGACTTGTGAGGCTCTGACCAGGTTCTGTTACCCAGAATCCTTTGCAAACCTCAAAATTTGGCAAAAAAAACACGTTTTCCTCAAATTTCGGTGACAGAAAGTTCTGGAATATGAGAGGAGCCACAACTTTCCCTCCACCCTGCGTTCCCCCAAGTCTCCTGATAAAAAATTATATGTCACTTGTGTGAGTAGGCCTAGCGCCCGTGACAGGAAATGTCCCAAAACACAACGTGGACACATCCCATTTTTTTACAGAAAACAGAGGTGTTTTTTGCAAAGTGCCTACCTGTAGATTTTGGCCTCTAGCTCAGCCGGCACTTAGGGAAACCTACCAAACCCTTTCATTTTTTAAAACTAGCGACCTAGGGGAATTCAAGATGGGGTGACTTGTGGGTCTCTGACCAGGTTCTGTTACCCAGAATCCTTTGAAAACCTCAAAATTTGGCTAAAAAAACACATTTTCCTCACATTTCGTTGACAGAAAGTTCTGGAATCTGAGAGGAGCCACAAATTTCCTTCCACACAACGTTCCCCCAAGTCACCCGATAAAAATGATACCTCACTTGTGTGGGTAGGCCTAGCGCCCGCGACAGGAAATGACCCAAAACACAACGTGGACTCATCACATTTTTTCACAAAAAACAGAGGTGTTTTTTGCAAAGTGCCTACCTGTAGATTTTGGCCTTTAGCTCAGCCAGCACTTAGGGAAACCTACCAAACCCTTGCATTTGTTAAAACTAAAGACCTTGGGGAATTCAAGATGGGGTGACTTGTGGGTCCCTGACCAGGTTCTGTTACCCAGAATCCTTTGAAAACCTCAAAATTTGGCTAAAAAAACAAATTTTCCTCACATTTCTGTGACAGAAAGTTCTGGAATCTGAGAGGAGCCACATATTTCCTTCCACCCAACGCTCCCCCAAGTCTCCTGATAATAATGATACCTCACTTGTGTGGGTAGGCCTAGCGCCCGCAACAGGAAATAACCCAAAACACAACGTGGACACATCACATTTTTTCACAGAAAACAGAGGTGTTTTTTGCAAAGTGCCTACCTGTAGATTTTGGCCTCTAGCTCAGCCGGCACTTAGGGAAACTTACCAAACCTGAGGATTGTTGAAAACTAGAGACCTAGGGGAATCCAAGATGAGGTGACTTGTGAGGCTCTGACCAGGTTCTGTTACCCAGAATCCTTTGCAAACCTCAACATTTGGCAAAAAAAACACATTTTCCTCAAATTTCGGTGACAGAAAGTTCTAGAATCTGAGAGGACCCACAAATTTCCCTCCACCCTGCGTTCCCCCAAGTCTCCTGATAAAAAATGATATGTCACTTGTGTGAGTAGGCCTAGCGGGCGCGACAGGAAATGCCCCAAAACACAACGTGGACACATCCCATTTTTTGACAGAAAACAGAGGGGTTTTTTGCAAAGTGCCTACCTGTAGATTTTGGCCTCTAGCTCCTCCGGCACCTAGGGAAACCTATCAAACCTGTGCATTTTTTTAAACTAGAGACCTAGGGGAATCCAAGATGGGGAGACTTGTAGGGCTCTGACCAAGTTCTGTTACCCAGAATCCATTGAAAACCTCAAACTTTGGCTAAAAAAACACTTTTTCCTCAGATTTCAGTGACAGAAAGTTCTGGAATCTGAGAGGAACCACAAATTTCCTTCCACCCAACGTTCCCCCAAGTCTCCCGATAACAATGATACCTCACTTGTGTGGGTAGGCCTAGCGCCTGTGACAGGAAATGCCTAAAAACACAATGTGGACACATCACATTTTTTCACAGAAATCAGAGGTGTTTTTTGCAAAGTGCCTACCTGTAGATTTTGGCCTCTAGCTCAGCCGGCACCTAGGGAAACCTACCAAACCTGAATATTGTTGAAAACTAGAGACCTAGGGGAATCCAAGATGGGGTGACTTGTGAGGCTCTGACCAGGTTCTGTTACCTAGAATCCTTTGCAAACCTCCAAATTTGGCAAAAAAAAACACGTTTTCCTCAAATTTGGGTGACAGAAAGTTCTGGAATCTGAGAGGAGCCACAAATTTCCCTCCACCCTGCATTCCCCCAAGTCTCCTGATAAAAAATGATATGTCACTTGTGTGGGTAGGCCTAGCGGGCGCGACAGGAAATGCCCCAAAACACAACGTGGACACATCCCATTTTTTGACAGAAAACAGAGGTGTTTTTTGCAAAGTGCCTACCTGTAGATTTTGGCATCTAGCTCCTCCGGCACCTAGGGAAACCTATCAAACCTGTGCATTTTTTAAAACTAGAGACCTAGGGGAATCCAAGATGGGGAGACTTGTGGGGCTCTGACCAGGTTCTGTTACCCAGAATCCTTTGCAAACCTCAAAATATGGCTAAAAAAACATTTTCCTCACATTTCGGTGACAGAAAGTTTTGGACTCTGAGAGGAGCCACAAATGTCCTTCCACCCTGCATTCCCCCAAGTCTCCTGATAAAAAACGATATGTCACTTGTGTCGGTAGGCCTAGCGGGCGCGACAGGAAATGCCCCAAAACACAACGTGGACACATCCCATTTTTTGACAGAAAACAGTGGGGTTTTTTGCAAAGTGCCTACCTGTAGATTTTGGCGTCTAGCTCCTCCGGCACCTAGGGAAACCTATCAAACCTGTGCATTTTTTAAAACTAGAGACCTAGGCGAATCCAAGATGGGGAGACTTGTGGCGCTCTGACCAGGTTCTGTTACCCAGAATCCCTTGCAAACCTCAAAATATGGCTAAAAAAACATTTTCCTCACATTTCGGTGACAGAAAGTTTTGGAATCTGAGAGGAGCCACAAATGTCCTTCCACCCTGCATTCCCCCAAGTCTCCTGATAAAAAACGATATGTCACTTGTGTCGGTAGGCCTAGCGGGCGCGACAGGAAATGCCCCAAAACACAACGTGGACACATCCCATTTTTTGACAGAAAACAGTGGGGTTTTTTGCAAAGTGCCTACCTGTAGATTTTGGCGTCTAGCTCCTCCGGCACCTAGGGAAACCTATCAAACCTGTGCATTTTTTAAAACTAGAGACCTAGGGGAATCCAAGATGGGGAGACTTGTGGCGCTCTGACCAGGTTCTGTTACCCAGAATCCCTTGCAAACCTCAAAATATGGCTAAAAAAACATTTTCCTCGCATTTCGGTGACAGAAAGTTTTGGAATCTGAGAGGAGGCACAAATTTCCTTCCCCCAGCTTTCCCCCACGTCTCCCGATAAAAATGATATGTCACTTGTGTGGGTAGGCCTAGCGGGCGCGACAGGAAATGCCCCAAAACACAACGTGGACACATCCCATTTTTTGACAGAAAACAGAGGTGTTTTTTGCAAAGTGCCTACCTGTAGATTTTGGCATCTAGCTCCTCCGGCACCTAGGGAAACCTATCAAACCTGTGCATTTTTTAAAACTAGAGACCTAGGGGAATCCAAGATGGGGAGACTTGTGGGGCTCTGACCAGGTTCTGTTACCCAGAATCCTTTGCAAACCTCAAAATATGGCTAAAAAAACATTTTCCTCACATTTCGGTGACAGAAAGTTTTGGACTCTGAGAGGAGCCACAAATGTCCTTCCACCCTGCATTCCCCCAAGTCTCCTGATAAAAAACGATATGTCACTTGTGTCGGTAGGCCTAGCGGGCGCGACAGGAAATGCCCCAAAACACAACGTGGACACATCCCATTTTTTGACAGAAAACAGTGGGGTTTTTTGCAAAGTGCCTACCTGTAGATTTTGGCGTCTAGCTCCTCCGGCACCTAGGGAAACCTATCAAACCTGTGCATTTTTTAAAACTAGAGACCTAGGGAATCCAAGATGGGGAGACTTGTGGCGCTCTGACCAGGTTCTGTTACCCAGAATCCCTTGCAAACCTCAAAATATGGCTAAAAAAACATTTTCCTCACATTTCGGTGACAGAAAGTTTTGGAATCTGAGAGGAGGCACAAATTTCCTTCCCCTAGCTTTCCCCCACGTCTCCCGATAAAAATGATACCTCACTTGTGTGGGTAGGCCTAGCGCCCGCAACAGGATATGCCCCAAAACACAACGTGGACACATCCCATTTTTGGACAGAAAACAGAGGTGGTTTTTGCAAAGTGCCTATCTGTAGATTTTGGCCTCTAGCTCCTCCGGCACGTAAGGAATCCTACCAAAACTGTGCATTTTTGAAAACTAGAGACCTAGGGGAATTCAAGATGGAGAGACTTGTGGGGCTCTGACAAAGTTCTGTTACCCAGAATCCTTTGCAAACCTCAAAATATGACTAAAAACACACTTTTTCCTCAGATTTCGGTGACAGAATGTTCTGGAATCTGAGAGGAGCCACAAATTTCCTTCCACCCAACGTTCCCCCAAGTCTCCCGATAAAAATGATACCCCACTTGTGTGGATAGGCCTAGTGCCCGCGACAGGAAATGCCCCAAAACACAATGTGGACACATCACATTTTTTCACAGAAAACAGAGGTGTTTTTTGCAAAGTGCCTACCTGTAGATTTTGGCCTCTAGCTCAGCCGGCACCTAGGGAAACCTAGCAAACCTGAGTATTGTTGAAAACTAGAGACCTAGGAGAATCCAAGATAAGGTAACTTGTGAGGCTCTGACCCGGTTCTGTTACCCAGAATCCTTTACAAACCTCAACATTTGGCAAAAAAAACACGTTTTCCTCAAATTTCGGTGACAGAAAGTTCTGGAATCTGAGAGGAGCCACAAATTTCACTCCACCCTGCGTTCCACCAAGTCTCCTGACAAAAAATAATATGTCACTTGTGTGGGTAGGCCTAGCGAGCGAGACAGGAAATGCCCCAAAACACAACGTGGACACATCCCATTTTTTGACAGAAAACAGAGGTGTTTTTTGCAAAGTGCCTACCTGTAGATTTTGGCCTTTAGCTCCTCTGGCAGCTAGGGAAACCTACCAAACCTGAGTATTGTTGAAAACTACAGACCGAGGGGAATCCAAGATGATGTGACTTGTGAGGCTCTGACCAGGTTCTGTTACCCAGAATCCTTTGCAAACCTTTTGGCAAAAAAAACACGTTTTCCTCAAATTTCGGTGACAGAAAGTTCTGGAATCTGAGAGGAGCCACGAATTTCCCTCCACCCTGCGTTCCCGCAAGTCGCCTGATAAAAAATGATATGTCACTTGTGTGGGTAGGCCTAGCGTGCGCGACAGGAAATGCCCCAAAACACAACGTGGACTCATCCCATTTTTTGACAGAAAACAGAGGTGTTTTTTGCAAAGTGCCTACCTGTAGATTTTGGCCTCTAGCTCCTCCGGCACCTAGGGAAACCTATCAAACCTGTGCATTTTTTTAAACTAGAGACCTAGGGGAATCCAAGATGGGGAGACTTGTGGGGCTCTGACCGGGTTCTGTTACCCAGAATCCTTTGCAAACCTCACAATTTGGCTAAAAAAACCACATTTTCCTCACATTTCGGTGACAGAAAGTTCTGGAATCTGAGAGGACCCACAAATTTCCTTCCACACAACGTTCTCCCAAGTCTCCCGATAAAAATGATACCTCACTTGTGTGGGTAGGCCTAGCGCCCGCAACAGGAAATGACCCAAAACACAACGTGGACACATCACATTTTTTCACAGAAAACAAAGGTGTTTTTTGCAAAGTGCCTACCTGTGGATTTTGGCATCTAGCTCCTCCGGCACCTAGGGAAACCTACTAAACCTGTGCATTTTTTGAAAACTAGAGACCTAGGGGAATCCAAGATAAGGTGACTTGTGAGGCTCTGACCAGGTTCTGTTACCCAGAATCCTCTACAAACCTCAACATTTGTCAAAAAAAACAAGTTTTCCTCAAATTTCGGTGACAGAAAGTTCTGGAATCTGAGAGCAGGCACAAATTTCCTTCCACCCAGCATTCCCCCAAGTCTCCTGATAAAAATGATACGTCACTTGTGTGGGTAGGCCTAGCGCCCGCGACAGGAAATGCCCCAAAACACAACGTGGACACATCCCATTTTTTGACAGAAAACAGAGGTGTTTTTTGCAAAGTGCCTACCTGTAGATTTTGGCCTCTAGCTCAGCCAGCACTTAGGGAAACCTACCAAACCCTTTCATTTGTTAAAACTAGAGACCTAGGGGAATTCAAGATGGAGAGACTTGTGGGTCTCTGACCAGGTTCTGTTACCCAGAATCCTTTGCAAACCAAAAATATTTGGCCAAAAAAACATGTTTTCCTCAAATTTCGGTGACAGAAAGTTCTGGAATATGAGAGGAGCCACAACTTTCCCTCCACCCTGCGTTCCCCCAAGTCTCCTGATAAAAAATGATATGTCACTTGTGTGAGTAGGCCTAGCGGGCGCAGCAGGAAATGCCCCAAAACACAACGTGGACACATCCCATTTTTTGACAGAAAACAGAGGTGTTTTTTGCAAAGTGCCTACCTGTAGATTTTGGCCTCTAGCTCCTCCGGCACCTAGGGAAACCTATTAAACCTGTGCTTTTTTTTAAACTAGAGACCTAGGGGAATCCAAGATGGGGAGACTTGTGGGGCTCTGACCAGGTTCTGTTACCCAGAATCCTTTGCAAACCTCAAAATTTGGCTAAAAAATCATTTTCCTCACATTTCGGTGACAGAAAGTTTTGGAATCTGAAAGGAGCCACAAATTTCCTTCCCCCAGCGTTCCCCCACGTCTCCAGATAAAAATGATAACTCACTTGTGTGGGTAGGCCTAGCGCCCGTGACAGGAAATGCCCCAAAACACAACGTGGACACATCCCATTTTTTGACAGAAAACAGAGTTATTTTTTGCAAAGTGCCTACCTGTAGATTTTGGCATCTAGCTCAGCCAGCACTTAGGGAAACCTACCAAACCCTTTCATTTGTTAAAACTAGAGACCTAGGGGAATTCAAGATGGGGTGACTTGTGGGTCTCTGACCAGGTTCTGTTACCCAGAATCCTTTGAAAACCTCAAAATTTGGCTAAAAAAACACATTTTCCTCACATTTCGTTGACAGAAAGTTCTGGAATCTGAGAGGAGCCACAAATTTCCTTCCACACAACGTTCCCCCAAGTCTCCCGATAAAAATGATACCTCACTTGTGTGGGTAGGCCTAGCACCCGCGACAGGAAATGACCCAAAACACAACGTGGACACATCACATTTTTTCACAGAAAACAGAGGTGTTTTTTGCATAGTGCCTACCTGTAGATTTTGGCCTCTAGCTCAGCCGGCACTTAGGGAAACCTACCAAACCCTTGCATTTGTTAAAACTAGAGACCTAGGGGAATTCAAGATGGGGTGACTTGTGGGTGTCTGACCAGGTTCTGTTACCCAGAATCCTTTGAAAACCTCAAAATTTGGCAAAAAAAAACAAATTTTCCTCACATTTTGGTGACAGAAAGTTCTGGAATCTGAAAGGATCCACAAATTTCCTTCCACCCAACGTTCCCCCAAGTCTCCCGATAAAAATGATACCTCACTTGTGTGGGTAGGCCTAGCGCCCGCGACAGGAAATGACCCAAAACACAACGTGGACACATCACATTTTTTCACAGAAAACAGAGGTGTTTTTTGCAAAGTGCCTACCTGTAGATTTTGGCCTCTAGCTCAGCTGGCACTTAGGGAAACCTACCAAACCTGAGTATTGTTGAAAACTAGAGACCTAGGGGAATCCAAGATGAGGTGACTTGTGAGGCTCTGACCAGGTTCTGTTACCCAGAATCCTTTGCAAACCTCAACATTTGGCCAAAAAAAACACGTTTTCCTCAAATTTCGGTGACAGAAAGTTCTGGAATCTGAGAGGATCCACAAACTTCCCTCCACCCTGCGTTCCCCCAAGTCTCCTGATAAAAAATGATAAGTAACTTGTGTGAGTAGGCCTAGTGGGCGCGACAGGAAATGCCCCAAAACACAACGTGGACACATCCCATTTTTTGACAGAAAACAGAGGTTTTTTTTGCAAAGTGCCTACCTGTAGATTTTGGCCTCTAGCTCCTCCGGCACCTAGGGAAACCTATCAAACCTGTGCATTTTTTTAAACTAGAGACCTAGGGGAATCCAAGATGGGGAGACTTGTGGGGCTCTGACCAGGTTCTGTTACCCAGAATCCTTTGCAAACCTCAAAATTTGGCTAAAAAAACGTTTCCCTCACATTTCGGTGGCAGAAAGTTTTGGAATCTGAAAGGAGCCACAAATTTCCTTCCCCAAGCATTCCCTCACGTCTCCAGATAAAAATGATACCTCACTTGTGTGGGTAGGCCTAGCGCCCGTGACAGGAAATGCCCCAAAACACAACATGGACACATCCCATTTTTTGACAGAAAACAGAGGTGTTTTTTGCAAAGTGCCTACCTGTAGATTTTGGCCTCTAGCTCAGCCGGCACTTCGGGAAACCTACCAAACCCTTGCATTTGTTAAAACTCGAGACCTAGGGGAATTCAAGATGGGGTGACTTGTGGGTCTCTGACCAGGTTCTGTTACCCAGAAACCTTTGAAAACCTCAAAATTTAGCTAAAAAAACACATTTTCCTCACATTTAGGTGACAGAAAATTCTGGAATCTGAGAGGAGCCACAAATTTCCTTCCACACAACGATCCCCCAAGTCTCCTGATAAAAATGATACCTCACTTGTGTGAGTAGGCCTAGCGCCCGTGACAGGAAATGACCTAAAACACAACGTGGACACATCACATTTTTTCACAGAAAACAGAGGTGTTTTTTGCAAAGTGCCTACCTGTAGATTTTGACTATAGGTCAGCCGGCACCTAGGGAAACCAACCAAACCTGAGTATTGTTGAAAACTAGAGACCTAGGGGAATCCAAGATGGGGTGACTTGTGAGGCTCTGACCAGGTTCTGTTACCCAGAATCCTTTGCAAACCTCAACATTTGGCTAAAAAAACACGTTTTCCTCACATTTCGGTGACAGAAAGTTCGGGAATCTGAGAGGAGCTACGAATTTCCTTCCACCCAGCGTTCCCCCAAGTCTCCTGATAAAAATGATACATCACTTGTGTGGGTAGGCCTAGCGCCAGCAACAGGAAATGCCCCAAAACAAAACGTGGACACATCACATTTTTTCACAGAAAAAAGAGGTGTTTTTTGCAAAGTGCCAACCTGTAGATTTTGGCATCTAGCTCCTCCGGCACCTAGGGAAACCTACCAAGCCTGTGCATTTTTGAAAACTAGAGACCTAGGGGAATCGAAGATGGGGAGACTTGTGGGGCTCTGACCAGGTTCTGTTACCCAGAATCCTTTGCAAACCTCAAAATTTGGATAAGAAAAACGTTTTCCTCACATTTCGGTGACAGAAAGTTCTGGAATCTGAGAAGAGGCACAAATTTCCTACCACCCAGCATTCCCCCAAGTTTCCTGATAATAATGATACGTCATTTGTGTGGGTAGGCCTAGCGCCCACGACAGGAAATGCCCCAAAACACAACGTGGACACATCCCATTTTTTGACAGAAAACAGAGGTGTTTTTTGCAAAGTGCCTATCTGTAGATTTTGGCCTCTAGCTCCTCCAGTACATAAGGAAACCTTCCAAACCTGTGCATTTTTGGAAACTAGAGACCTAGGGGAATTTAAGATGGGGAGACTTGTTGGGCTCTGACCAAGTTCTGTTACCCAGAATCCTTTGAAAACCTCAAAACTTGGCTAAAAAAACACTTTTTCCTCAGATTTCGGTGACAGAAAGTTCTGGAATCTGAGAGGAGCCACAAATTTCCCTCCACCCAACGTTCCCCCAAGTCTCCCGATAAAAATGATACCTCACTTGTGTGGGTAGGCCTAGCGCCCGCGATAGGAGATGCCCCAAAACACAACGTGGACACATCACATTTTTTCACAGAAAACAGAGGTGTTTTTTGCAAAGTGCCTAACTGTAGTTTTTGGCCTCTAGCTTCTCTGGCACCTAGGGAAACCTATCAAACCTGTGCTTTTTTTTAAACTAGAGACCTAGGGGAATCCAAGATGGGGAGACTTGTGGGGCTCTGACCAGGTTCTGTTACCCAGAATCCTTTGCAAACCTCAAAATTTGGCTAAAAAATCATTTTCCTCACATTTCGGTGACAGAAAGTTTTGGAATCTGAAAGGAGCCACAAATTTCCTTCCCCCAGCGTTCCCCCACGTCTCCAGATAAAAATGATAACTCACTTGTGTGGGTAGGCCTAGCGCCCGTGACAGGAAATGCCCCAAAACACAACGTGGACACATCCCATTTTTTGACAGAAAACAGAGGTATTTTTTGCAAAGTCCCTACCTGTAGATTTTGGCCTCTAGCTCAGCCAGCACTTAGGGAAACCTACCAAACCCTTTCATTTGTTAAAACTAGAGACCTAGGGGAATTCAAGATGGGGTGACTTGTGGGTCTCTGACCAGGTTCTGTTACCCAGAATCCTTTGAAAACCTCAAAATTTGGCTAAAAAAACACATTTTCCTCACATTTCGTTGACAGAAAGTTCTGGAATCTGAGAGGAGCCACAAATTTCCTTCCACACAACGTTCCCCCAAGTCTCCCGTTAAAAATGATACCTCACTTGTGTGGGTAGGCCTAGCACCCGCGACAGGAAATGACCCAAAACACAACGTGGACACATCACATTTTTTCACAGAAAACAGAGGTGTTTTTTGCAAAGTGCCTACCTGTAGATTTTGGCCTCTAGCTCAGCCGGCACTTAGGGAAACCTACCAAACCCTTGCATTTGTTAAAACTAGAGACCTAGGGGAATTTAAGATGGGGTGACTTGTGGGTCTCTGACCAGGTTCTGTTACCCAGAATCCTTTGAAAACCTCAAAATTTGGCTAAAAAAACGAATTTTCCTCACATTTTGGTGACAGAAAGTTCTGGAATCTGAAAGGATCCACAAATTTCCTTCCACCCAACGTTCCCCCAAGTCTCCCGATAAAAATGATACCTCACTTGTGTGGGTAGGCCTAGAGCCCGCGACAGGAAATGACCCAAAACACAACGTGGACACATCACATTTTTTCACAGAAAACAGATGTGTTTTTGGCAAAGTGCCTACCTGTAGATTTTGGCCTCTAGCTCAGCTGGCACTTAGGGAAACCTACCAAACCTGAGTATTGTTGAAAACTAGAGACCTAGGGGAATCCAAGATGAGGTGACTTGTGAGGCTCTGACCAGGTTCTGTTACCCAGAATCCTTTGCAAACCTCAACATTTGGCCAAAAAAAACAAGTTTTCCTCAAATTTCGGTGACAGAAAGTTCTGGAATCTGAGAGGATCCACAAACTTCCCTCCACCCTGCGTTCCCCCAAGTCTCCTGATAAAAAATGATTAGTCACGTGTGTGAGTAGGCCTAGCGGTGCGACAGGAAATGCCCCAAAACACAACGTGGACACATCCCATTTTTTGACAGAAAACAGAGGTTTTTTTTGCAAAGTGCCTACCTGTAGATTTTGGCCTCTAGCTCCTCCGGCACCTAGGGAAACCTATCAAACCTGTGCATTTTTTTAAACTAGAGACCTAGGGGAATCCAAGATGAGGAGACTTGTGGGGCTCTGACCAGGTTCTGTTACCCAGAATCCTTTGCAAACCTCAAAATTTGGCAAAAAAAACATGTTTTCCTCAAATTTCGGTGACAGAAAGTTCTGGAATCTGAGAGGAGCCACAAATTTCCTTCCACCCATCGTTCCCCCAAGTCTCCCGATAAAAATGATACATCACTTGTGTGGGTAGGCCTGGCGACCGCGATAGGAGATGCCCCAAAACACAACGTGGACACATCCCATTTTTTGACAGAAAACAGAGGTGTTTTTTGCAAAGTGCCTACCTGTAGATTTTGGCCTCTAGCTCAGCCGGCACTTCGGGAAACCTACCAAACCCTTGCATTTGGTAAAACTCGAGACCTAGGGGAATTCAAGATGGGGTGACTTGTGGGTCTCTGACCAGGTTCTGTTACCCAGAATCCTTTGAAAACCTCAAAATTTGGCTAAAAAAAAAAATTTTCCTCACATTTCGGTGACAGAAAATTCTGGAATCTGAGAGGAGCCACAAATTTCCTTCCACACAACGATCCCCCAAGTCTCCTGATAAAAATGATACCTCACTTGTGTGGGTAGGCCTAGCGCCCGTGACAGGAAATGACCTAAAACACAACGTGGACACATCACATTTTTTCACAGAAAACAGAGGTGTTTTTTACAAAGTGCCTACCTGTAGATTTTGACTATAGGTCAGCCGGCACCTAGGGAAACCTAACAAACCTGAGTATTGTTGAAAACTAGAGACCTAGGGGAATCCAAGATGGGGTGACTTGTGAGGCTCTGACCAGGTTCTGTTACCCAGAATCCTTTGCAAACCTCAACATTTGGCTAAAAAAACACGTTTTCCTCACATTTCGGTGACAGAAAGTTCTGGAATCTGAGAGGAGCTACGAATTTCCTTCCACCCAGCGTTCCCCCAAGTCTCCTGATAAAAATGATACATCACTTGTGTGGGTAGGCCTAGCGCCCGCAACAGGGAATGCCCCAAAACACAACGTGGACACATCACATTTTTTCACTGAAAAAAGAGGTGTTTTTTGCAAAGTGCCAACCTGTAGATTTTGGCATCTAGCTCCTCCGGCACCTAGGGAAACCTACCAAACCTGTGCATTTTTGAAAACTAGAGACCTAGGGGAATCGAAGATGGGGAGACTTGTGGGGCTCTGACCAGGTTCTGTTACCCAGAATCCTTTGCAAACCTCAAAATTTGGATAAGAAAAACGTTTTCCTCACATTTCGGTGACAGAAAGTTCTGGAATCTGAGAAGAGGCACAAATTTCCTTCCACCCAGCATTCCCCCAAGTTTCCTGATAATAATGATACGTAACTTGTGTGGGTAGGCCTAGCGCCCACGACAGGAAATGCCCCAAAACGCAACGTGGACACATCCCATTTTTTGACAGAAAACAGAGGTGTTTTTTGCAAAGTGCCTATCTGTAGATTTTGGCCTCTAGCTCCTCCAGTTCATAAGGAATCCTACCAAACCTGTGCATTTTTGGAAACTAGAGACCTAGGGGAATTTAAGATGGGGAGACTTGTGGGGCTCTGACCAAGTTCTGTTACCCAGAATCCTTTGAAAACCTCAAAACTTGGTTAAAAAAACACTTTTTCCTCAGATTTCGGTGACAGAAAGTTCTGGAATCTGAGAGGAGCCACAAATTTCCTTCCACCCAACGTTCCCCCAAGTCTCCCGATAAAAATGATACCTCACTTGTGTGGGTAGGCCTAGCGCCCGCGATAGGAGATGCCCCAAAACACAACGTGGACACATCCCATTTTTTGACAGAAAACAGAGGTGTTTTTTGCAAAGTGCCTACCTGTAGATTTTGGCCTCTAGCTCCTCCGGCACCTAGGGAAACCTACCAAACCTGAGTATTGTTGAAAACTAGAGATCTAGGGGAATCCAAGATGGGGTGACTTGTGGGTCTCTGACCAGGTTCTGTTACCCAGAATCCTTTGCAAACCTCAAAATTTGGCAAAAAAAAACACGTTCTGGAATCTGAGAGGAGCCACGAATTTCCCTCCACCCTGCGTTCCCCCAAGTCTCCTGACAAAAAATGATATGTCACTTGTGTGGGTAGGCATAGCGGGCGCGACAGGAAATACCCCAAAACACAACGTGGACACATCCCATTTTTTGACAGAAAACAGAGGTGTTTTTTGCAAAGTGCCTACCTGTAGATTTTGGCCTCTAGCTCCTCCGGCACCTAGGGAAACCTATCAAACCTGTGCATTTTTCAAAACTAGAGACCTAGGGGAATCCAAGATGGGGATACTTGTGGGGCTCTGACCAGGTTCTGTTACCCAGAATCCTTTGCAAACCTCAACATATGGCTAAAAAAACATTTTCCTCACATTTCGGTGACAGAAAGTTTTGGAATCTGAGAGGAGCCACAAATTTCCTTCCCCCAGCGTTCCCCCACCTCTCCCGATAAAAATGATACCTCACTTGTGTGGGTAGGCCTAGCGCCCGCGACAGGAAATGCCCCAAAACACAATGTGGATACATCCCATTTTTTGACAGAAAACAGAGGTGTTTTTTGCAAAGTGCCTATCTGTAGATTTTGGCCTCTAGCTCCTCCGGCACGAAAGGAAACCTACCAAACCTGTGCATTTTTGAAAACTAGAGACCTAGGGGAATTCAAGATGGGGAGACTTGTGGGGCTCTGACCAAGTTCTGTTACCCAGAATACTTTGCAAACCTCACAATTTAGCTAAAAAAACACTTTTTCCTCAGATTTCGGTGACAGAAAGTTCTGGAATCTGAGAGGAGCCACAAATTTCCTTCCACCCAATGTTCCCCCAAGTCTCCCGATAAAAATGATACCTCACTTGTGTGGGTAGACCTAGTGTCCGCGACAGGAAATGCCCCAAAACACAATGTGGACACATCACATTTTTTGACAGAAAACAGAGGTGTTTTTTGCAAAGTGCCTACCTGTAGATTTTGGCCTCTAGCTCAGCCGGCACCTAGGGAAACCTACCAAACCTGAGTATTGTTGAAAACTAGAGACCTAGGGGAATCCAAGATGAGGTGACTTGTGAGGCTCTGACCAGGTTCTGTTACCCAGAATCCTTTGGAAACCTCAAAATGTGGCAAAAAAAAACACTTTTTCCTCAAATTTCGGTGACAGAAAGATCTGGAATCTGAGAGGAGCCATAAATTTCCCTCTACCCTGCGTTCCCCCAAGTCTCCTGACAAAAAATGATATGTCACTTGTGTGGTTAGGGCTAGAGGGCGCGACAGGAAATGCCCCAAAAACCAACGTGGACACATCCCATTTTTTGACAGAAAACAGAGGTGTTTTTTGCAAAGTGCCTACCTGTAGATTTTGGCGTCTACCTCCTCCGTCACCTAGGGAAACCTATCAAACCTGTGCATTTTTTAAAACTAAAGACCTAGGGGAATTCAAGATGTGGAGACTTGTGGGGCTCTGACCAGGTTCTGTTACCCAGAATCATTTGCAAACCTCAAAATTTGGCTAAAAAAAACGTTTCCCTCACATTTCGGTGACAGAAAGTTTTGGAATCTGAGAGGAGCCACAAATTTACTTCCCCCAGCGTTCTCCCACGTCTCCCGATAAAAATGATACCTCACTTGTGTGGGTAGGCCTAGCGCCCGTGACAGGAAATGCCCCAAAACACAACGTGGACACATCACATTTTTTCACAGAAAACAGAGGTGTTTTTGCAAAGTGCCTACCTGTAGATTTTGGCCTCTAGCTCAGCCGGAACTTAGGGAATCCTACCAAACCCTAGCATTTGTTAAAACTAGAGACCTCGGGAAATTCAAGATGGGGTGACTTGTGGGTCTCTGACCAGGTTCTGTTACCCAGAATCCTTTGCAAACCTCAAAATTTGGCAAAAAAAACACGTTCTGGAATCTGAGAGGAGCCACAAATTTCCCTCCACCCTGCATTCCCCCAAGTCTCCTGATAAAAAGGATACATCACTTGTGTGGGTAGGCCTAGCGCCCGCAACAGGAAATGCCCCAAAACACAACGTGGACACATCACATTTTTTCACAGAAAACAGAGGTGTTTTTTGCAAAGTGCCTACCTGTAGATTTTGGCATCTAGCTCCTCCGGCACCTAGGGAAACCTATCAAACCTGTGCATTTTTTAAAACTAGAGACCTAGGGAAATCGAAGATGGGGAGACTTGTGGGGCTCTGACCAGGTTCTGCTACCCAGAATCCTTTGCAAACCTAAACATTTTGATAAGAAAAACGTTTTCCTCACATTTCGGTGACAGAAAGTTCTGGAATCTGAGAAGAGGCACAAATTTCCTTCCACCCAGCATTCCCCCAAGTTTCCTGATAATAATAATACGTCACTTGTGTGGGTAGGCCTAGCGCCCACGACAGGAAATGCCCCAAAACACAACGTGGACACATCCCATTTTTTGACAGAAAACAGAGGTGTTTCTTGCAAACTGCATATCTGTAGATTTTGGCCTCTAGCTCCTCCAGTACATAAGGAAACCTACCAAACCTGTGCATTTTTGGAAACTAGAGACCTAGGGGAATTTAAGATGGGGAGACTTGTGGGGCTCTGACCAAGTTCTGTTACCCAAAATCCTTTGAAAACCTCAAAACTTGGCTAAAAAAACACTTTTTCCTCAGATTTCGGTGACAGAAAGTTCTGGAATCTGAGAGGAGCCACAAATTTCCTTCCACCCATCGTTCCCCCAAGTCTCCCGATAAAAATGATACATCACTTGTGTGGGTAGGCCTAGCGACCGCGATAGGAGATGCCCCAAAACACAACGTGGACACATCACATTTTTTAACAGAAAACAGAGGTGTTTTTTGCAAAGTGCCTACCTGTAGATTTTGGCCTCTAGCTCCTCCGGCACCTAAGGAAACCTACCAAACCTGAGTATTGTTGAAAACTAGAGATCTAGGGGAATCCAAGATGGGGTGACTTGTGGGTCTCTGACCAGGTTCTGTTACCCAGAATCCTTTGCAAACCTCAAAATTTGGCAAAAAAAACATGTTTTCCTCAAATTTCGGTGACAGAAAGTTCTGGAATCTGAGAGGAGCCACAAATTTCCTTCCACCCATCGTTCCCCCAAGTCTCCCGATAAAAATGATACATCACTTGTGTGGGTAGGCCTGGCGACCGCGATAGGAGATGCCCCAAAACACAACGTGGACACATCCCATTTTTTGACAGAAAACAGAGGTGTTTTTTGCAAAGTGCCTACCTGTAGATTTTGGCCTCTAGCTCCTCCGGCACCTAGGGAAACCTATCAAACCTGTGCATTTTTTAAAACTAGAGACCTAGGGGAATCCAAGATGGGGATACTTGTGGGGCTCTGACCAGGTTCTGTTACCCAGAATCCTTTCCAAACCTCAACATATGGCTAAAAAAACATTTTCCTCACATTTCGGTGACAGAAAGTTTTGGAATCTGAGAGGAGCCTCAAATTTCCTTCCCCCAGCGTTCCCCCACCTCTCCCGATAAAAATGATACCTCACTTGTGTGGGTAGGCCTAGCGCCCGCGACAGGAAATGCCCCAAAACACAACGTGGACACATCCCATTTTTTGACAGAAAACAGAGGTGTTTTTTGCAAAGTGCCTATCTGTAGATTTTGGCCTCTAGCTCCTCCGGCACGAAAGGAAACCTACCAAACCTGAGCATTTTTGAAAACTAGAGACCTAGGGGAATTTAAGATGGGGAGACTTGTGGGGCTCTGACCAAGTTCTGTTACCCAGAATACTTTGCAAACCTCACAATTTAGCTAAAAAAACACTTTTTCCTCAGATTTCGGTGCCAGAAAGTTCTGGAATCTGAGAGGAGCCACAAATTTCCTTCCACCCAATGTACCCCCATGTCTCCCGATAAAAATGATACCTCACTTGTGTGGGTAGACCTAGTGTCCGCGACAGGAAATGCCCCAAAACACAATGTGGACACATCACATTTTTTCACAGAAAACAGAGGTGTTTTTTGCAAAGTGCCTACCTGTAGATTTTGGCCTCTAGCTCAGCCAGCACCTAGGGAAACCTACCAAACCTGAGTATTGTTGAAAACTAGAGACCTAGGGGAATCCAAGATGAGGTGACTTGTGAGGCTCTGACCAGGTTCTGTTACCCAAAATCCTTTGGAAACCTCAAAATTTTGCAAAAAAAAACACTTTTTCCTCAAATTTCGGTGACAGAAAGTTCTGGAATCTGAGAGGAGCCATAAATTTCCCTCTACCCTGCGTTCCCCCAAGTCTCCTGACAAAAAATGATATGTCACTTGTGTGGGTAGGGCTAGAGGGCGCGACAGGAAATGCCCACAAAACACAACGTGGACACATCCCATTTTTTGACAGAAAACAGAGGTGTTTTTTGCAAAGTGCCTACCTGTAGATTTTGGCCTCTACCTCCTCCGTCACCTAGGGAAACCTATCAAACCTGTGCATTTTTTAAAACTAAAGACCTAGGGGAATTCAAGATGGGGAGACTTGTGGGGCTCTGACCAGGTTCTGTTACTCAGAATCATTTGCAAACCTCAAAATTTGGCTAAAAAAAACGTTTCCCTCACATTTCAGTGACAGAAAGTTTTGGAATCTGAGAGGAGCCACAAATTTACTTCCCCCAGCGTTCTTCCACGTCTCCCGATAAAAATGATACCTCACTTGTGTGGGTAGGCCTAGCGCCCGTAACAGGAAATGCCCCAAAACACAACGTGGACACATCAAATTTTTTCACAGAAAACAGAGGTGTTTTTGCAAAGTGCCTACCTGTAGATTTTGGCCTCTAGCTCAGCCGGAACTTAGGGAAACCTACCAAACCTTGCATTTGTTAAAACTAGAGACCTAGGGAAATTCAAGATGGGTTGACTTGTGGGTCTCTGACCAGGTTCTGTTACCCAGAATCCTTTGCAAACCTCAAAATTTGGCAAAAAAAACACGTTCTGGAATCTGAGAGGAGCCACAAATTTCCCTCCACCCTGCGTTCCCCCAAGTCTCCTGATAAAAATGATACATCACTTGTGTGGGTAGGCCTAGCGCGCGCAACAGGAAATGCCCCAAAACACAACGTGGACACATCACATTTTTTCACAGAAAACAGAGGTGTTTTTTGCAAAGTGCCTACCTGTAGATTTTGGCATCTAGCTCCTCCGGCACCTAGGGAAACCTACCAAAGCTGTGCATTTTTTAAAACTAGAGAACTAGGGGAATCTAAGATGGGGAGACTTGTGGGGCTCTGACCAGGTTCTGTTACCCAGAATCCTTTGCAAACCTCAAAATTTGGATAAAAAAATGTTTTCCTCACAATTCGGTGACAGAAAGTTCTGGAATCTGAGAGGAGGCACAAATTTCCTTCCACCCAGCATTCCCCCAAGTCTCCTGATAATAATGATACGTCACTTGTGTGGGTAGGCCTAGTGCGCGCAACAGGAAATGCCCCAAAACACAACGTGGACACATCCCATTTTTTGACAGAAAACAGAGGTGTTTTTTGCAAAGTGCCTATCTGTAGATTTTGGCCTCTAGCTCCTCCAGTACGTAAGGAAACCTACCAAACCTGTGCATTTTTTAAAACTAGAGACCTAGGGGAATTCAAGATGGGGAGACTTGTGGGGCTCTGACCAAGTTCTGTTACCCAGAATCCTTTGCAAACCTCAAAATTTGGCTAAAAAAACACTTTTTCCTCAGATTTCAGTGACAGAAAGTTCTGGAATCTGAGAGGAGCCACAAATTTCCTTCCACCCAACGTTCCCCCAAGTCTCCCGATAAAAATTATACCTCACTTGTGTGGGTAGGCCTAGCGGCTGCGACAGGAGATGCCCCAAAACACAACGTGGACACATCACATTTTTTCACAGAAAACAGATGTGTTTTTTGCAAAGTGCCTACCTATAGATTTTGGCCTCTAGCTCAGCCGGCACCTAGGGAAACCTACCAAACCTGAGTATTGTTGAAAACTAAAGACCTAGGGGAATCCAAGATGGGGTGACTTGTGCGGGCTCTGACCAGGTTCTGTTACCCAGAATCCTTTGCAAACCTCAAAATTTGGCAAAAAAAACACGTTTTCCTCAAATTTCGGTGACAGAAAGTTCTGGAATCTGAGAGGAGGCACAAATTTCCTTCCACCCAGCATTCCCCCAAGTCTCCTGATAATAATGATACATCACTTGTGTGGGTAGGCCTAGTGCGCGCGACAGGAAATGCCCCAAAACACAACGTGGACACATCCCATTTTTTGACAGAAAACAGAGGTGTTTTTTGCAAAGTGCCTATCTGTAGATTTTGGCCTCTAGCTCCTCCAGTACGTAAGGAAACCTACCAAACCTGTGCATTTTTTAAAACTAGAGACCTAGGGGAATTCAAGATGGGGAGACTTGTGGGGCTCTGACCAAGTTCTGTTACCCAGAATCCTTTGAAAACCTCAAAATTTGGCTAAAAAAACACTTTTTCCTCAGATTTCAGTGACAGAAAGTTCTGGAATCTGAGAGGAGCCACAAATTTCCTTCCACCCAATGTTCCCCCAAGTCTCCCGATAAAAATGATACCTCACTTGTGTGGGTAGGCCTAGCGCCCGCAACAGGAAATGCCCCAAAACACAACGTGGACACATCACATTTTTTCACAGAAAACAGAGGTGTTTTTTGCAAAGTGCCTACCTGTAGATTTTGGCATCTAGCTCCTCCGGCACCTAGGGAAACCTACCAAACCTGTGCATTTTTTAAAACTAGAGACCTAGGGGAATCTAAGATGGGGAGACTTGTGGGGCTCTGACCAGGTTCTGTTACCCAGAATCCTTTGCAAAACTCAAAATTTGGATAAAAAAAAGTTTTCCTCACATTTCGGTGACAGAAAGTTCTGGAATCTGAGAGGAGGCACAAATTTCCTTCCACCCAGCATTCCCCCAAGTCTCCTGATAATAATGATACGTCACTTGTGTGGGTTGGCCTAGTGCGCGCGACAGGAAATGCCCCAAAACACAACGTGGACACATCCCATATTTTGACAGAAAACAGAGGTGTTTTTTGCAAAGTGCCTATCTGTAGATTTTGGCCTCTAGCTCCTCCAGTACGTAAGGAAACCTACCAAACCTGTGCATTTTTTTAAACTAGAGACCTAGGGGAATTCAAGATGGGGAGACTTGTGGGGCTCTGACCAAGTTCTGTTACCCAGAATCCTTTGAAAACCTCAAAATTTGGCTAAAAAAACACTTTTTCCTCAGATTTCAGTGACAGAAAGTTCTGGAATCTGAGAGGAGCCACAAATTTCCTTCCACCCAACGTTCCCCCAAGTCTCCCGATAAAAATTATACCTCACTTGTGTGGGTAGGCCTAGCGCCCGCGACAGGAGATGCCCCAAAACACAACGTGGACACATCACATTTTTTCACAGAAAACAGAGGTGTTTTTTGCAAAGTGCCTACCTATAGATTTTGGCCTCTAGCTCAGCCGGCACCTGGGGAAACCTACCAAACCTGAGTATTGTTGAAAACTAAAGACCTAGGGGAATCCAAGATGGGGTGACTTGTGCGGGCTCTGACCAGGTTCTGTTACCCAGACTCCTTTGCAAACCACAAAATTTGGCAAAAAAACACGTTTTCCTCAGATTTCGGTGACAAAAAGTTCTGGAATATGAGAGGAGCCACAGATTTCCTTCCACACAACTTTCCCCCAAGTCTCCCGATAAAAATGATACCTCACTTGTGTGGGTAGGCTAAGCGCCCGCGGCAGGAAATGAACCAAAACACAACGTGGACACATCACATTTTTTCACAGAAAACAGAGGTGTTTTTTTGCAAAGTGCCTACCTGTAGATTTTGGCCTCTAGCTCAGCAGGCACCTAGGGAAACCCACCAAACCTGAGTATTGTTGAAAACTAGAGATGTAGGGGAATCCAAGATGGGGAGACTTGTGGGGCTCTGACCAGGTTCTGTTACCCAGAATCCTTTGAAAACCTCAAAATTTGGCTAAAAAATCACATTTTCCTCACATTTCGGTGACAGAAAGTTCTGGAATCTGAGAGGAGCCACAGATTTCTTTCCACACAACTTTCCCCCAAGTCTCCAGATAAAAATGATACCTCACTTTTGTGGGTAGGCCTAGCGCCCGTGACAGGAAATGCCCCATAACACAACATGGACACATCCCATTTTTTGACAGAAAACAGAGGTGTTTTTTGCAAAGTGCCTACCTGTAGATTTAGACTATAGCTCAGCCGGCACCTAGGGAAACCTACCAAACCTGAGTATTGTTGAAAACTAGAGACCTAGGGGAATCCAAGATGGGGTGACTTGTGAGGCTCTGACCACGTTCTGTTACCCAGAATCCTTTGCAAACATCAACATTTGGCTAAAAAAACACGTTTTCCTCACATTTCGGTGACAGAAAGTTCTGGAATCTGAGAGGAGCTACGAATTTCCTTCCACCCAGCGTTCCCCCAAGTCTCCTGATAAAAATGATACATCACTTGTGTGGGTAGGCCTAGCGCCCGCAATGGGAAATACCCCAAAACACAACGTGGACACCACATTTTTTCAGAGAAAACAGAGGTGTTTTTTGCAAAGTGCCTACCTGTAGATTTTGGCATCTAGCTCCTCCGGCACCTAAGGAAACCTACCAAACCTGTGCATTTTTTAAAACTAGAGACCTAGGGGAATCTAAGATGGGGAGACTTGTGGGGCTCTGACCAAGTTCTGTTACCCAGAATCCTTTGAAAACCTCTAAATTTGGCTAAAAAAACACTTTTTCCTCAGATTTCAGTGACAGAAAGTTCTGGAATCTGAGAGGAGCCACAAATTTCCTTCCACCCAACGTTCCCCCAAGTCTCCCGATAAAAATTATACCTCACTTGTGTGGGTAGGCCTAGCGCCCGCGACAGGAGATGCCCCAAAACACAACGTGGACACATCACATTTTTTCACAGAAAACAGAGGTGTTTTTTGCAAAGTGCCTACCTATAGATTTTGGCCTCTAGCTCAGCCGGCACCTGGGGAAACCTACCAAACCTGAGTATTGTTGAAAACTAAAGACCTAGGGGAATCCAAGATGGGGTGACTTGTGCGGGCTCTGACCAGGTTCTGTTACCCAGAATCCTTTGCAAACCTCAAAATTTGGCAAAAAAACACGTTTTCCTCAAATTTCGGTGACAGAAAGTTCTGGAATCTGAGAGGATCCACAAATTTCCCTCCACCCTGCGTTCCCCCAAGTCTCCTGACAAAAAATGATATGTCACTTGTGTGGGTAGGCCTAGCGGGCGCGACAGGAAATGACCCAAAACACAACGTGGACACATCACATTTTTTCACAGAAAACAGAGGTGTTTTTTTGCAAAGTGCCTACCTGTAGATTTTGGCCTCTAGCTCAGCTGGCACTTAGGGAAACCTACCAAACCTGAGTATTGTTGAAAACTAGAGACCAAGGGGAATCCAAGATGGGGAGACTTGTGGGGCTCTGACCAGGTTCTGTTACCCAGACTCCTTTGCAAACCACAAAATTTGGCTAAAAAAACACATTTTCCTCAGATTTCGGTGACAAAAAGTTCTGGAATATGAGAGGAGCCACAGATTTCCTTCCACACAACTTTCCCCCAAGTCTCCCGATAAAAATGATACCTCACTTGTGTGGGTAGGCCAAGCGCCCGCGACAGGAAATGAACCAAAACACAACGTGGACACATCACATTTTTTCACAGAAAACAGAGGTGTTTTTTTGCAAAGTGCCTACCTGTAGATTTTGGCCTCTAGCTCAGCAGGCACCTAGGGAAACCCACCAAACCTGAGTATTGTTGAAAACTAGAGATGTAGGGGAATCCAAGATGGGGAGACTTGTGGGGCTCTGACCAGGTTCTGTTACCCAGAATCCTTTGAAAACCTCAAAATTTGGCTAAAAAATCACATTTTCCTCCCATTTCGGTGACAGAAAGTTCTGGAATCTGAGAGGAGCCACAGATTTCTTTCCACACAACTTTCCCCCAAGTCTCCAGATAAAAATGATACCTCACTTTTGTGGGTAGGCCTAGCGCCCGTGACAGGAAATGCCCCAAAACACAACATGGACACATCCCATTTTTTGACAGAAAACAGAGGTGTTTTTTGCAAAGTGCCTACCTGTAGATTTAGACTATAGCTCAGCCGGCACCTAGGGAAACCTACCAAACCTGAGTATTGTTGAAAACTAGAGACCTAGGGGAATCCAAGATGGGGTGACTTGTGAGGCTCTGACCAGGTTCTGTTACCCAGAATCCTTTGCAAACATCAACATTTGGCTAAAAAAACACGTTTTCCTCACATTTCGGTGACAGAAAGTTCTGGAATCTGAGAGGAGCTACGAATTTCCTTCCACCCAGCGTTCCCCCAAGTCTCCTGATAAAAATGATACATCACTTGTGTGGGTAGGCCTAGCGCCCGCAATGGGAAATACCCCAAAACACAACGTGGACACATCACATTTTTTCAGAGAAAACAGAGGTGTTTTTTGCAAAGTGCCTACCTGTAGATTTTGGCATCTAGCTCCTCCGGCACCTAAGGAAACCTACCAAACCTGTGCATTTTTTAAAACTAGAGACCTAGGGGAATCTAAGATGGGGAGACTTGTGGGGCTTTGACCAGGTTCTGTTACCCAGAATCCTTTGCAAACCTCAACATTTTGATAAAAAAACATTTTCCTCAAATTTCGGTGACAGAAAGTTCTGGAATCTGAGAGGAGCCACAAATTTCCCTCCACCCTGCGTTCCCCCAAGTCTCCTGATAAAAAATGATATGTCACTTGTGTGGGTATGCCTAGCGGGCGCAGCAGGAAGTGCCCCAAAACACAACGTGGACACATCCAATTTTTTGACAGAAAACAGAGGTGTTTTTTGCAAAGTGCCTACCTGTAGATTTTGGCCTCTAGCTCCTCCGGCACCTAAGGAAACCTACCAAACCTGTGCAGTTTTGAAAACTAGAGACCTAGGGGAATCTAAGATGGGGAGACTTGTGGGGCTTTGACCAGGTTCTGTTACCCAGAATCCTTTGCATACCTCAACATTTTGATTAAAAAAACGTTTTCCTCACATTTCGGTCACAGAAAGTTCTGGAATCTGAGAGGAGGCACAAATTTCCTTCCACCCAGCATTCCCCCAAGCCTCCTGATAAAAATGATACGTCACTTGTGTGGGTAGGCCTAGCGCCCGCGACAGGAAATGCCCCAAAACACAACGTGGACACATCCCATTTTTTGACAGAAAACAGAGGTGTTTTTTGCAAAGTGCCTATCTGTAGATTTTGGCCTCTAGCTCCTCCAGTACGTAAGGAAACCTACCAAACCTGTGCATTTTTGAAAACTAGAGACCTAGGGGAATTCAAGATGGGGAGACTTGTGGGGCTTTGACCAAGTTCTGTTACACAGAATCCTTTGAAAACCTCAAAATTTGGCTAAAAAAACACTTTTTCCTCAGATTTCAGTGACAGAAAGTTCTGGAATCTGAGAGGAGCCACACATTTCCTTCCACACAACGTTCCCCCAAGTCTCCCGATAAAAATGCTACCTCACTTGCGTGGGTAGGCCTAGCGCCCGCGACAGGAAATGCCCCAAAACACAATGTGGACACATCACATTTTTTCACAGAAAACAGAGGTGTTTTTTGTAAAGTGCCTACCTATAGATTTTGGCCTCTAGCTCAGCCGGCACCTAGGGAAACCTACCAAACCTGAGTATTGTTGAAAACTAAAGACCTAGGGGAATCCAAGATGGGGTGACTTGTGGGGCTCTGACCAGGTTCTGTTACCCAGAATCCTTTGCAAACCTCAAAATTTGGATAAAAAAACGTTTTCCTCACATTTCGGTGACAGAAAGTTCTGGAATCTGAGAGGAGCCACAAATTTCCTTCCACCCAGCATTCCCCCAAGTCTCCTGATAATAATGATACGTCACTTGTGTAGGTAGGCCTAGTGCGCGCGACAGGAAATGCCCCAAAACACAACGTGGACACATCCTATTTTTTGACAGAAAACAGAGGTGTTTTTTTGCAAAGTGCCTATCTGTAGATTTTGGCCTCTAGATCCTCCAATACGTAAGGAAACCTACCAAACCTGTGCATTTTTTAAAACTAGAGACCCAGGGGAATTCAAGATGGGGAGACTTGTGGGCCTCTGACCAAGTTCTGTTACCCAGAATCCTTTGCAAACCTCAAAATTTGGCAAAAAAAACGTTTTCCTCAAATTTCGGTGACAGAAAGTTCTGGAATCTGAGAGGAGCCACAAATTTCCCTCCACCCTGCGTTCCCCCAAGTCTCCTGATAAAAAATGATATGTCACTTGTGTGGGTAGGTCTAGCGGGCGCGACAGGAAATGCCCCAAAACACAACGTGGACACATCCCATTTGTTGACAGAAAACAGAGGTGTTTTTTGCAAAGTGCCTATCTGTAGATTTTGGCCTCTAGCTCCTCCGGCACGTAAGGAAACCTACCAAACCTGTGCATTTTTCAAAACTAGAGACCTAGGGGAATTCAAGATGGGGAGACTTGTGGGGCTCTGACCAAGTTCTGTTACCCAGAATCCTTTGCAATCCTCAAAATGTGGCTAAAAAAACACATTTTCCTCAGATTTCGGTGACAGAAAGTTCTGGAATCTGAGAGGAGCCACAAATTTCCTTCCACCCAACGTTCCCCCAAGTCTCCCTATAAAAATGATACCTCACTTGTGTGGGTAGGCCTAGCGCCCGCGACAGGAAATGCCCCAAAACACAATGTGGACACATCAAATTTTTTCACGGAAAACAGAGGTGTTTTTTGCAAAGTGCCTATCTGTAGATTTTGGCCTCTAGCTCCTCCAGTACGTAAGGAAACCTACCAAACCTGTGCATTTTTTAAAACTAGAGACCTAGGGGAATTCAAGATGGGGAGACTTGTGGGCCTCTGACCAAGTTCTGTTACCCAGAATCCTTTGCAAACCTCAAAATTTGGCTAAAAGAACACTTTTTCCTCAGATTTCGGTGACAGAAAGTTCTGGAATCTGAGAGGAGCCACAAATTTCCTTCCACCCAACGTTCCCCCAAGTCTCCAGATACAAATGATACCTCACTTGTGTGGGTAGGCCTGGCGCCCGCAACAGGAAATGCCCCAAAACACAACATGGACACATCCCATTTCTTTACAGAAAACAGAGGTGTTTTTTGCAAAGTGCCTACCTGTAGATTTTGACTATAGCTCAGCCGGCACCTAGGGAAACCTACCAAACCTGAGTATTGTTGAAAACTAGAGACCTAGGGGAATCCAAGATGGGGTGACTTGTGAGGCTCTGACCAGGTTCTGTTACCCAGAATCCTTTGCAAACCTCAACATTTGGCTAAAAAAACACGTTTTCCTCACATTTCGGTGACAGAAAGTTCTGGAATCTGAGAGGAGCTACGAATTTCCTTCCACCCAGCATTCCCCCAAGTCTCCTGATAAAAATGATACATCACTTCTGTGGGTAGGCCTAGCGCCCGCAACAGGAAATGCCCCAAAACACAACGTGGACACATCACATTTTTTCACAGAAAACAGAGGTGTTTTTTGCAAAGTGCCTACCTGTAGATTTTGGCATCTAGCTCCTCCGGCACCTAGGGAAACCTACCAAACCTGTGCATTTTTGAAAACTAGAGACCTAGGGGAATCTAAGATGGGGAGACTTGTGGGGCTCTGACCAGGTTCTGTTACCCAGAATCCTTTGCAAACCTCAAAATTTGGATAAAAAAACATTTTCCTCACATTTCGGTGACAGAAAGTTCTGGAATCTGAGAGGAGGCACAAATTTCCTTCCACCCAGCATTCCCCCAAGTCTCTTGATAATAATGATACGTCACTTGTATGGGTAGGCCTACCGCCAGCGACAGGAAATGCCCCAAAACACAACGTGGACACATCCCATTTTTTGACAGAAAACAGAGGTGTTTTTTGCAAAGTGCCTATCAGTAGATTTTGTCTTCTAGCTCCTCCAGTACGTAAGGAAACCTACCAAACCTGTGCATTTTTTAAAACTAGAGACCGAGGCTAATTCAAGATGGGGAGACATGTGGGGCTCTGACCAAGTTCTGTTACCCAGAATCGTTTGCAAACCTCAAAATTTGGCTAAAAAAACACTTTTTCCTCAGATTTCTGTGACAGAAAGTTCTGGAATCTGAGAGGAGCCACAAATTTCCTTCCACCCAACGCTCCCCCAAGTTTCTCGATAAAAATGATACCTCACTTGTGTGGGTAGGTCTAGCGCCCGCGACAGGAAATGCCCCAAAACACAATGTGGACACATCACATTTTTTCACAGAAAACAGAGGTGTTTTTTGCATAGTGCCTACCTGTAGATTTTGGCCTCTAGCTCAGCCGGCACCTATTGAAACCTACCAAACCTGAGTATTGTTGAAAACTAGAGACCTAGGGGAATCCAAGATGGGGTGACTTGTGAGGCTCTGACCAGGTTCTGTTACCCAGAATCCTTTGCAAACCTCAAAATTTGGCTAAAAAAACACGTTTTCCTCAAATTTCGGTGACAGAAAGTTCTGGAATCTGAGAGGAGCCACAAATTTCCCTCCACCCTGCGTTCCCCCAAGTCTCCTGATAAAAAATGATATGTCACTTGTGTGGGTATGCCTAGCGGGCGCGACAGGAAGTGCCTCAAAACACAACGTGGACACATCCCATTTTTTTACAGAAAACAGAGGTGTTTTTTGCAAAGTGCCTACCTGTAGATTTTGGCCTCTAGCTCCTCCGGCACCTAGGGAAACCTATCAAACCGGTGCATTTTTTAAAACTAGAGACCTAGGGGAATCCAAGATGGGGAGACTTGTGGGGCTCTGACCAGGTTCTGTTACCCAGACTCCTTTGCAAACCACAAAATTTGGCTAAAAAAACACATTTTCCTCACATTTCGATGACAGAAAGTTTTGGAATCTGAGAGGAGCCACAAATTTCCTTCCCCCAGCGTTTCCCCACGTCTCCCGATACAAATGATACCTCACTTGTGTGGGTAGGCCTAGCGCCCGCGACAGGAAATGCCCCAAAACACAAAGTGGACACATCCAATTTTTTGACAGAAAACAGAGGTGTTTTTTGCAAAGTGCCTATCTGTAGATTTTGGCCTCTAGCTCCTCTGTTACGTAAGGAAACCTACCAAACCTGTGCATTTTTTAAAACTAGAGACCTAGGGGAATTCAAGATGGGGAGACTTGGGGGGCTCTGACCAAGTTCTGTTACCCAGAATCCTTTGCAAACCTCAACATTTGGCTAAAAAAACACTTTTTCCTCAGATTTCGGTGACAGAAAGTTCTGGAATCTGAGAGGAGCCACAAATTACCTTCCACCCAACGTTCCCCCAAGTCTCCCGATAAAAATGATACCTCACTTGTGTGGGTAGGCCTAATGCCCGCGACAGGAAATGCCCCAAAACACAATGTGGACACATCACATTTTTTCACAGAAAACAGAGGTGTTTTTTGCAAAGTGCCTACCTGTAGATTTTGGCCTCTAGCTCAGCCGGCACCTATGGAAACCTACCAATCCTGAGTATTGTTGAAAACTAGAGACCTAGGGGAATCCAAGATGAGGTGACATGTGAGGCTCTGACCAGGTTCTGTTACCCAGAATCCTTTGCAAACCTCAAAATTTGGCAAAAAAAAACAGTTTTCCTCAAATTTCGGAGACAGAAAGTTCTGGAATCTGAGCGGAGCCACAAATTTCCCTCCACCCTGCGTTCCCACAATTCTCCTGACAAAAAATTATATGTCGCTTGTGTGGGTAGGTCTAGCGGGCGCGAAAGGAAATGCCCCAAAACACAACGTGGACACATCACATTTTTTCACAGAAAACAGAGGTGTTTTTTGCAAAGTGCCTACCTGTAGATTTTGGCCTCTAGCTCAGCCGGCACTTAGGGAAACCTACCAAACCCTTGCATTTGTTAAAACTAGAGACCTAGGGGAATTCAAGATGGGGTGACTTGTGGGTCTCTGACCAGGTTCTGTTACCCAGAATCCTTTGAAAACCTCAAAATTTGGCTAAAAAAACACATTTTCCTCACATTTCGGTGACAGAAAGTTCTGGAATCTGATAGGAGCCACAGATTTCCTTTCACACCACTTTCCCCCAAGTCTCCCGAAAAAAATGATACCTCACTTGTGTGGATAGGCCTAGCGCCCGCGACAGGAAATGACCCAAAACACAACGTGGACACATCACATTTTTTCACAGAAAACAGAGGTGTTTATTGCAAAGTGCCTACCTGTAGATTTTGGCCTCTAGCTCAGCCGGCACCTAGGGAAACACACCAAACCTGAGTATTGTTGAAAACTAGAGACCTAGGGGAATCCATGATGGGGTGACTTGTGAGGCTCTGACCAAGTTCTGTTACCCAGAATCCTTTGCAAACTTCAAAAGTTGGCTAAAAAAACCACATTTTCCTCACATTTCGGTGACAGAAAGATCTGGAATCTGAGGGGAACCACACATTTTCTTCCACCCAACATTCCCCCAAGCCTCCCGATAAAAATTATACCTCACTTGTGTGGGTAGGCCTAGCGCCCGCAACAGGAAATGCCCCAAAACATAACATGGACACATCCCATTTTTTGACAGAAAACAGAGGTATTTTTTGCAAAGTGCCTACCTGTAGATTTTGACTATAGCTCAGCTGGCACCTAGGGAAACCTACCAAACCTGAGTATTGTTGAAAACTAGAGACGTAGGGGAATCCAAGATGGGGTGACTTGTGAGGCTCTGACCAGGTTCTGTTACCCAGAATCCTTTGCAAACCTCAACATTTGGCTAAAAAAACACGTTTTCCTCACATTTCTGTGACAGAAAGTTCTGGAATCTGAGAGGAGCTACGAATTTCCTTCCACCCAGCGTTCCCCCAAGTCTCCTGATAAAAATGATACATCACTTGTGTGGGTAGGCCTAGCGCCCGCAACAGGAAATGCCCCAAAACACAACGTGGACACATCACATTTTTTCACTGAAAACAGAGGTGTTTTTTGCAAAGTGCCTACCTGTAGATTTTGGCATCTAGCTCCTCCGGCACCTAGGGAAACCTACCAAACCTGTGCATTTTTGAAAACTAGAGTCCTGGGGGAATCTAAGATGGGGAGACTTGTGGGGCTCTGACCAGGTTCTGTTACCCAGAATCCTTTGCAAACCTCAAAATCTGGATAAAAAAAACGTTTTCCTCACATTTCGGTGACAGAAAGTTCTGGAATCTGAGAGGAGGCACAAATTTCCTTCCACCCAGCATTCCCCCAAGTCTCCTGATAAAAATGATACGTCACTTGTGTGGGTAGGCCTAGCGCCTGCGACAGGAAATGCCCCAAAACACAACGTGGACACATCCCATTTTTTGACAGAAAACAGAGGTGTTTTTTGCAAAGTGCCTATCTGTAGATTATGGCCTCTAGCTCCTTCAGTACGTAAGGAAACCTACCAAACCTGTGCATTTTTTAAAACTAGAGACCTAGGGGAATTCAAGATGGGGAGACTTGTGGGGCTCTGACCAAGTTCTGTTACCCAGAATCCTTTGCAAACCTCAAAATTTGGCAAAAAAAACGTTTTCCTCAAATTTCGGTGACAGAAAGTTCTGGAATCTGAGAGCAGCCACAAATTTCCCTCCACCCTGCGTTCCCCCAAGTCTCCTGTTAAAAAATGATATGTCACTTGTGTGGGTAGGTCTAGCGGGCGCGACAGGAAATGCACCAAAACACAACGTGGACACATCCCATTTGTTGACAGAAAACAGAGGTGTTTTTTGCAAAGTGCCTATCTGTAGATTTTGGCCTCTAGCTCCTCCGGCACGTAAGGAAACCTACCAAACCTGTGCATTTTTCAAAACTAGAGACCTAGGGGAATTCAAGATGGGGAGACTTGTGGGGCTCTGACCAAGTTCTGTTACCCAGAATCCTTTGCAATCCTCAAAATGTGGCTAAAAAAACACATTTTCCTCAGATTTCGGTGACAGAAAGTTCTGGAATCTGAGAGGAGCCACAAATTTCCTTCCACCCAACGTTCCCCCAAGTCTCCCGATAAAAATGATACCTCACTTGTGTGGGTAGGCCTAGCGCCCGCGACAGGAAATGCCCCAAAACACAATGTGGACACATCAAATTTTTTCACGGAAAACAGAGGTGTTTTTTGCAAAGTGCCTATCTGTAGATTTTGGCCTCTAGCTCCTCCAGTACGCAAGGAAACCTACCAAACCTGTGCATTTTTTAAAACTAGAGACCTAGGGGAATTCAAGATGGGGAGACTTGTGGGCCTCTGACCAAGTTCAGTTACCCAGAATCCTTTGCAAACCTCAAAATTTGGCTAAAAGAACACTTTTTCCTCAGATTTCGGTGACAGAAAGTTCTGGAATCTGAGAGGAGCCACAAATTTCCTTCCACCCAACGTTCCCCCAAGTCTCCAGATAAAAATGATACCTCACTTGTGTGGGTAGGCCTGGCGCCCGCAACAGGAAATGCCCCAAAACACAACATGGACACATCCCATTTCTTTACAGAAAACAGAGGTGTTTTTTGCAAAGTGCCTACCTGTAGATTTTGACTATAGCTCAGCCGGCACCTAGGGAAACCTACCAAACCTGAGTATTGTTGAAAACTAGAGACCTAGGGGAATCCAAGATGGGGTGACTTGTGAGGCTCTGACCAGGTTCTGTTACCCAGAATCCTTTGCAAACCTCAACATTTGGCTAAAAAAACACGTTTTCCTCACATTTCGGTGACAGAAAGTTCTGGAATCTGAGAGGAGCTACGAATTTCCTTCCACCCAGCGTTCCCCCAAGTCTCCTGATAAAAATGATACATCACTTCTGTGGGTAGGCCTAGCGCCCGCAACAGGAAATGCCCCAAAACACAACGTGGACACATCACATTTTTTCACAGAAAACAGAGGTGTTTTTTGCAAAGTGCCTACCTGTAGATTTTGGCATCTAGCTCCTCCGGCACCTAGGGAAACCTACCAAACCTGTGCATTTTTGAAAACTAGTGACCTAGGGGAATCTAAGATGGGGAGACTTGTGGGGCTCTGACCAGGTTCTGTTACCCAGAATCCTTTGCAAACCTCAAAATTTGGATAAAAAAACGTTTTCCTCAGATTTCGGTGACAGAAAGTTCTGGAATCTGAGAGGAGCCACACATTTCCTTCCACCCAACGTTCCCCCAAGTCTCCAGATAAAAATGATACCTCACTTGTGTGGGTAGGCCTGGCGCCCGCAACAGGAAATGCCCCAAAACACAACATGGACACATCCCATTTCTTTACAGAAAACAGAGGTGTTTTTTGCAAAGTGTCTACCTGTAGATTTTGACTATAGCTCAGCCGGCACCTAGGGAAACCTACCAAACCTGAGTATTGTTGAAAACTAGAGACCTAGGGGAATCCAAGATGGGGTGACTTGTGAGGCTCTGACCAGGTTCTGTTACCCAGAATCCTTTGCAAACCTCAACATTTGGCTAAAAAAACAAGTTTTCCTCACATTTCGGTGACAGAAAGTTCTGGAATCTGAGAGGAGCTACGAATTTCCTTCCACCCAGCGTTCCCCCAAGTCTCCTGATAAAAATGATACATCACTTCTGTGGGTAGGCCTAGCGCCCGCAACAGGAAATGCCCCAAAACACAACGTGGACACATCACATTTTTTCACAGAAAACAGAGGTGTTTTTTGCAAAGTGCCTACCTGTAGATTTTGGCATCTAGCTCCTCCGGCACCTAGGGAAACCTACCAAACCTGTGCATTTTTGAAAACTAGAGACCTAGGGGAATCATAGATGGGGAGACTTGTGGGGCTCTGACCAGGTTCTGTTACCCAGAATCATTTGCAAACCTCAAAATTTGGATAAAAAAACGTTTTCCTCACATTTTGGTGACAGAAAGTTCTGGAATCTGAGAGGAGGCACAAATTTCCTTCCACCCAGCATTCCCCCAAGTCTCTTGATAATAATGATACGTCACTTGTATGGGTAGGCCTACCGCCAGCGACAGGAAATGCCCCAAAACACAACGTGGACACATCCCATTTTTTGACAGAAAACAGAGGTGTTTTTTGCAAAGTGCCTATCAGTAGATTTTGTCTTCTAGCTCCTCCAGTACGTAAGGAAACCTACCAAACCTGTGCATTTTTTAAAACTAGAGGCCTAGGCTAATTCAAGATGGGGAGACATGTGGGGCTCTGACCAAGTTCTGTTACCCAGAATCGTTTGCAAACCTCAAAATTTGGCTAAAAAAACACTTTTTCCTCAGATTTCTGTGACAGAAAGTCCTGGAATCTGAGAGGAGCCACAAATTTCCTTCCACCCAACGTTCCCCCAAGTTTCTCGATAAAAATGATACCTCACTTGTGTGGGTAGGTCTAGCACCCGCGACAGGAAATGCCCCAAAACACAATGTGGACACATCACATTTTTTCACAGAAAACAGAGGTGTTTTTTGCATAGTGCCTACCTGTAGATTTTGGCCTCTAGCTCAGCCGGCACCTAGGGAAACCTACCAAACCTGAGTATTGTTGAAAACTAGAGACCTAGGGGAATCCAAGATGGGGTGACTTGTGAGGCTCTGACCAGGTTCTGTTACCCAGAATCCTTTGCAAACCTCAAAATTTGGCTAAAAAAACACGTTTTCCTCAAATTTCGGTGACAGAAAGTTCTGGAATCTGAGGGGAGCCACAAATTTCCCTCCACCCTGCGTTCCCCCAAGTCTCCTGATAAAAAATGATATGTCACTTGTGTGGGTATGCCTAGCGGGCGCGACAGGAAGTGCCCCAAAACACAACGTGGACACATCCCATTTTTTGACAGAAAATAGAGGTGTTTTTTGCAAAGTGCCTACCTGTAGATTTTGGCCTCTAGCTCCTCCGGCACCTAGGGAAACCTATCAAACCGGTGCATTTTTTAAAACTAGAGACCTAGGGGAATCCAAGATGGGGAGACTTGTGGGGCTCTGACCAGGTTCTGTTACCCAGAATCCTTAGCAAACCACAAAATTTGGCTAAAAAAACAAATTTTCCTCACATTTCGATGACAGAAAGTTTTGGAATCTGAGATGAGCCACAAATTTCCTTCCCCCAGCGTTTCCCCACGTCTCCCGATACAAATGATACCTCACTTGTGTGGGTAGGCCTAGCGCCCTCGACAGGAAATGCCCCAAAACACAAAGTGGACACATCCAATTTTTTGACAGAAAACAGAGGTGTTTTTTGCAAAGTGCCTATCTGTAGATTTTGGCCTCTAGCTCCTCTGTTACGTAAGGAAACCTACCAAACCTGTGCATTTTTTAAAACTAGAGACCTAGGGGAATTCAAGATGGGGAGACTTGGGGGGCTCTGACCAAGTTCTGTTACCCAGAATCCTTTGCAAACCTCAACATTTGGCTAAAAAAACACTTTTTCCTCAGATTTCGGTGACAGAAAGTTCTGGAATCTGAGAGGAGCCACAAATTTCCTTCCACCCAACGTTCCCCCAAGTCTCCCGATAAAAATGATACCTCACTTGTGTGGGTAGGCCTAATGCCCGCGACAGGAAATGCCCCAAAACACAATGTGGACACATCACATTTTTTCACAGAAAACAGAGGTGTTTTTTGCAAAGTGCCTACCTGTAGATTTTGGCCTCTAGCTCAGCCGGCACCTATGGAAACCTACCAATCCTGAGTATTGTTGAAAACTAGAGACCTAGGGGAATCCAAGATTAGGTGACATGTGAGGCTCTGACCAGGTTCTGTTACCCAGAATCCTTTGCAAACCTCAAAATTTGGCAAAAAAAAACAGTTTTCCTCAAATTTCGGAGACAGAAAGTTCTGGAATCTGAGAGGAGCCACAAATTTCCCTCCACCCTGCGTTCCCACAATTCTCCTGACAAAAAATTATATGTCGCTTGTGTGGGTAGGCCTAGCGGGCGCGAAATGAAATGCCCCAAAACACAACGTGGACACATCACATTTTTTCACAGAAAACAGAGGTGTTTTTTGCAAAGTGCCTACCTGTAGATTTTGGCCTCTAGCTCAGCCGGCACTTAGGGAAACCTACCAAACCCTTGCATTTGTTAAAACTAGAGACCTAGGGGAATTCAAGATGGGGTGACTTGTGGGTCTCTGACCAGGTTCTGTTACCCAGAATCGTTTGCAAACCTCAAAATTTGGCTAAAAAAACACTTTTTCCTCAGATTTCTGTGACAGAAAGTCCTGGAATCTGAGAGGAGCCACAAATTTCCTTCCATCCAACGTTCCCCCAAGTTTCTCGATAAAAATGATACCTCACTTGTGTGGGTAGGTCTAGCACCCGCGACAGGAAATGCCCCAAAACACAATGTGGACACATCACATTTTTTTACAGAAAACAGAGGTGTTTTTTGCATAGTGCCTACCTGTAGATTTTGGCCTCTAGCTCAGCCGGCACCTAGGGAAACCTACCAAACCTGAGTATTGTTGAAAACTAGAGACCTAGGGGAATCCAAGATGGGGTGACTTGTGAGGCTCTGACCAGGTTCTGTTACCCAGAATCCTTTGCAAACCTCAAAATTTGGCTAAAAAAACACGTTTTCCTCAAATTTCGGTGACAGAAAGTTCTGGAATCTGAGAGGAGCCACAAATTTCCCTCCACCCTGCGTTCCCCCAAGTCTCCTGATAAAAAATGATATGTCACTTGTGTGGGTATGCCTAGCGGGCGCGACAGGAAGTGCCCCAAAACACAACGTGGACACATCCCATTTTTTGACAGAAAACAGAGGTGTTTTTTGCAAAGTGCCAACCTGTAGATTTTGGCCTCTAGCTCCTCCGGCACCTAGGGAAACCTATCAAACCGGTGCATTTTTTAAAACTAGAGACCTAGGGGAATCCAAGATGGGGAGACTTGTGGGGCTCTGACCAGGTTCTGTTACCCAGAATCCTTTGCAAACCACAAAATTTGGCTAAAAAAACAAATTTTCCTCACATTTCGATGACAGAAAGTTTTGGAATCTGAGAGGAGCCACAAATTTCCTTCCCCCAGCGTTTCCCCACGTCTCCCGATACAAATGATACCTCACTTGTGTGGGTAGGCCTAGCGCCCTCGACAGGAAATGCCCCAAAACACAAAGTGGACACATCCAATTTTTTGACAGAAAACAGAGGTGTTTTTTGCAAAGTGCCTATCTGTAGATTTTGGCCTCTAGCTCCTCTGTTACGTAAGGAAACCTACCAAACCTGTGCATTTTTTAAAACTAGAGACCTAGGGGAATTCAAGATGGGGAGACTTGGGGGGCTCTGACCAAGTTCTGTTACCCAGAATCCTTTGCAAACCTCAACATTTGGCTAAAAAAACACTTTTTCCTCAGATTTCGGTGACAGAAAGTTCTGGAATCTGAGAGGAGCCACAAATTTCCCTCCACCCTGCGTTCCCACAATTCTCCTGACAAAAAATTATATGTCGCTTGTGTGGGTAGGCCTAGCGGGCGCGAAATGAAATGCCCCAAAACACAACGTGGACACATTACATTTTTTCACAGAAAACAGAGGTGTTTTTTGCAAAGTGCCTACCTGTAGATTTTGGCCTCTAGCTCAGCCGGCACTTAGGGAAACCTACCAAACCCTTGCATTTGTTAAAACTAGAGACCTAGGGGAATTCAAGATGGGGTGACTTGTGGGTCTCTGACCAGGTTCTGTTACCCAGAATCGTTTGCAAACCTCAAAATTTGGCTAAAAAAACACTTTTTCCTCAGATTTCTGTGACAGAAAGTCCTGGAATCTGAGAGGAGCCACAAATTTCCTTCCACCCAACGTTCCCCCAAGTTTCTCGATAAAAATGATACCTCACTTGTGTGGGTAGGTCTAGCACCCGCGACAGGAAATGCCCCAAAACACAATGTGGACACATCACATTTTTTCACAGAAAACAGAGGTGTTTTTTGCATAGTGCCTACCTGTAGATTTTGGCCTCTAGCTCAGCCGGCACCTAGGGAAACCTACCAAACCTGAGTATTGTTGAAAACTAGAGACCTAGGGGAATCCAAGATGGGGTGACTTGTGAGGCTCTGACCAGGTTCTGTTACCCAGAATCCTTTGCAAACCTCAAAATTTGGCTAAAAAAACACGTTTTCCTCAAATTTCGGTGACAGAAAGTTCTGGAATCTGAGAGGAGCCACAAATTTCCCTCCACCCTGCGTTCCCCCAAGTCTCCTGATAAAAAATGATATGTCACTTGTGTGGGTATGCCTAGCGGGCGCGACAGGAAGTGCCCCAAAACACAACGTGGACACATCCCATTTTTTGACAGAAAACAGAGGTGTTTTTTGCAAAGTGCCTACCTGTAGATTTTGGCCTCTAGCTCCTCCGGCACCTAGGGAAACCTATCAAACCGGTGCATTTTTTAAAACTAGAGACCTAGGGGAATCCAAGATGGGGAGACTTGTGGGGCTCTGACCAGGTTCTGTTACCCAGAATCCTTTGCAAACCACAAAATTTGGCCAAAAAAACAAATTTTCCTCACATTTCGATGACAGAAAGTTTTGGAATCTGAGAGGAGCCACAAATTTCCTTCCCCCAGCGTTTCCCCACGTCTCCCGATACAAATGATACCTCACTTGTGTGGGTAGGCCTAGCGCCCTCGACAGGAAATGCCCCAAAACACAAAGTGGACACATCCAATTTTTTGACAGAAAACAGAGGTGTTTTTTGCAAAGTGCCTATCTGTAGATTTTGGCCTCTAGCTCCTCTGTTACGTAAGGAAACCTACCAAACCTGTGCATTTTTTAAAACTAGAGACCTAGGGGAATTCAAGATGGGGAGACTTGGGGGGCTCTGACCAAGTTCTGTTACCCAGAATCCTTTGCAAACCTCAACATTTGGCTAAAAAAACACTTTTTCCTCAGATTTCGGTGACAGAAAGTTCTGGAATCTGAGAGGAGCCACAAATTTCCTTCCACCCAACGTTCCCCCAAGTCTCCCGATAAAAATGATACCTCACTTGTGTGGGTAGGCCTAATGCCCGCGACAGGAAATGCCCCAAAACACAATGTGGACACATCACATTTTTTCACAGAAAACAGAGGTGTTTTTTGCAAAGTGCCTACCTGTAGATTTTGGCCTCTAGCTCAGCCGGCACCTATGGAAACCTACCAATCCTGAGTATTGTTGAAAACTAGAGACCTAGGGGAATCCAAGATTAGGTGACATGTGAGGCTCTGACCAGGTTCTGTTACCCAGAATCCTTTGCAAACCTCAAAATTTGGCAAAAAAAAACAGTTTTCCTCAAATTTCGGAGACAGAAAGTTCTGGAATCTGAGAGGAGCCACAAATTTCCATCCACCCTGCGTTCCCACAATTCTCCTGACAAAAAATTATATGTCGCTTGTGTGGGTAGGCCTAGCGGGCGCGAAATGAAATGCCCCAAAACACAACGTGGACACATCACATTTTTTCACAGAAAACAGAGGTGTTTTTTGCAAAGTGCCTACCTGTAGATTTTGGCCTCTAGCTCAGCCGGCACTTAGGGAAACCTACCAAACCCTTGCATTTGTTAAAACTAGAGACCTAGGGGAATTCAAGATGGGGTGACTTGTGGGTCTCTGACCAGGTTCTGTTACCCAGAATCCTTTGAAAACCTCAAAATTTGGCTAAAAAAACACATTTTCCTCACATTTCGGTGACAGAAAGTTCTGGAATCTGATAGGAGCCACAGACTTCCTTCCACACCACTTTCCCCCAAGTCTCCCGAAAAAAATGATACCTCACTTGTGTGGATAGGCCTAGCGCCCGCGACAGGAAATGACCCAAAACACAACGTGGACACATCACATTTTTTCACAGAAAACAGAGGTGTTTATTGCAAAGTGCCTACCTGTAGATTTTGGCCTCTAGCTCAGCCGGCACCTAGGGAAACACACCAAACCTGAGTATTGTTGAAAACTAGAGACCTTAGGGAATCCATGATGGGGTGACTTGTGAGGCTCTGACCAGGTTCTGTTAAGCAGAATCCTTTGCAAACTTCAAAAGTTGGCTAAAAAAAACACATTTTCCTCACATTTCGGTGACAGAAAGATCTGGAATCTGAGAGGAACCACAAATTTTCTTCCACCCAACGTTCCCCCAAGCCTCCCGATAAAAATGATACCTCACTTGTGTGGGTAGGCCTAGCGCCCGCAACAGGAAATGCCCCAAAACATAACATGGACACATCCCATTTTTTGACAGAAAACAGAGGTATTTTTTGCAAAGTGCCTACCTGTAGATTTTGACTATAGCTCAGCTGGCACCTAGGGAAACCTACCAAACCTGAGTATTGTTGAAAACTAGAGATGTAGGGAATTCCAAGATGGGGTGACTTGTGAGGCTTTGACCAGGTTCTGTTACCCAGAATCCTTTGCAAACCTCAACATTTGGCTAAAAAAACACGTTTTCCTCACATTTCTGTGACAGAAAGTTCTGGAATCTGAGAGGAGCAACAAATTTCCTTCCACCCAGCATTCCCCCAAGTCTCCTGATAAAAATGATACATCACTTGTGTGGGTAGGCCTAGCGCCCGCAACAGGAAATGCCCCAAAACACAACGTGGACACATCACATTTTTTCACTGAAAACAGAGGTGTTTTTTGCAAAGTGCCTACCTGTAGATTTTGGCATCTAGCTCCTCCGGCAACTAGGGAAACCTACCAAACCTGTGCATTTTTTAAAACTAGAGTCCTGGGGGAATCTAAGATGGGGAGACTTGTGGGGCTCTGACCAGGTTCTGTTACCCAGAATCCTTTGCAAACCTCAAAATCTGGATAAAAAAAACGTTTTCCTCACATTTCGGTGACAGAAAGTTCTGGAATCTGAGAGGAGGCACAAATTTCCTTCCAATCAGCATTCCCCCAAGTCTCCTGATAAAAATGACACGTCACTTGTGTGGGTAGGCCTAGCGCCTGCGACAGGAAATGCCCCAAAACACAACGTGGACACATCCCATTTTTTGACAGAAAACAGAGGTGTTTTTTGCAAAGTGCTTATCTGTAGATTATGGCCTCTAGCTCCTCCAGTACGTAAGGAAACCTACCAAACCTGTGCATTTTTTAAAACTAGAGACCTAGGGGAATTCAAGATGGGGAGACTTGTGGGGCTCTGACCAAGTTCTGTTACCCAGAATCCTTTGAAAACCTCAAAATTTGGCTAAAAAAACACATTTTCCTCACATTTCGGTGACAGAAAGTTCTGGAATCTGATAGGAGCCACAGACTTCCTTCCACACCACTTTCCCCCAAGTCTCCCGAAAAAAATGATACCTCACTTGTGTGGATAGGCCTAGCGCCCGCGACAGGAAATGACCCAAAACACAACGTGGACACATCACATTTTTTCACAGAAAACAGAGGTGTTTATTGCAAAGTGCCTACCTGTAGATTTTGGCCTCTAGCTCAGCCGGCACCTAGGGAAACACACCAAACCTGAGTATTGTTGAAAACTAGAGACCTTAGGGAATCCATGATGGGGTGACTTGTGAGGCTCTGACCAGGTTCTGTTACCCAGAATCCTTTGCAAACTTCAAAAGTTGGCGAAAAAAAACACATTTTCCTCACATTTCGGTGACAGAAAGATCTGGAATCTGAGAGGAACCACAAATTTTCTTCCACCCAACGTTCCCCCAAGCCTCCCGATAAAAATTATACCTCACTTGTGTGGGTAGGCCTAGCGCCCGCAACAGGAAATGCCCCAAAACATAACATGGACACATCCCATTTTTTGACAGAAAACAGAGGTATTTTTTGCAAAGTGCCTACCTGTAGATTTTGACTATAGCTCAGCTGGCACCTAGGGAAACCTACCAAACCTGAGTATTGTTGAAAACTAGAGATGTAGGGAATTCCAAGATGGGGTGACTTGTGAGGCTCTGACCAGGTTCTGTTACCCAGAATCCTTTGCAAACCTCAACATTTGGCTAAAAAAACACGTTTTCCTCACATTTCTGTGACAGAAAGTTCTGGAATCTGAGAGGAGCAACAAATTTCCTTCCACCCAGCATTCCCCCAAGTCTCCTGATAAAAATGATACATCACTTGTGTGGGTAGGCCTAGCGCCCGCAACAGGAAATGCCCCAAAACACAACGTGGACACATCACATTTTTTCACTGAAAACAGAGGTGTTTTTTGCAAAGTGCCTACCTGTAGATTTTGGCATCTAGCTCCTCCGGCAACTAGGGAAACCTACCAAACCTGTGCATTTTTTAAAACTAGAGTCCTGGGGGAATCTAAGATGGGGAGACTTGTGGGGCTCTGACCAGGTTCTGTTACCCAGAATCCTTTGCAAACCTCAAAATCTGGATAAAAAAAACGTTTTCCTCACATTTCGGTGACAGAAAGTTCTGGAATCTGAGAGGAGGCACAAATTTCCTTCCAATCAGCATTCCCCCAAGTCTCCTGATAAAAATGACACGTCACTTGTGTGGGTAGGCCTAGCGCCTGCGACAGGAAATGCCCCAAAACACAACGTGGACACATCCCATTTTTTGACAGAAAACAGAGGTGTTTTTTGCAAAGTGCTTATCTGTAGATTATGGCCTCTAGCTCCTCCAGTACGTAAGGAAACCTACCAAACCTGTGCATTTTTTAAAACTAGAGACCTAGGGGAATTCAAGATGGGGAGACTTGTGGGGCTCTGACCAAGTTCTGTTACCCAGAATCCTTTGCAAACCTCAAAATTTGGCAAAAAAAAACGTTTTCCTCAAATTTCGGTGACAGAAAGTTCTGGAATCTGAGAGGAGCCACAAATTTCCCTCCACCCTGCGTTCCCCCAAGTCTCCTGATAAAAAATGATACGTCACTTGTGTGGGTAGGTCTAGCGGGCGCGACAGGAAATGCCCCAAAACACAACGTGGACAAATCCCATTTGTTGACAGAAAACAGAGGTGTTTTTTGCAAAGTGCCTATCTGTAGATTTTGGCCTCTAGCTCCTCCGGCACGTAAGGAAACCTACCAAACCTGTGCATTTTTCAAAACTAGAGACCTAGGGGAATTCAAGATGGGGAGACTTGTGGGGCTCTGACCAAGTTCTGTTACCCAGAATCCTTTGCAATCCTCAAAATGTGGCTAAAAAAACACATTTTCCTCAGATTTCGGTGACAGAAAGTTCTGGAATCTGAGAGGAGCCACAAATTTCCTTCCACCCAACGTTCCCCCAAGTCTCCCGATAAAAATGATACCTCACTTGTGTGGGTAGGCCTAGCGCCCGCGACAGGAAATGCCCCAAAACACAATGTGGACACATCAAATTTTTTCACGGAAAACAGAGGTGTTTTTTGCAAAGTGCCTATCTGTAGATTTTGGCCTCTAGCTCCTCCAGTACGTAAGGAAACCTACCAAACCTGTGCATTTTTGAAAACTAGAGACCTAGGGGAATTCAAGATGGGGAGACTTGTGGGCCTCTGACCAAGTTCTGTTACCCAGAATCCTTTGCAAATCTCAAAATTTGGCTAAAAGAACACTTTTTCCTCAGATTTCGGTGACAGAAAGTTCTGGAATCTGAGAGGAGCCACAAATTTCCTTCCACCCAACGTTCCCCCAAGTCTCCAGATAAAAATGATACCTCACTTGTGTGGGTAGGCCTGGCGCCCGCAACAGGAAATGCCCCAAAACACAACATGGACACATCCCATTTCTTTACAGAAAACAGAGGTGTTTTTTGCAAAGTGCCTACCTGTAGATTTTGACTATAGCTCAGCCGGCACCTAGGGAAACCTACCAAACCTGAGTATTGTTGAAAACTAGAGACCTAGGGGAATCCAAGATGGGGTGACTTGTGAGGCTCTGTCCAGGTTCTGTTACCCAGAATCCTTTGCAAACCTCAAAATTTGGCTAAAAAAACACATTTTCCTCAAATTTCGGTGACAGAAAGTTCTGGAATCTGAGAGGAGCCACAAATTTCCCTCCACCCTGCGTTCCCCCAAGTCTCCTGATAAAAAATGATATGTCACTTGTGTGGGTATGCCTAGCGGGCGCGACAGGAAGTGCCCCAAAACACAACGTGGACACATCCCATTTTTTGACAGAAAACAGAGGTGTTTTTTGCAAAGTGCCTACCTGTAGATTTTGGCCTCTAGCTCCTCCGGCACCTAGGGATGTTAGAAATGGGGTCTTTGGTTGACAGTCAGGTTACCCCCTGTTCAAGCAAGGACCCTCACTCTAGTTAGGATAAAAGAGAATCACCCTCAGCTAACCCCTGCTTACCCCCTTGGTAGCTTGGCAGAGCAGTAGGCTTAACCTCAGAGTGCTGGGCGTAAAGTATTTGTACCAACACACACAGTAACTTAATGAAAACACTACAAAATGACACAACACCAGTTTAGAAAAATAGGAAATATTTATCTAGACAAAACAAGACCAAAACGACAAAAATCCAACATACACAAGTCAAGTTATGATTTTTTAAAGGTTTAAAATAAAAAGAGTCTTTAGGTAGTTGTAACACCACACTAGCGCTGCTAGCGTGAAAATGTACCTGGTTTGCGTCAAAAATAACCCCGCACGGGCGGTGTGCGTCGAAAGTAACCCTGCACGGCTGTGTGCGTCGAAAACAACTCGGCACGGCGGTGCGCGTTGAAAAAGCCAGCCACACGACGATCCGAAAGTCCCGCGGCGCAGGGTGCGATCTCTCAGCCTCCGTCAGCGATGCTGCGCGTCGTTTCTCCTGCTCCGGGCGTCGGTTTTTCGGTCGCGTTTCCTGCGGCGTCGTTTCTCAGCTGCGGAACCGGCGTCGCGTATTTTTCTCAGCCGCGATCGGATTCGCGTCGATCTTTTCTCCGCACGGTGCTCGGTGCGTGTATTTTTGTCCTTAGGCTGCCAGCCTCTCCTTTCAGGGTCCCAGGAACTGGAAGGGCACCACAGAGCAGAGTAGGGGTCTCTCCAGAGACTCCAGGTGCTGGCAGGAAGAAGTCTTTGCTATCCCTGAGACTTCAACAACAGGAGGCAAGCTCTACATCAAGCCCTTGGAGATTTCTTCTTCAAGATGGAAGGCACACAAAGTCCAGTCTTTGCCCTCTTACTCAGGCAGAAGCAGCACTGCAGGAAAGCTCCACAAAGCACAGTCACAGGCAGGGCAGCACTTGTTCCTCAGCGATCAGCTCTTCTCCAGGCAGAGGTTCCTCTTGATTCCAGAAGTGTTTCTAAAGTTTGTAAGTTTGGGTGCCCTTCTTATACCCATTTTAGTCTTTGAAGTCACCTTTCTTCAAAGGGGACTCACACCTTCTTGTGAAATCCTGCCTTGCCCAGGCAAGGCCTCAGACACACACCAGGGGGCTGGAGACAGCATTGTCAGAGGCAGGCACAGTCCTTTCAGATGAGAGTGACCACTCCACCCCTCCCTCCTAGCAGAGATAGCTAATCAGGAAATGCAGATCACACCCCAGCTCCCTTTGTGTCACTGTCTGGTGTGAGGTGAAAAACAACCCAGCTGTCAAACTGACCCAGACAGGGAATCCACAAACAAGGCAAAGTCACAGAATGGTTTAAGCAAGAAAATGCTCACTTTCTAAAAGTGGCATTTCCAAACGCACAATCTCAAAATCAACTTTACTAAAAGATGTATTTTTAAATTGTGAGTTCAGGGATCCCAAACTCCACATGTCCATCTACTCTCTAGGGGAATCTACACTTTAATCATATTTAAAGGTAGCCCCCATATTATCCTATGAGAGAGAGACAGACCTTGCAACAGTGAAAACGAAATTGGCAGTATTTCACTGTCAGGACATATAAACCACATTACTATATGTCCTACCTTATCCATACACTGCACCCTGCCCTTGGGGCTACCTAGGGCCTACCTTAGGGGTGCCTTACATGTAAGAAAAGGGAAGGTTTAGGCCTGGCAAGTGGGTACACTTGCCAAGTCGAATTTACAGTGTAAGAATACACATACAGACACTGCAGTGGCAGGTCTGAGACATGATTACAGAGCTACTTATGTGGGTGGCACAACCAGTGCTGCAGGCCCACTAGTAGCATTTGATTTACAGGCCCTGGCACCTCTAGTGCACATTACTAGGGACTTACTAGTAATTCAAATATGCCAATCATGGATGAACCACTTACATACAATTTAAACAGGAGCACTTGCACTTTAGCACTGGTTAGCAGTGGTAAAGTGCCCAGAGTAACAAAAACAGCAAAATCAGAGTCCAGCACACATCAACAACCTGGGGAACAGAGGCAAAAAGTTAAGGGAGACCACGCCAAGGATGAAAAGTCTAACACGTGTCCCCCCCAGCTAAAAGTGGGGAGCAACTACCCAACCTCATGGGAGTTCTCATCACTAAGGCGGAAGAACCTGGACAGACCATCAGCATTGGCGTGCTCTGTACCGGGTCGATGTTCCACCGTAAAGTCCATCCCCTGTAGGGAAATGGACCACCTCAACAGTTTTGGGTTCTCACCCCTCATCTGCATTAACCATCTGAGGGGTCTGTGGTCGGTCTGAACTCGGAAGTGAGTCCCAAACAAGTAGGGTCTTAGCTTCTTCAGTGCCCAGACCACAGCAAACGCTTCACGTTCTATGGCACTCCACCTACGTTCCCTGGGTAGTAACCTCCTGCTAATGAAGGCTACGGGTTGATCTAGGCCCTCTTCATTCAGCTGTGAGAGTACTGCTCCAATACCATGCTCTGAGGCGTCTGTCTGTACAACAAACTCCGTGGAGTAGTCAGGTGCCTTTAGCACAGGTGCTGTGCACATGGCAGCCTTCAGGGCATCAAAAGCGTTCTGGCAAGCCTCTGTCCAGATCACTTTCTTGGGTTGCTTCTTAGAAGTCAACTCAGTTAAGGGGGTAACAATGGTACCATATCCCTTAACGAACCTCCGATAGTATCCTGTGAGACCTAAAAAGGCTCTCACTTCAGTCTGGGTCTTGGGAGGCTCCCAAGCCAGAATCGTGTCAATCTTAGGCTGTAGGGGTGCCACCTGGCCACTCCCCACCTGGTGTCCTAAGTACACAACAGAACCCTGCCCTATTTGGCACTTGCTCGCCTTAATAGTGAGGCCTGCCTTCTGCAGGGCCTCTAACACTCTCCAGAGGTGTTGCAGGTGTTCCTCCCATGTGGAACTAAACACAGCAATGTCATCCAGGTAGGCGGCACTGAACTCATCCAGCCCTGCCAACACCTGGTTGACCAACCTCTGAAAGGTGGCAGGGGCATTCTTCATCCCAAAGGGCATCACATTGAAGTGGAAGTGCCCATCGGGGGTAGAGAATGCTGACCTCTCCTTTGCCCCTTCAGTTAAGGCAATCTGCCAGTACCCAGATGTTAAATCAAACGTACTGAGGTACTTGGCAGCTCCTAACCGATCAATGAGCTCATCAGCTCGGGGGATGGGGTGTGCGTCAGTCTTGCTGACCGCATTGAGACCCCGGTAGTCCACACAGAACCTAAGTTCTGGAGTGGCACCAGGAGCAGTAGCCTTTGGGACCAAGACCACTGGGCTGGCCCAAGGACTGCTGGAGTGCTCAATAACCCTTAGGGCTAACATTTTGGAGACTTCCTCCTTAATGCAAGCCCTCACCCTGTCAGTCACCCTGTAAACCTTATGTTTAACAGGTGTACTGTCCCCAGTGTCCACATCATGTGTGCACAGGTGTGTGACTCCTGGGTTCAGGGAAAACAGTGAGGCGAACTGTCCCAGCACGTGGCGACAGTCCCTCTGCTGTTCCTCAGTCAGGGAGGGGGAGAGGATCACTCCCTCCACAGACCCATCTTTCTCTCCTGCAGACAGGAGGTCAGGAAGAGGCTCACTCTCTTCCTCCACCCCGTCATCTGTCGCTAGGAGCATGGATAGCTCAGTTCGCTCAAAGTGTGGTTTGAGGCGGTTGACATGTAGGACCCTCAAGGGGTTCCTGGGGGATTGCAAGTCTACCAGATAGGTGACCTCGCTCTTTCTTTCCACCACCTCAAAAGGCCCAGTCCACTTATCTTGGAGAGCCCTAGGCTCCACTGGTGCCATGACCCACACTTTTTGTCCAGGCTGAAACTCAACCAGAGTGGCATTCTGGTCGTACCACCGTTTCATATCCTCCTGGCTTGCTTCCAGGTTCTCCTGAGCGAGACTCCTGAAGCGGGCAGTCTGGTTTCTTAGTGCCAGCATGTAGCTAAATACATCCTGGGGTGGTTTACTAGGAGCTTTCTCCAAAGCCTCCTTCACCAGACTGAGCGGTCCCCTCACAGGGTGGCCATAGATGAGCTCAAAGGGGCTAAAGCCAAGTCCCTTTTGAGGCACCTCCCTGTAAGCGAACAGAAGGCATGGCAAGAGGACGTCCCACTTACGCCTCAAGGGCTCTGACAGGCCCTGAATCATGCCTTTCAAGGTGCGGTTGAATCTCTCAACCAGACCATTACTTTGGGGGTGGTAAGGGGTGGTGAACTTGTAGGTTACCCCACACACCTTCCACAGAGACTTCATATAAGTGGATATGAAGTTTGTACCCCTATCAGATACTACCTCCTTGGGGAACCCCATGCGGGTAAAAACCCCCATCAAGGCACGTCCCACCACGGGGGCGGTGACCGTCCTTAGAGGAATAGCTTCTGGGTACCGTGTGGCATGGTCCACCAAGACCAGGATGAACCTGTTGCCCATGGCTGTCTTGGGATCCAGAGGCCCCACAATGTCAATTCCTACCCTTTCAAAGGGAGTACTGACTACCGGTAAAGGTTGGAGGGGAGCTTTGCATTTCCCCCCACTCTTGCCACTTGCCTGACAAGTCTGACAAGATCTACAATAAGCAGCTGACTGCTTGTTCATCAAGGGCCAGTAAAAGTGGGAGACAAGCCTCTTATAGGTCTTGTCCTGCCCTAGATGTCCTGCCAAAGGCACATCATGAGCCAAACCCAGTAGGAAGGTCCTGAAGCCCTGGGGTACCACCAGCATACGCGCTGACCCCGGCTCAGGAACCTTAGGCTCACTATACAGGAGGCCATCCTCCCAATAAATCAGGTGAGTACCTGGCGCCCCGCCAGCCGCCTGGGCTGCAGCCTGCTGCCGCAGTCCCTCAAGAGTAGGGCACTCCTTCTGCGCTGTGCAGAATACTTCCCTGGTGGGTCCCCCTTCCTGCTGCCACTGCGACAGCTCGGGGACCTCCCCCAGTTCAGCCACCTGTTCCCCTGTAGGTTCCGGGGCATCACCCTCAGGCTCTGCCTCCTCCCGGACCGTGGGAACTTCTGGGGCGGGTTTCCCGCGCCTCCTGCCTTTCCTCTTCTTGGCGGTCCCCTGGGCCACTGTTTCAGGCTCCAGGGGCTCTTGACTACCCTGATTGGCTGCCATAGACCGGGTGGATACGCATACCCACCCAGGCAGACCCAACATCTCCAAGTGAGACCTGTGTTCCACCTCCTTCCAAGGGGAATCTTCCAGGTCGTTGCCTAGCAAACAATCAACAGGCATGGTTGGACTCACAGCTACTTTCCAGGAACCTGAGACCCCCCCCCATTCAAAGGGAACCTGCGCCACTCTGCAGAGGCGCTCAGAATTGTCTACTGCAACTACTTGGTGAAGTACCCGGGGATCAATCTGCTCTTCAGACACCAGGTGACTCCTCACTGTAGTCACACTGGCTCCAGTGTCTCTTAGAGCCTCCACCCTCTGTCCATTGATGGTCACCCATTGCCTGTACTTCTTAGTGTTATCAGGCACTAGGTTTCTCTGGACCATCTCACTGTCCCCTAGTGAGACAAGGGTCATTTCTGCTGGTTCCCACCCACCTGAAACCAACTCCTCCCCAAGCGCTACACTGGCCAAACCCTGGGACGGTGCACCAGTGGGTGCCGGTGTACTTTTGGGGCATTTGGGGTCCCCCCTCACATGACCCACCTGGTCACATGAATAGCACTTACGTAGGGGACCACCTGCCATTGGCTTCCCTTTGGAGAACCATGGCTTCTTTTCACTGGGGGGTTGGGAATCCTTACCCTGGGAATCAGTTTGGGGCCCTTTAGAGAACTCATCCTGTTTGCCCTTACCCCCCCCTTTCTTCTGAGAGGGACCCTGCCCACCCTTGGCGTGGTCTCCCCCATACCTCTTTTGGACCCTGGTGCTCTCCCAGCGGTCCGCTTCCTGTGCAAGCTTCCTGGGGTCAGTCAGCTTGCTGTCAATGAGGTGCTGGCGCAGCTCTGGAAAACATAAACTGTACAAGTGCTCCCAAGCAATTAAATTGTAAAGCCCCTCATACGTGTTTACCTTACTGCCCTTCACCCAACCATCCAGTGACCTGCAACAAGAATCAACACATTCCAACCATGTTTGGGATTCCTTTCTCTTGTAGGATCTAAACTTCTCCTTGTACTGCTCAGGGGTGAGACCATACCTGGTAAGTAAGGCCTCCTTCATGGCAGGGTAGGTGAGACTCTGAGCATCCCCTAAGGCCGTCAGTGTGTCCCTCCCCTCTGCCTCAAAATGCTTCCACAGGGCTGCCCCCCAATGAGCTTCAGGGACCAGGTTCATGTGGAGAGCTGACTCATAACCCTTGAACCACAAGTAGATATCATCCTCCCTCTTATAATCCCTCACAAGGTCTTTTGGGATGTGTACCCTTCTCTCAGGCTGCACTGTAGAATTGCTGCCACCATCCCTACTGGACTGACTCCTCTGATCCATCTCTTTTAAACTGAGCTCATGAGCCATGTTTATCTTCCTTTCCTCAAGGTCCAGCTTTCTCTGTTCCACCTCACGGGCCAGCTTTCTCTGTTCCCCCTCTAGACTGAGCTTTTTCAACTCCAACTGGTACTCCCTCTCTGCCTGTCTGTCCTGTAACTCTCCAGGTGTCAGACTCTTGGAGGACACACTGCTACCTGCCCTGGAGATCCTCCCCTGAGACATAGCAGGCCCACCCACTACATCAGTGTGAGTGACTTGCAACTCCTCTTCCCCCTCTGGCTCCTCATCTGTGTGCCCCTCAGCTGCTTTGGCTGTCACCCAGGCCCTCAGCGCCTTTTGCAGCTCATCCTTCTTGGATGAGCTCTTAATGGGGCAGCCAACATTACTACAAAACTGCTTCAACTGAGCCACTTTGTAGCTCTCCAATTTCTCCAAGTCAAAAGCAGCTTCAGCTAGGGCATCTCCAGACTGAGACATGATGAGAGGTTAAAAAAAATATGCACAGTTCCAAAAACAGAAAAGCAAGTTCTCAAATGAAGTTTCAGCAAAGTCAATCACGGGATCAGCGAAAAAGAAAGAAACTGAATGCAGAGAAAAACAGTCCAAGTAAAAAAACAAAAATCACAAGACTAGTAGTATGTGGTCACGTAGTGGTCTGAGATCAAAACAGTAGTGTACACTTAATTACTGTATGTTAAGTACAAATACAAGTCCAAATCCCGACCGCTGGTCACCAATGTTAGAAATGGGGTCTTTGGTTGACAGTCAGGTTACCCCCTGTTCAAGCAAGGACCCTCACTCTAGTTAGGATAAAAGAGAATCACCCTCAGCTAACCCCTGCTTACCCCCTTGGTAGCTTGGCAGAGCAGTAGGCTTAACCTCAGAGTGCTGGGCGTAAAGTATTTGTACCAACACACACAGTAACTTAATGAAAACACTACAAAATGACACAACACCAGTTTAGAAAAATAGGAAATATTTATCTAGACAAAACAAGACCAAAACGACAAAAATCCAACATACACAAGTCAAGTTATGATTTTTTAAAGGTTTAAAATAAAAAGAGTCTTTAGGTAGTTGTAACACCACACTAGCGCTGCTAGCGTGAAAATGTACCTGGTTTGCGTCAAAAATAACCCCGCACGGGCGGTGTGCGTCGAAAGTAACCCTGCACGGCTGTGTGCGTCGAAAACAACTCGGCACGGCGGTGCGCGTTGAAAAAGCCAGCCACACGACGATCCGAAAGTCCCGCGGCGCAGGGTGCGATCTCTCAGCCTCCGTCAGCGATGCTGCGCGTCGTTTCTCCTGCTCCGGGCGTCGGTTTTTCGGTCGCGTTTCCTGCGGCGTCGTTTCTCAGCTGCGGAACCGGCGTCGCGTCGTTTTTTCAGCCGCGATCGGATTCGCGTCGATCTTTTCTCCGCACGGTGCTCGGTGCGTGTATTTTTGTCCTTAGGCTGCCAGCCTCTCCTTTCAGGGTCCCAGGAACTGGAAGGGCACCACAGAGCAGAGTAGGGGTCTCTCCAGAGACTCCAGGTGCTGGCAGGAAGAAGTCTTTGCTATCCCTGAGACTTCAACAACAGGAGGCAAGCTCTACATCAAGCCCTTGGAGATTTCTTCTTCAAGATGGAAGGCACACAAAGTCCAGTCTTTGCCCTCTTACTCAGGCAGAAGCAGCACTGCAGGAAAGCTCCACAAAGCACAGTCACAGGCAGGGCAGCACTTGTTCCTCAGCGATCAGCTCTTCTCCAGGCAGAGGTTCCTCTTGATTCCAGAAGTGTTTCTAAAGTTTGTAAGTTTGGGTGCCCTTCTTATACCCATTTTAGTCTTTGAAGTCACCTTTCTTCAAAGGGGACTCACACCTTCTTGTGAAATCCTGCCTTGCCCAGGCAAGGCCTCAGACACACACCAGGGGGCTGGAGACAGCATTGTCAGAGGCAGGCACAGTCCTTTCAGATGAGAGTGACCACTCCACCCCTCCCTCCTAGCAGAGATAGCTAATCAGGAAATGCAGATCACACCCCAGCTCCCTTTGTGTCACTGTCTGGTGTGAGGTGAAAAACAACCCAGCTGTCAAACTGACCCAGACAGGGAATCCACAAACAAGGCAAAGTCACAGAATGGTTTAAGCAAGAAAATGCTCACTTTCTAAAAGTGGCATTTCCAAACGCACAATCTCAAAATCAACTTTACTAAAAGATGTATTTTTAAATTGTGAGTTCAGGGATCCCAAACTCCACATGTCCATCTACTCTCTAGGGGAATCTACACTTTAATCATATTTAAAGGTAGCCCCCATATTATCCTATGAGAGAGAGACAGACCTTGCAACAGTGAAAACGAAATTGGCAGTATTTCACTGTCAGGACATATAAACCACATTACTATATGTCCTACCTTATCCATACACTGCACCCTGCCCTTGGGGCTACCTAGGGCCTACCTTAGGGGTGCCTTACATGTAAGAAAAGGGAAGGTTTAGGCCTGGCAAGTGGGTACACTTGCCAAGTCGAATTTACAGTGTAAGAATACACATACAGACACTGCAGTGGCAGGTCTGAGACATGATTACAGAGCTACTTATGTGGGTGGCACAACCAGTGCTGCAGGCCCACGAGTAGCATTTGATTTACAGGCCCTGGCACCTCTAGTGCACATTACTAGGGACTTACTAGTAATTCAAATATGCCAATCATGGATGAACCACTTACATACAATTTAAACAGGAGCACTTGCACTTTAGCACTGGTTAGCAGTGGTAAAGTGCCCAGAGTAACAAAAACAGCAAAATCAGAGTCCAGCACACATCAACAACCTGGGGAACAGAGGCAAAAAGTTAAGGGAGACCACGCCAAGGATGAAAAGTCTAACAGGAAACCTATCAAACCGGTGCATTTTTTAAAACTAGAGACCTAGGGGAATCCAAGATGGGGAGACTTGTGGGGCTCTGACCAGGTTCTGTTACCCAGAATCCTTTGCAAACCACCAAATTTGGCTAAAAAAACAAATTTTCCTCACATTTCGATGACAGAAAGTTTTGGAATCTGAGAGGAGCCACAAATTTCCTTCCCCCAGCGTTTCCCCACGTCTCCCGATACAAATGATTCCTCACTTGTGTGGGTAGGCCTAGCGCCCTCGACAGGAAATGCCCCAAAACACAAAGTGGACACATCCAATTTTTTGACAGAAAACAGAGGTGTTTTTTGCAAAGTGCCTATCTGTAGATTTTGGCCTCTAGCTCCTCTGTTACGTAAGGAAACCTACCAAACCTGTGCATTTTTTAAAACTAGAGACCTAGGGGAATTCAAGATGGGGAGACTTGGGGGGCTCTGACCAAGTTCTGTTACCCAGAATCCTTTGCAAACCTCAACATTTGGCTAAAAAAACACTTTTTCCTCAGATTTCGGTGACAGAAAGTTCTGGAATCTGAGAGGAGCCACAAATTTCCTTCCACCCAACCTTCCCCCAAGTCTCCCGATAAAAATGATACCTCACTTGTGTGGGTAGGCCTAATGCCCGCGACAGGAAATGCCCCAAAACACAATGTGGACACATCACATTTTTTCACAGAAAACAGAGGTGTTTTTTGCAAAGTGCCTACCTGTAGATTTTGGCCTCTAGCTCAGCCGGCACCTATGGAAACCTACCAATCCTGAGTATTGTTGAAAACTAGAGACCTAGGGGAATCCAAGATGAGGTGACATGTGAGGCTCTGATCAGGTTCTGTTACCCAGAATCCTTTGCAAACCTCAAAATTTGGCAAAAAAAAACAGTTTTCCTCAAATTTCGGAGACAGAAAGTTCTGGAATGTGAGAGGAGCCACAAATTTCCCTCCACCCTACGTTCCCACAATTCTCCTGACAAAAAATTATATGTCGCTTGTGTGGGTAGGCCTAGCGGGCGCGAAATGAAATGCCCCAAAACACAACGTGGACACATCACATTTTTTCACAGAAAACAGAGGTGTTTTTTGCAAAGTGCCTACCTGTAGATTTTGGCCTCTAGCTCAGCCGGCACTTAGGGAAACCTACCAAACCCTTGCATTTGTTAAAACTAGAGACCTAGGGGAATTCAAGATGGGGTGACTTGTGGGTCTCTGACCAGGTTCTGTTAACCAGAATCCTTTGAAAACCTCAAAATTTGGCTAAAAAAACACATTTTCCTCACATTTCGGTGACAGAAAGTTCTGGAATCTGATAGGAGCCACAGATTTCCTTCCACACCACTTTCCCCCAAGTCTCCCGAAAAAAATGATACCTCACTTGTGTGGATAGGCCTAGCGCCCGCGACAGGAAATGACCCAAAACACAACGTGGACACATCACATTTTTTCACAGAAAACAGAGGTGTTTATTGCAAAGTGCCTACCTGTAGAATTTGGCCTCTAGCTCAGCCGGCACCTAGGGAAACACACCAAACCTGAGTATTGTTGAAACTAGAGACCTAGGGGAATCCATGATGGGGTGACTTGTGAGGCTCTGACCAGGTTCTGTTACCCAGAATCCTTTGCAAACTTCAAAAGTTGGCTAAAAAAAACACATTTTCCTCACATTTCGGTGACAGAAAGATCTGGAATCTGAGAGGAACCACAAATTTTCTTCCACCCAACGTTCCCCCAAGCCTCCCGATAAAAATGATACCTCACTTGTGTGGGTAGGCCTAGCGCCCGCAACAGGAAATGCCCCAAAACATAACATGGACACATCCCATTTTTTGACAGAAAACAGAGGTATTTTTTGCAAAGTGCCTACCTGTAGATTTTGACTATAGCTCAGCTGGCACCTAGGGAAACCTACCAAACCTGAGTATTGTTGAAAACTAGAGATGTAGGGAATTCCAAGATGGGGTGACTTGTGAGGCTCTGACCAGGTTCTGTTACCCAGAATCCTTTGCAAACCTCAACATTTGGCTAAAAAAACACGTTTTCCTCACATTTCTGTGACAGAAAGTTCTGGAATCTGAGAGGAGCAACAAATTTCCTTCCACCCAGCATTCCCCCAAGTCTCCTGATAAAAATGATACATCACTTGTGTGGGTAGGCCTAGCGCCCGCAACAGGAAATGCCCCAAAACACAACGTGGACACATCACATTTTTTCACTGAAAACAGAGGTGTTTTTTGCAAAGTGCCTACCTGTAGATTTTGGCATCTAGCTCCTCCGGCAACTAGGGAAACCTACCAAACCTGTGCATTTTTTAAAACTAGAGTCCTGGGGGAATCTAAGATGGGGAGACTTGTGGGGCTCTGACCAGGTTCTGTTACCCAGAATCCTTTGCAAACCTCAAAATCTGGATAAAAAAAACGTTTTCCTCACATTTCGGTGACAGAAAGTTCTGGAATCTGAGAGGAGGCACAAATTTCCTTCCAATCAGCATTCCCCCAAGTCTCCTGATAAAAATGACACGTCACTTGTGTGGGTAGGCCTAGCGCCTGCGACAGTAAATGCCCCAAAACACAACGTGGACACATCCCATTTTTTGACAGAAAACAGAGGTGTTTTTTGCAAAGTGCTTATCTGTAGATCATGGCCTCTAGCTCCTCCAGTACGTAAGGAAACCTACCAAACCTGTGCATTTTTTAAAACTACAGTAGAGACCTAGGGGAATTCAAGATGGGGAGACTTGTGGGGCTCTGACCAAGTTCTGTTACCCAGAATCCTTTGCAAACCTCAAAATTTGGCAAAAAAAAGTTTTCCTCAAATTTCGGTGACAGAAAGTTCTGGAATCTGAGAGGAGCCACAAATTTCCCTCCACCCTGCGTTCTCCCAAGTCTCCTGATAAAAAATGATACGTCACTTGTGTGGGTAGGTCTAGCGGGCGCGACAGGAAATGCCCCAAAACACAACGTGGACACATCCCATTTGTTGACAGAAAACAGAGGTGTTTTTTGCAAAGTGCCTATCTGTAGATTTTGGCCTCTAGCTCCTCCGGCAAGTAAGGAAACCTACCAAACCTGTGCATTTTTCAAAACTAGAGACCTAGGGGAATTCAAGATGGGGAGACTTGTGGGGCTCTGACCAAGTTCTGTTACCCAGAATCCTTTGCAATCCTCAAAATGTGGCTAAAAAAACACATTTTCCTCAGATTTCGGTGACAGAAAGTTCTGGAATCTGAGAGGAGCCACAAATTTCCTTCCACCCAACGTTCCCCCAAGTCTCCCGATAAAAATGATACCTCCCTTGCGTGGGTAGGCCTAGCGCCCGCGACAGGAAATGCCCCAAAACACAATGTGGACACATCACATTTTGTCACAGAAAACAGAGGTGTTTTTTGTAAAGTGCCTACCTATAGATTTTGGCCTCTAGCTCAGCCGGCACCTAGGGAAACCTACCAAACCTGAGTATTGTTGAAAACTAAAGACCTAGGGGAATCCAAGATGGGGTGACTTGTGGGGCTCTGACCAGGTTCTGTTACCCAGAATCCTTTGCAAACATCAAAATTTGGATAAAAAACATTTTCCTCACATTTCGGTGACAGAAAGTTCTGGAATCTGAGAGGAGGCACAAATTTCCTTCCACCCAGCATTCCCCCAAGTCTCCTGATAATAATGATACGTCACTTGTGTAGGTAGGCCTAGTGCGCGCGACAGGAAATGCCCCAAAACACAACGTGGACACATCCCATTTTTTGACAGAAAACAGAGGTGTTTTTTGCAAAGTGCCTATCTGTAGATTTTGGCCTCTAGCTCCTCCAGTGCGTAAGGAAACCTACCAAACCTGTGCATTTTTTAAAACTAGAGACCTAGGGGAATTCAAGATGGGGAGACTTGTGGGGCTCTGACCAAGTTCTGTTACCCAGAATCCTTTGAAAACCTCAAAATTTGTCTAAAAAAACACTTTTTCCTCAGATTTCAGTGACAGAAAGTTCTGGAATCTGAGAGGAGCCACAAATTTCCTTCCACCCAACGTTCCCCCAAGTCTCCCGATAAAAATTATACCTCACTTGTGTGGGTAGGCCTAGCGCCCGCGACAGGAAATGACCCAAAACACAATGTGGACACATCACATTTTTTCACAGAAAACAGAGGTGTTTTTTGCAAAGTGACTACCTATAGATTTTGGCCTCTAGCTCAGCCGGCACCTAAGGAAACCTACCAAACCTGAGTATTGTTGAAAACTAAAGACCTAGGGGAATCCAAGATGGGGTGACTTGTGGGGCTCTGATCAGGTTCTGTTACCCAGAATCCTTTGCAAACCTCAAAATTTGGATAAAAAAAAGTTTTCCTCACATTTCGGTGACAGAAAGTTCTGGAATCTGAGAGGAGGCACAAATTTCATTCCACCCAGCATTCCCCCAAGTCTCCTGATAATAATGATACGTCACTTGTGTGGGTAGGCCTAGTGCGCATGACAGGAAATGCCCCAAAACACAACGTGGACACATCCCATTTTTTGACAGAAAACAGAGGTGTTTTTTGCAAAGTGCCTATCTGTAGATTTTGGCCTCTAGCTCCTCCAGTACGTAAGGAAACCTACCAAACCTGTGCATTTTTGAAAACTAGAGACCTAGGGGAATTCAAGATGGGGAGACTTGTGGGGCTCTGACCAAGTTCTGTTACCCAGAATCCTTTGAAAACCTCAAAATTTGGCTAAAAAAACACTTTTTCCTATGATTTCAGTGACAGAAAGTTCTGGAATCTGAGAGGAGCCACAAATTTCCTTCCATCCAACGTTCCCCCAAGTCTCCCGAAAAAAATGATACCTCACTTGTGTGGATAGGCCTAGCGCCCGCGACAGGAAATGACCCAAAACACAACGTGGACACATCACATTTTTTCACAGAAAACAGAGGTGTTTATTGCAAAGTGCCTACCTGTAGATTTTGGCCTCTAGCTCAGCCGGCACCTAGGGAAACACACCAAACCTGAGTATTGTTGAAAACTAGAGACCTAGGGGAATCCATGATGGGGTGACTTGTGAGGCTCTGACCAGGTTCTGTTACCCAGAATCCTTTGCAAACTTCAAAAGTTGGCTAAAAAAAACACATTTTCCTCACATTTCGGTGACAGAAAGATCTGGAATCTGAGAGGAACCACAAATTTTCTTCCACCCAACGTTCCCCCAAGCCTCCCGATAAAAATGATACCTCACTTGTGTGGGTAGGCCTAGCGCCCGCAACAGGAAATGCCCCAAAACATAACATGGACACATCCCATTTTTTGACAGAAAACAGAGGTATTTTTTGCAAAGTGCCTACCTGTAGATTTTGACTATAGCTCAGCTGGCACCTAGGGAAACCTACCAAACCTGAGTATTGTTGAAAACTAGAGATGTAGGGAATTCCAAGATGGGGTGACTTGTGAGGCTCTGACCAGGTTCTGTTACCCAGAATCCTTTGCAAACCTCAACATTTGGCTAAAAAAACACGTTTTCCTCACATTTCTGTGACAGAAAGTTCTGGAATCTGAGAGGAGCAACAAATTTCCTTCCACCCAGCATTCCCCCAAGTCTCCTGATAAAAATGATACATCACTTGTGTGGGTAGGCCTAGCGCCCGCAACAGGAAATGCCCCAAAACACAACGTGGACACATCACATTTTTTCACTGAAAACAGAGGTGTTTTTTGCAAAGTGCCTACCTGTAGATTTTGGCATCTAGCTCCTCCGGCAACTAGGGAAACCTACCAAACCTGTGCATTTTTTAAAACTAAAGTCCTGGGGGAATCTAAGATGGGGAGACTTGTGGGGCTCTGACCAGGTTCTGTTACCCAGAATCCTTTGCAAACCTCAAAATCTGGATAAAAAAAACGTTTTCCTCACCTTTCGGTGACAGAAAGTTCTGGAATCTGAGAGGAGGCACAAATTTCCTTCCAATCAGCATTCCCCCAAGTCTCCTGATAAAAATGACACGTCACTTGTGTGGGTAGGCCTAGCGCCTGCGACAGGAAATGCCCCAAAACACAACGTGGACACATCCCATTTTTTGACAGAAAACAGAGGTGTTTTTTGCAAAGTGCTTATCTGTAGATTATGGCCTCTAGCTCCTCCAGTACGTAAGGAAACCTACCAAACCTGTGCATTTTTTAAAACTAGAGACCTAGGGGAATTCAAGATGGGGAGACTTGTGGGGCTCTGACCAAGTTCTGTTACCCAGAATCCTTTGCAAACCTCAAAATTTGGCAAAAAAAACGTTTTCCTCAAATTTCGGTGACAGAAAGTTCTGGAATCTGAGAGGAGCCACAAATTTCCCTCCACCCTGCGTTCCCCCAAGTCTCCTCATAAAAAATGATATGTCACTTGTGTGGGTAGGTCTAGCGGGCGCGACAGGAAATGCCCCAAAACACAACGTGGACACATCCCATTTGTTGACAGAAAACAGAGGTGTTTTTTGCAAAGTGCCTATCTGTAGATTTTGGCCTCTAGCTCCTCCGGCACGTAAGGAAACCTACCAAACCTGTGCATTTTTCAAAACTAGAGACCTAGGGGAATTCAAGATGGGGAGACTTGTGGGGCTCTGACCAAGTTCTGTTACCCAGAATCCTTTGCAATCCTCAAAATGTGGCTAAAAAAACACTTTTTCCTCAGATTTCGGTGACAGAAAGTTCTGGAATCTGAGAGGAGCCACAAATTTCCTTCCACCCAACGTTCCCCCAAGTCTCCCGATAAAAATGATACCTCACTTGTGTGGGTAGGCCTAGCGCCCGCGACAGGAAATGCCCCAAAACACAATGTGGACACATCAAATTTTTTCACGGAAAACAGAGGTGTTTTTTGCAAAGTGCCTATCTGTAGATTTTGGCCTCTAGCTCCTCCAGTACGTAAGGAAACCTACCAAACCTGTGCATTTTTGAAAACTAGAGACCTAGGGGAATTCAAGATGGGGAGACTTGTGGGCCTCTGACCAAGTTATGTTACCCAGAATCCTTTGCAAATCTCAAAATTTGGCTAAAAGAACACTTTTTCCTCAGATTTCGGTGACAGAAAGTTCTGGAATCTGAGAGGAGCCACAAATTTCCTTCCACCCAACGTTCCCCCAAGTCTCCAGATAAAAATGATACCTCACTTGTGTGGGTAGGCCTGGCGCCCGCAACAGGAAATGCCCCAAAACACAACATGGACACATCCCATTTCTTTACAGAAAACAGAGGTGTTTTTTGCAAAGTGCCTACCTGTAGATTTTGACTATAGCTCAGCCGGCACCTAGGGAAACCTACCAAACCTGAGTATTGTTGAAAACTAGAGACCTAGGGGAATCCAAGATGGGGTGACTTGTGAGGCTCTGTCCAGGTTCTGTTACCCAGAATCCTTTGCAAACCTCAAAATTTGGCTAAAAAAACACATTTTCCTCAAATTTCGGTGACAGAAAGTTCTGGAATCTGAGAGGAGCCACAAATTTCCCTCCACCCTGCGTTCCCCCAAGTCTCCTGATAAAAAATGATATGTCACTTGTGTGGGTATGCCTAGCGGGCGCGACAGGAAGTGCCCCAAAACACAACGTGGACACATCCCATTTTTTGACAGAAAACAGAGGTGTTTTTTGCAAAGTGCCTACCTGTAGATTTTGGCCTCTAGCTCCTCCGGCACCTAGGGAAACCTATCAAACCGGTGCATTTTTTAAAACTAGAGACCTAGGGGAATCCAAGATGGGGAGACTTGTGGGGCTCTGACCAGGTTCTGTTACCCAGAATCCTTTGCAAACCACAAAATTTGGCTAAAAAAACAAATTTTCCTCACATTTCGATGACAGAAAGTTTTGGAATCTGAGAGGAGCCACAAATTTCCTTCCCCCAGCGTTTCCCCACGTCTCCCGATACAAATGATACCTCACTTGTGTGGGTAGGCCTAGCGCCCTCGACAGGAAATGCCCCAAAACACAAAGTGGACACATCCAATTTTTTGACAGAAAACAGAGGTGTTTTTTGCAAAGTGCCTATCTGTAGATTTTGGCCTCTAGCTCCTCTGTTACGTAAGGAAACCTACCAAACCTGTGCATTTTTTAAAACTAGAGACCTAGGGGAATTCAAGATGGGGAGACTTGGGGGGCTCTGACCAAGTTCTGTTACCCAGAATCCTTTGCAAACCTCAACATTTGGCTAAAAAAACACTTTTTCCTCAGATTTCGGTGACAGAAAGTTCTGGAATCTGAGAGGAGCCACAAATTTCCTTCCACCCAACCTTCCCCCAAGTCTCCCGATAAAAATGATACCTCACTTGTGTGGGTAGGCCTAATGCCCGCGACAGGAAATGCCCCAAAACACAATGTGGACACATCACATTTTTTCACAGAAAACAGAGGTGTTTTTTGCAAAGTGCCTACCTGTAGATTTTGGCCTCTAGCTCAGCCGGCACCTATGGAAACCTACCAATCCTGAGTATTGTTGAAAACTAGAGACCTAGGGGAATCCAAGATGAGGTGACATGTGAGGCTCTGATCACGTTCTGTTACCCAGAATCCTTTGCAAACCTCAAAATTTGGCAAAAAAAAACAGTTTTCCTCAAATTTCGGAGACAGAAAGTTCTGGAATCTGAGAGGAGCCACAAATTTCCCTCCACCCTGCGTTCCCACAATTCTCCTGACAAAAAATTATATGTCGCTTGTGTGGGTAGGCCTAGCGGGCGCGAAATGAAATGCCCCAAAACACAACGTGGACACATCACATTTTTTCACAGAAAACAGAGGTGTTTTTTGCAAAGTGCCTACCTGTAGATTTTGGCCTCTAGCTCAGCCGGCACTTAGGGAAACCTACCAAACCCTTGCATTTGTTAAAACTAGAGACCTAGGGGAATTCAAGATGGGGTGACTTGTGGGTCTCTGACCAGGTTCTGTTACCCAGAATCCTTTGAAAACCTCAAAATTTGGCTAAAAAAACACATTTTCCTCACATTTCGGTGACAGAAAGTTCTGGAATCTGATAGGAGCCACAGATTAACTTCCACACCACTTTCCCCCAAGTCTCCCGAAAAAAATGATACCTCACTTGTGTGGATAGGCCTAGCGCCCGCGACAGGATATGACCCAAAACACAACGTGGACACATCACATTTTTTCACAGAAAACAGAGGTGTTTATTGCAAAGTGCCTACCTGTAGAATTTGGCCTCTAGCTCAGCCGGCACCTAGGGAAACACACCAAACCTGAGTATTGTTGAAACTAGAGACCTAGGGGAATCCATGATGGGGTGACTTGTGAGGCTCTGACCAGGTTCTGTTACCCAGAATCCTTTGCAAACTTCAAAAGTTGGCTAAAAAAAACACATTTTCCTCACATTTCGGTGACAGAAAGATCTGGAATCTGAGAGGAACCACAAATTTTCTTCCACCCAACGTTCCCCCAAGCCTCCCGATAAAAATGATACCTCACTTGTGTGGGTAGGCCTAGCGCCCGCAACAGGAAATGCCCCAAAACATAACATGGACACATCCCATTTTTTGACAGAAAACAGAGGTATTTTTTGCAAAGTGCCTACCTGTAGATTTTGACTATAGCTCAGCTGGCACCTAGGGAAACCTACCAAACCTGAGTATTGTTGAAAACTAGAGACGTAGGGGAATCCAAGATGGGGTGACTTGTGAGGCTCTGACCAGGTTCTGTTACCCAGAATCCTTTGCAAACCTCAACATTTGGCTAAAAAAACACGTTTTCCTCACATTTCTGTGACAGAAAGTTCTGGAATCTGAGAGGAGCAACGAATTTCCTTCCACCCAGCATTCCCCCAAGTCTCCTGATAAAAATTATACATCACTTGTGTGGGTAGGCCTAGCGCCCGCAACAGGAAATGCCCCAAAACACAACGTGGACACATCACATTTTTTCACTGAAAACAGAGGTGTTTTTTGCAAAGTGCCTACCTGTAGATTTTGGCATCTAGCTCCTCCGGCAACTAGGGAAACCTACCAAACCTGTGCATTTTTGAAAACTAGAGTCCTGGGGGAATCTAAGATGGGGAGACTTGTGGGGCTCTGACCAGGTTCTGTTACCCAGAATCCTTTGCAAACCTCAAAATCTGGATAAAAAAAACGTTTTCCTCACATTTCGGTGACAGAAAGTTCTGGAATCTGAGAGGAGGCACAAATTTCCTTCCACCCAGCATTCCCCCAAGTCTCCTGATAAAAATGACACGTCACTTGTGTGGGTAGGCCTAGCGCCTGCGACAGTAAATGCCCCAAAACACAACGTGGACACATCCCATTTTTTGACAGAAAACAGAGGTGTTTTTTGCAAAGTGCTTATCTGTAGATCATGGCCTCTAGCTCCTCCAGTACGTAAGGAAACCTACCAAACCTGTGCATTTTTTAAAACTAGAGACCTAGGGGAATTCAAGATGGGGAGACTTGTGGGGCTCTGACCAAGTTCTGTTACCCAGAATCCTTTGCAAACCTCAAAATTTGGCAAAAAAAAACGTTTTCCTGAAATTTCGGTGACAGAAAGTTCTGGAATCTGAGAGGAGCCACAAATTTCCCTCCACCCTGCGTTCTCCCAAGTCTCCTGATAAAAAATGATATGTCACTTGTGTGGGTAGGTCTAGCGGGCGCGACAGGAAATGCCCCAAAACACAACGTGGACACATCCCATTTGTTGACAGAAAACAGAGGTGTTTTTTGCAAAGTGCCTATCTGTAGATTTTGGCCTCTAGCTCCTCCGGCAAGTAAGGAAACCTACCAAACCTGTGCATTTTTCAAAACTAGAGACCTAGGGGAATTCAAGATGGGGAGACTTGTGGGGCTCTGACCAAGTTCTGTTACCCAGAATCCTTTGCAATCCTCAAAATGTGGCTAAAAAAACACATTTTCCTCAGATTTCGGTGACAGAAAGTTCTGGAATCTGAGAGGAGCCACAAATTTCCTTCCACCCAACGTTCCCCCAAGTCTCCCGATAAAAATGATACCTCCCTTGCGTGGGTAGGCCTAGCGCCCGCGACAGGAAATGCCCCAAAACACAATGTGGACACATCACATTTTGTCACAGAAAACAGAGGTGTTTTTTGTAAAGTGCCTACCTATAGATTTTGGCCTCTAGCTCAGCCGGCACCTAGGGAAACCTACCAAACCTGAGTATTGTTGAAAACTAAAGACCTAGGGGAATCCAAGATGGGGTGACTTGTGGGGCTCTGACCAGGTTCTGTTACCCAGAATCCTTTGCCAACATCAAAATTTGGATAAAAAACATTTTCCTCACATTTCGGTGACAGAAAGTTCTGGAATCTGAGAGGAGGCACAAATTTCCTTCCACCCAGCATTCCCCCAAGTCTCCTGATAATAATGATACGTCACTTGTGTAGGTAGGCCTAGTGCGCGCGACAGGAAATGCCCCAAAACACAACGTGGACACATCCCATTTTTTGACAGAAAACAGAGGTGTTTTTTGCAAAGTGCCTATCTGTAGATTTTGGCCTCTAGCTCCTCCAGTGCGTAAGGAAACCTACCAAACCTGTGCATTTTTTAAAACTAGAGACCTAGGGGAATTCAAGATGGGGAGACTTGTGGGGCTCTGACCAAGTTCTGTTACCCAGAATCCTTTGAAAACCTCAAAATTTGTCTAAAAAAACACTTTTTCCTCAGATTTCAGTGACAGAAAGTTCTGGAATCTGAGAGGAGCCACAAATTAACTTCCACCCAACGTTCCCCCAAGTCTCCCGATAAAAATTATACCTCACTTGTGTGGGTAGGCCTAGCGCCCGCGACAGGAAATGCCCCAAAACACAATGTGGACACATCACATTTTTTCACAGAAAACAGAGGTGTTTTTTGCAAAGTGACTACCTATAGATTTTGGCCTCTAGCTCAGCCGGCACCTAAGGAAACCTACCAAACCTGAGTATTGTTGAAAACTAAAGACCTAGGGGAATCCAAGATGGGGTGACTTGTGGGGCTCTGATCAGGTTCTGTTACCCAGAATCCTTTGCAAACCTCAAAATTTGGATAAAAAAAAGTTTTCCTCACATTTCGGTGACAGAAAGTTCTGGAATCTGAGAGGAGGCACAAATTTCATTCCACCCAGCATTCCCCCAAGTCTCCTGATAATAATGATACGTCACTTGTGTGGGTAGGCCTAGTGCGCATGACAGGAAATGCCCCAAAACACAACGTGGACACATCCCATTTTTTGACAGAAAACAGAGGTGTTTTTTGCAAAGTGCCTATCTGTAGATTTTGGCCTCTAGCTCCTCCAGTACGTAAGGAAACCTACCAAACCTGTGCATTTTTGAAAACTAGAGACCTAGGGGAATTCAAGATGGGGAGACTTGTGGGGCTCTGACCAAGTTCTGTTACCCAGAATCCTTTGAAAACCTCAAAATTTGGCTAAAAAAACACTTTTTCCTATGATTTCAGTGACAGAAAGTTCTGGAATCTGAGAGGAGCCACAAATTTCCTTCCATCCAACGTTCCCCCAAGTCTGCCGATAAAAATGATACCTCACTTGTGTGGGTAGGCCTAGCGCCCGCGACAGGAAATGCCCCAAAACACAATGTGGACACATCACATTTTTTCACAGAAAACAGAGGTGTTTTTTGCAAAGTGCCTACCTGTAGATTTTGGCCTCTAGCTCCTCCGGCACCTAGGGAAACCTACCAAACCTGAGTATTGTTGAAAACTAAAGACCTAGGGGAATCCAAGATGGGGTGACTTGTGCGGGCTCTGACCAGGTTCTGTTACCCAGAATCCTTTGCAAACCTCAAAATTTGGCAAAAAAAACAAGTTTTCCTCAAATTTCGGTGACAGAAAGTTCTGGAATCTGAGAGGAGCCACATATTTCCCTCCACCCTGCGTTCCCACAAGTCTCCTGACAAAAAATGATATGTCACTTGTGTGGGTAGGCCTAGCAGGCGCGACAGGAAATGCCCCAAAACACAACGTGGACACATCCCATTTTTTGACAGAAAACAGAGGTGTTTTTTGCAAAGTGCCTACCTGTAGATTTTGGCCTCTAGCTCCTCCGGCACCTAGGGAAACCTATCAAACCTGTGCATTTTTTAAAACTAGAGACCTAGGGGAATCCAAGATGGGGAGACTTGTGGGGCTCTGACCAGGTTCTGTTACCCAGAATCCTTTGCAAACCACAAAATTTGGCTAAAAAAAAAATTTTCCTCACATTTCGGTGAGAAAAAGTTCTGGAATCTGAGAGGAGCCACAGATTTCCTTCCACACAACTTTCCCCCAAGTCTCCCGATAAAAATGATACCTCACTTGTGTGGGTAGGCCAAGCGTCCGCGACAGGAAATGACCCAAAACACAACGTGGACACATCACATTTTTTCACAGAAAACAGAGGTGTTTTTTTGCCAAGTGCCTACCTGTAGATTTTGGCCTCTAGCTCAGCAGGCACCTAGGGAAACCCAACAAACCTGAGTATTGTTGAAAACTAGAGACCTAGGGGAATCCAAGATGGGGAGACTTGTGGGGCTCTGACCAGGTTCTGTTACCCAGAATCCTTTGAAAACCTCAATATTTGGCTAAAAAAACACATTTTCCTCACATTTCGGTGACAGAAAGTTCTCGAATCTGAGAGGAGCCACAGATTTCTTTCCACACAACTTTCCCCCAAGTCTCCCGATAAAAATGATACCTCACTTGTGTGGGTAGGCCTAGCGCCCGCGACAGGAAATGCCCCAAAACACAACATGGACACATCCCAATTTTTGACAGAAAACAGAGGTGTTTTTTGCAAAGTGCCTACCTGTAGATTTTGACTATAGCTCAGCCGGCACCTAGGGAAACCTACCAAACCTGAGTATTGTTGAAAACTAGAGACCTAGTGGAATCCAAGATGGGGTGACTTGTGAGGCTCTGATCAGGTTCTGTTACCCAGAATCCTTTGCAAACCTCAACATTTGGCTAAAAAAACACGTTTTCCTCACATTTCGGTGAGAGAAAGTTCTGGAATCTGAGAGGAGCTACGAATTTCCTTCCACCCAGCGTTCCCCCAAGTCTCCTGATAAAAATGATATATCACTTGTGTGGGTAGGCCTAGCGCCCGCAACAGGAAATACCCCAAAACACAACGTGGACACATCACATTTTTTCACAGAAAACAGAGGTGTTTTTTGCAAAGTGCCTACCTGTAGATTTTGGCCTCTAGCTCCTCCGGCACCTAAGGAAACCTACCAAACCTGTGCATTTTTGAAAACTAGAGACCTAGGGGAATCTAAGACTGGGAGACTTGTGGGGCTTTGACCAGGTTCTGTTACCCAGAATCCTTTGCATACCTCAACATTTTGATTAAAAAAACGTTTTCCTCACATTTCGGTGACAGAAAGTTCTGGAATCTGAGAGGAGGCACAAATTTCCTTCCACCCAGCATTCCCCCAAGTCTCCTGATAAAAATGATACGTCACTTGTGTGGGTAGGCCTAGCGCCCGTGACAGGAAATGCCCCAAAACAGAATGTGGACACATCAAATTTTTTCACAGAAAACAGAGGTGTTTTTTGCAAAGTGCCTATCTGTAGATTTTGGCCTCTAGCTCCTCCAGTACGTGAGGAAACCTACCAAACCTATGCATTTTTGAAAACTAGAGACCTAGGGGAATTCAAGATGGGGAGACTTGTGGGCCTCTGACCAAGTTCTGTTACCCAGAATCCTTTGCAAACCTCAAAATTTGGCTAAAAAAACACTTTTTCCTCAGATTTCGGTGACAGAAAGTTCTGGAATCTGAGAGGAGCCACAAATTTCCTTCCACCCAACGTTCCCCCAAGTCTCCAGATAAAAATGATACCTCACTTGTGTGGGTAGGCCTGGCGCCCGCAACAGGAAATGCCCCAAAACACAACATGGACATATCCCATTTCTTTACAGAAAACAGAGGTATTTTTTGCAAAGTGCCTACCTGTAGATTTTGACTATAGCTCAGCCGGCACCTAGGGAAACCTACCAAACCTGAGTATTATTGAAAACTAGAGACCTAGGGGAATCCAAGATGGGGTGACTTGTGAGGCTCTGACCAGGTTCTGTTACCCAGAATCCTTTGCAAACCTCAACATTTGGCTAAAAAAACACGTTTTCCTCACATTTCGGTGACAGAAAGTTCTGGAATCTGAGAGGAGCTACGAATTTCCTTCCACCCAGCGTTCCCCCAAGTCTCCTGACAAAAATGATACATCACTTCTGTGGGTAGGCCTAGCGCCCGCAACAGGAAATGCCCCAAAAAACAACGTGGACACATCACATTTTTTCACAGAAAACAGAGGTGTTTTTTGCAAAGTGCCTACCTGTAGATTTTGGCTTCTAGCTCCTCCGGCACCTAGGGAAACCTACCAAACCTGTGCATTTTTGAAAACTAGAGACCTAGGGGAATCTAAGATGGGGAGACTTGTGGGGCTCTGACCAGGTTCTGTTACCCAGAATCCTTTGCAAACCTCAAAATTTGGATAAAAAAAACGTTTTCCTCACATTTCGGTGACTGAAAGTTCTGGAATCTGAGAGGAGGCCCTAATTTCCTTCCACCCAGCATTCCCCCAAGTCTCTTGATAATAATGATACGTCACTTGTATGGGTAGGCCTACCGCCAGCGACAGGAAATGCCCCAAAACACAACGTGGACACATCCCATTTTTTGACAGAAAGCAGAGGTGTTTTTTGCAAAGTGCCTATCAGTAGATTTTGTCTTCTAGCTCCTCCAGTACGTAAGGAAACCTACCAAACCTGTGCATTTTTTAAAACTAGAGACCTAGGCTAATTCAAGATGGGGAGACATGTGGGGCTCTGACCAAGTTCTGTTACCCAGAATCGTTTGCAAACCTCAAAATTTGGCTAAAAAAACACTTTTTCCTCAGATTTCTGTGACAGAAAGTTCTGGAATCTGAGAGGAGCCACAAATTTCCTTCCACCCAACGTTCCCCCAAGTTTCTCGATAAAAATGATACCTCACTTGTGTGGGTAGGTCTAGAGCCCGCGACAGGAAATGCCCCAAAACACAATGTGGACACATCACATTTTTTCACAGAAAACAGAGGTGTTTTTGGACATAGTGCCTACCTGTAGATTTTGGCCTCTAGCTCAGCCGGCACCTAGGGAAACCTACCAAACCTGAGTATTGTTGAAAACTAGAGACCTAGGGGAATCGAAGATGGGGTGACTTGTGAGGCTCTGATCAGGTTCTGTTACCCAGAATCCTTTGCAAACCTCAAAATTTGGCTAGAAAAACACGTTTTCCTCAAATTTCGGTGACAGAAAGTTCTGGAATCTGAGAGGAGCCACAAATTTCCCTCCACCCTGCGTTCCCCCAAGTCTCCTGATAAAAAATGATATGTCACTTGTGTGGGTATGCCTAGCGGGCGCGACAGGAAGTGCCCCAAAACACAACGTGGACACATCCCATTTTTTGACAGAAAACAGAGGTGTTTTTTGCAAAGTGCCTACCTGTAGATTTTGGCCTCTAGCTCCTCCGGCACCTAGGGAAACCTATCAAACCGGTGCATTTTTTAAAACTAGAGACCTAGGGGAATCCAAGATGAGGAGACTTGTGGGGCTCTGACCAGGTTCTGTTACCCAGAATCCTTTGTAAACCTCAAAATATGGCTAAAAAAACATTTTCCTCACATTTCGATGACAGAAAGTTTTGGAATCTGAGAGGAGCCACAAATTTCCTTCCCCCAGCGTTTCCCCACGTCTCCCGATACAAATGATACCTCACTTGTGTGGGTAGGCCTAGCGCCCGCGACAGGAAATACCCCAAAACACAAAGTGGACACATCAAATTTTTTGACAGAAAACAGAGGTGTTTTTTGCAAAGTGCCTATCTGTAGATTTTGGCCTCTAGCTCCTCTGTTACGTAAGGAAACCTACCAAACCTGTGCATTTTTTAAAACTAGAGACCTAGGGTATTTCAAGATGGGGAGACTTGGGGGGATCTGACCAAGTTCTGTTACCCAGAATCCTTTGCAAACCTCAACATTTGGCTAAAAAAACACTTTTTCCTCAGATTTCGGTGACAGAAAGTTCTGGAATCTGAGAGGAGCCACAAATTTCCTTCCACCCAACGTTCCCCCAAGTCTCCCGATAAAAATGATACCTCACTTGTGTGGGTAGGCCTAATGCCCGCGACAGGAAATGCCCCAAAACACAATGTGGACACATCACATTTTTTCACAGAAAACAGAGGTGTTTTTTGCAAAGTGCCTACCTGTAGATTTTGGCCTCTAGCACAGCCGGCACCTATGGAAACCTACCAATCCTGAGTATTGTTGAAAACTAGAGACCTAGGGGAATCCAAGATGAGGTGACATGTGAGGCTCTGACCAGGTTCTGTTACCCAGAATCCTTTGCAAACCTCAAAATTTGACAAAAAAAATACGTTTTCCTCAAATTTCGGAGACAGAAAGTTCTGGAATCTGAGAGGAGCCACAAATTTCCCTCCACCCTGCGTTCCCACAAGTCTCCTGACAAAAAATTATATGTCGCTTGTGTGGGTAGGCCTAGCGGGCGCGAAAGGAGATGCCCCAAAACACAACGTGGACACATCACATTTTTTCACAGAAAACAGAGGTGTTTTTTGCAAAGTGCCTACCTGTAGATTTTGGCCTCTAGCTCCTCCGGCACCTAGGGAAACCTATCAAACCTCTGCTTTTTTTTAAACTAGAGACCTAGGGGAATCCAAGATGGGGAGACTTGTGGGGCTCTGACCAGGTTCTGTTACCCAGAATCCTTTGCAAACCTCAAAATTTAGATAAAAAAACGTTTTCCTCACATTTCGGTGACAGAAAGTTCTGGAATCTGAGAGGAGGCCCAAATTTCCTTCCACCCAGCATTCCCCCAAGTCTCTTGATAATAATGATACGTCACTTGTATGGGTAGGCCTACCGCCAGCGACAGGAAATGCCCCAAAACACAACGTGGACACATCCCATTTTTTGACAGAAAACAGAGGTGTTTTTTGCAAAGTGCCTATCAGTAGATTTTGTCTTCTAGCTCCTCCAGTACGTAAGGAAACCTACCAAACCTGTGCATTTTTTAAAACTAGAGACCTAGGCTAATTCAAGATGGGGAGACATGTGGGGCTCTGACCAAGTTCTGTTACCCAGAATCGTTTGCAAACCTCAAAATTTGGCTAAAAAAACACTTTTTCCTCAGATTTCTGTGACAGAAAGTTCTGGAATCTGAGAGGAGCCACAAATTTCCTTCCACCCAACGTTCCCCCAAGTTTCTCGATAAAAATGATACCTCACTTGTGTGGGTAGGTCTAGCGCCCGCGACAGGAAATGCCCCAAAACACAATGTGGACACATCACATTTTTTCACAGAAAACAGAGGTGTTTTTGGACATAGTGCCTACCTGTAGATTTTGGCCTCTAGCTCAGCCGGCACCTAGGGAAACCTACCAAACCTGAGTATTGTTGAAAACTAGAGACCTAGGGGAATCGAAGATGGGGTGACTTGTGAGGCTCTGATCAGGTTCTGTTACCCAGAATCCTTTGCAAACCTCAAAATTTGGCTAAAAAAACGTTTTCCTCACATTTCGGTGACAGAAATTTTTGGAATCTGAAAGGAGCCACAAATTTCCTTCCACCCAACGTTCCCCAAGTCTCCCGATAAAAATGATACATCCCTTTTTTGGGTAGGCCTAGCGCCCGCGACAGGAAATGACCCAAAACTCAACGTGGACACATAACATTTTTTCACAGAAAACAGAGGTGTTTTTTGCAAAGTGCCTACCTCTAGATTTTGGCATCTAGCTCCTCCGGCACCTAGGGAAACCTACCAAACCTGTGCATTTGTTAAAATTAGAGACCTAGGGGAATTCAAGATGGGGTGACTTGTGGGTCTCTGACCAGGTTATGTTACCCTGAATCCTTTGAAAACCTCAAAATTTGGCTAAAAAAACACATTTTCCTCACATTTCGGTGACAGAAAGTTCTGGAATCTGAGAAGAGCCACAAATTTCCTTCCACCCAAAGTTCCCCCAAGTCTCCCGATAAAAATGATACCTCACTTATGTGGGTAGGCCTAGCGCCCGCGACAGGAAATGACCCAAAACACAACGTGGACACATCAAATTTTTTCACAGAAAACAGAGGTGTTTTTTGCAAAGTGCCTACTTGTAGATTTTGGCCTCTAGCTCAGCCGGCACCAAGGAAACTCAACAAACCTGAGTATTGTTGAAAACTAGAGACCAAGGGGAGTCCAAGATGGGGTGACTTGTGAGGCTCTGACCAGGTTCTGTTACCCAGAATCCTTTGCTAACTTCAAAATTTGGCTAAAAAAACACGTTTTCCTCACATTTCGGTGACAGAAAGTTCTGGAATCTGAGAGGAGCCACAAATTTTCTTCCACCCAACGTTCCCCTAAGTCTCCCGATAAAAATGATTCCTCACTTGTGTGGGTAGGCCTAGCGGGCGCGACAGGAAATGCCCCAAAACACAACGTGGACACATCAAATTGTTTCACAGAAAACTGAGGTGTTTTTTGCAAAGTGCCTATCTGTAGATTTTGGCCTCTAGCTCAGCCGGCACCTAGGGAAACCCACCAAACCTGAGTATTGTTGAAAACTAGAGACCTAGGGGAATCCATGATGGGGTGACTTGTGAGGCTCTGACCAGGTTCTGTTACCCAGAATCCTTTGCAAGCTTCAAAATTTGGCTAAAAAAACACTTTTTCCTCAGATTTCGGTGACAGAAAGTTCTGGAATCTGTAAGGAGCCACAAATTTCCTTCCACCCAATGTTCCCCCAAGTCTCCCGATAAAAATTATACCTCACTTGTGTGGGTAGGCCTAGCGCCCGCGACAGGAAGTGCCTCAAAACACAATGTGGACACATCAAATTTTTTCACAGAAAACAGAGGTGTTTTTTGCAATGTGCCTACATGTAGATTTTGGCCTCTAGCTCAGCCGGCACCTAGGGAAACCTACCAAACCTGAGTATTGTTGAAAACTAGAGACCCAGGGGAATCCAAGATGAGGTGACTTGTGAGGCTCTGACCAGGTTCTGTCACCCAGAATCCTTTGCAAACCTCAAAATTTGGCAAAAAACACACGGTTTCCTCAAATTTCGGTGACAGAAAGTTCTAGAATCTGAGAGGAGCCACAAATTTCCCTCCACCTTGTGTTCCCCCAGGTCTCCTGACAAAAAATGATATGTCACACCTGTGCATTTTTTTAAACTAGAGACCCCGGGGAATCCAAGATGGGGAGACTTGTGGGGCTCTGACCAGGTTCTGTTACCCAGAATCATTTGCAAACCTCAAAATTTGGATAAAAAAACGTTTTCCTCACATTTCGGTGACAGAAAGGTTTGGAATCTGAAAGGAGACACAAATTGCCTTCCACCCAACGTTCCCCCAAGTCTCCCGATAAAAATGATACATCCCTTGTTTGGGTAGGCCTAGCGCCCGCGACAGGAAATGACCCAAAACACAACGTGGACATATAAAATTTTTTCACAGAAAACAGAGGTGTTTTTTGCAAAGTGCCTACCTGTAGATTTTGGCATCTAGCTCCTCCGGCACCTAGGGAAACCTACCAAACCTGTGCATTTGTTAAAACTAGAGACCTAGGGGAATTCAAGATGGGGTGACTTGTGGGTCTCTGACCAGGTTATGTTACCCAGAATCCTTTGAAAACCTCAAAATTTGGCTAAAAAAACACATTTTCCTCACATTTCGGTGACAGAAAGTTCTGGAATCTGAGAGGAGGCACAAATTTCATTCCACCCAGCATTCCCCCAAGTCTCCTGATAATAATGATACGTCACTTGTGTGGGTAGGCCTAGTGCGCATGACAGGAAATGCCCCAAAACACAACGTGGACACATCCCATTTTTTGACAGAAAACAGAGGTGTTTTTTGCAAAGTGCCTATCTGTAGATTTTGGCCTCTAGCTCCTCCAGTACGTAAGGAAACCTACCAAACCTGTGCATTTTTGAAAACTAGAGACCTAGGGGAATTCAAGATGGGGAGACTTGTGGGGCTCTGACCAAGTTCTGTTACCCAGAATCCTTTGAAAACCTCAAAATTTGGCTAAAAAAACACTTTTTCCTATGATTTCAGTGACAGAAAGTTCTGGAATCTGAGAGGAGCCACAAATTTCCTTCCATCCAACGTTCCCCCAAGTCTCCCGAAAAAAATGATACCTCACTTGTGTGGATAGGCCTAGCGCCCGCGACAGGAAATGACCCAAAACACAACGTGGACACATCACATTTTTTCACAGAAAACAGAGGTGTTTATTGCAAAGTGCCTACCTGTAGATTTTGGCCTCTAGCTCAGCCGGCACCTAGGGAAACACACCAAACCTGAGTATTGTTGAAAACTAGAGACCTAGGGGAATCCATGATGGGGTGACTTGTGAGGCTCTGACCAGGTTCTGTTACCCAGAATCCTTTGCAAACTTCAAAAGTTGGCTAAAAAACACACATTTTCCTCACATTTCGGTGACAGAAAGATCTGGAATCTGAGAGGAACCACAAATTTTCTTCCACCCAACGTTCCCCCAAGCCTCCCGATAAAAATGATACCTCACTTGTGTGGGTAGGCCTAGCGCCCGCAACAGGAAATGCCCCAAAACATAACATGGACACATCCCATTTTTTGACAGAAAACAGAGGTATTTTTTGCAAAGTGCCTACCTGTAGATTTTGACTATAGCTCAGCTGGCACCTAGGGAAACCTACCAAACCTGAGTATTGTTGAAAACTAGAGATGTAGGGAATTCCAAGATGGGGTGACTTGTGAGGCTCTGACCAGGTTCTGTTACCCAGAATCCTTTGCAAACCTCAACATTTGGCTAAAAAAACACGTTTTCCTCACATTTCTGTGACAGAAAGTTCTGGAATCTGAGAGGAGCAACAAATTTCCTTCCACCCAGCATTCCCCCAAGTCTCCTGATAAAAATGATACATCACTTGTGTGGGTAGGCCTAGCGCCCGCAACAGGAAATGCCCCAAAACACAACGTGGACACATCACATTTTTTCACTGAAAACAGAGGTGTTTTTTGCAAAGTGCCTACCTGTAGATTTTGGCATCTAGCTCCTCCGGCAACTAGGGAAACCTACCAAACCTGTGCATTTTTTAAAACTAGAGTCCTGGGGGAATCTAAGATGGGGAGACTTGTGGGGCTCTGACCAGGTTCTGTTACCCAGAATCCTTTGCAAACCTCAAAATCTGGATAAAAAAAACGTTTTCCTCACCTTTCGGTGACAGAAAGTTCTGGAATCTGAGAGGAGGCACAAATTTCCTTCCAATCAGCATTCCCCCAAGTCTCCTGATAAAAATGACACGTCACTTGTGTGGGTAGGCCTAGCGCCTGCGACAGGAAATGCCCCAAAACACAACGTGGACACATCCCATTTTTTGACAGAAAACAGAGGTGTTTTTTGCAAAGTGCTTATCTGTAGATTATGGCCTCTAGCTCCTCCAGTACGTAAGGAAACCTACCAAACCTGTGCATTTTTTAAAACTAGAGACCTAGGGGAATTCAAGATGGGGAGACTTGTGGGGCTCTGACCAAGTTCTGTTACCCAGAATCCTTTGCAAACCTCAAAATTTGGCAAAAAAAAACGTTTTCCTCAAATTTCGGTGACAGAAAGTTCTGGAATCTGAGAGGAGCCACAAATTTCCCTCCACCCTGCGTTCCCCCAAGTCTCCTGATAAAAAATGATACGTCACTTGTGTGGGTAGGTCTAGCGGGCGCGACAGGAAATGCCCCAAAACACAACGTGGACACATCCCATTTGTTGACAGAAAACAGAGGTGTTTTTTGCAAAGTGCCTATCTGTAGATTTTGGCCTCTAGCTCCTCCGGCACGTAAGGAAACCTACCAAACCTGTGCATTTTTCAAAACTAGAGACCTAGGGGAATTCAAGATGGGGAGACTTGTGGGGCTCTGACCAAGTTCTGTTACCCAGAATCCTTTGCAATCCTCAAAATGTGGCTAAAAAAACACTTTTTCCTCAGATTTCGGTGACAGAAAGTTCTGGAATCTGAGAGGAGCCACAAATTTCCTTCCACCCAACGTTCCCCCAAGTCTCCCGATAAAAATGATACCTCACTTGTGTGGGTAGGCCTAGCGCCCGCGACAGGAAATGCCCCAAAACACAATGTGGACACATCAAATTTTTTCACGGAAAACAGAGGTGTTTTTTGCAAAGTGCCTATCTGTAGATTTTGGCCTCTAGCTCCTCCAGTACGTAAGGAAACCTACCAAACCTGTGCATTTTTGAAAACTAGACCTAGGGGAATTCAAGATGGGGAGACTTGTGGGCCTCTGACCAAGTTCTGTTACCCAGAATCCTTTGCAAATCTCAAAATTTGGCTAAAAGAACACTTTTTCCTCAGATTTCGGTGACAGAAAGTTCTGGAATCTGAGAGGAGCCACAAATTTCCTTCCACCCAACGTTCCCCCAAGTCTCCAGATAAAAATGATACCTCACTTGTGTGGGTAGGCCTGGCGCCCGCAACAGGAAATGCCCCAAAACACAACATGGACACATCCCATTTCTTTACAGAAAACAGAGGTGTTTTTTGCAAAGTGCCTACCTGTAGATTTTGACTATAGCTCAGCCGGCACCTAGGGAAACCTACCAAACCTGAGTATTGTTGAAAACTAGAGACCTAGGGGAATCCAAGATGGGGTGACTTGTGAGGCTCTGTCCAGGTTCTGTTACCCAGAATCCTTTGCAAACCTCAAAATTTGGCTAAAAAAACACATTTTCCTCAAATTTCGGTGACAGAAAGTTCTGGAATCTGAGAGGAGCCACAAATTTCCCTCCACCCTGCGTTCCCCCAAGTCTCCTGATAAAAAATGATATGTCACTTGTGTGGGTATGCCTAGCGGGCGCGACAGGAAGTGCCCCAAAACACAACGTGGACACATCCCATTTTTTGACAGAAAACAGAGGTGTTTTTTGCAAAGTGCCTACCTGTAGATTTTGGCCTCTAGCTCCTCCGGCACCTAGGGAAACCTATCAAACCGGTGCATTTTTTAAAACTAGAGACCTAGGGGAATCCAAGATGGGGAGACTTGTGGGGCTCTGACCAGGTTCTGTTACCCAGAATCCTTTGCAAACCACAAAATTTGGCTAAAAAAACAAATTTTCCTCACATTTCGATGACAGAAAGTTTTGGAATCTGAGAGGAGCCACAAATTTCCTTCCCCCAGCGTTTCCCCACGTCTCCCGATACAAATGATACCTCACTTGTGTGGGTAGGCCTAGCGCCCTCGACAGGAAATGCCCCAAAACACAAAGTGGACACATCCAATTTTTTGACAGAAAACAGAGGTGTTTTTTGCAAAGTGCCTATCTGTAGATTTTGGCCTCTAGCTCCTCTGTTACGTAAGGAAACCTACCAAACCTGTGCATTTTTTAAAACTAGAGACCTAGGGGAATTCAAGATGGGGAGACTTGGGGGGCTCTGACCAAGTTCTGTTACCCAGAATCCTTTGCAAACCTCAACATTTGGCTAAAAAAACACTTTTTCCTCAGATTTCGGTGACAGAAAGTTCTGGAATCTGAGAGGAGCCACAAATTTCCTTCCACCCAACCTTCCCCCAAGTCTCCCGATAAAAATGATACCTCACTTGTGTGGGTAGGCCTAATGCCCGCGACAGGAAATGCCCCAAAACACAATGTGGACACATCACATTTTTTCACAGAAAACAGAGGTGTTTTTTGCAAAGTGCCTACCTGTAGATTTTGGCCTCTAGCTCAGCCGGCACCTATGGAAACCTACCAATCCTGAGTATTGTTGAAAACTAGAGACCTAGGGGAATCCAAGATGAGGTGACATGTGAGGCTCTGATCAGGTTCTGTTACCCAGAATCCTTTGCAAACCTCAAAATTTGGCAAAAAAAAACAGTTTTCCTCAAATTTCGGAGACAGAAAGTTCTGGAATCTGAGAGGAGCCACAAATTTCCCTCCACCCTGCGTTCCCACAATTCTCCTGACAAAAAATTATATGTCGCTTGTGTGGGTAGGCCTAGCGGGCGCGAAATGAAATGCCCCAAAACACAACGTGGACACATCACATTTTTTCACAGAAAACAGAGGTGTTTTTTGCAAAGTGCCTACCTGTAGATTTTGGCCTCTAGCTCAGCCGGCACTTAGGGAAACCTACCAAACCCTTGCATTTGTTAAAACTAGAGACCTAGGGGAATTCAAGATGGGGTGACTTGTGGGTCTCTGACCAGGTTCTGTTACCCAGAATCCTTTGAAAACCTCAAAATTTGGCTAAAAAAACACATTTTCCTCACATTTCGGTGACAGAAAGTTCTGGAATCTGATAGGAGCCACAGATTTCCTTCCACACCACTTTCCCCCAAGTCTCCCGAAAAAAATGATACCTCACTTGTGTGGATAGGCCTAGCGCCCGCGACAGGAAATGACCCAAAACACAACGTGGACACATCACATTTTTTCACAGAAAACAGAGGTGTTTATTGCAAAGTGCCTACCTGTAGAATTTGGCCTCTAGCTCAGCCGGCACCTAGGGAAACACACCAAACCTGAGTATTGTTGAAACTAGAGACCTAGGGGAATCCATGATGGGGTGACTTGTGAGGCTCTGACCAGGTTCTGTTACCCAGAATCCTTTGCAAACTTCAAAAGTTGGCTAAAAAAAACACATTTTCCTCACATTTCGGTGACAGAAAGATCTGGAATCTGAGAGGAACCACAAATTTTCTTCCACCCAACGTTCCCCCAAGCCTCCCGATAAAAATGATACCTCACTTGTGTGGGTAGGCCTAGCGCCCGCAACAGGAAATGCCCCAAAACATAACATGGACACATCCCATTTTTTGACAGAAAACAGAGGTATTTTTTGCAAAGTGCCTACCTGTAGATTTTGACTATAGCTCAGCTGGCACCTAGGGAAACCTACCAAACCTGAGTATTGTTGAAAACTAGAGACGTAGGGGAATCCAAGATGGGGTGACTTGTGAGGCTCTGACCAGGTTCTGTTACCCAGAATCCTTTGCAAACCTCAACATTTGGCTAAAAAAACACGTTTTCCTCACATTTCTGTGACAGAAAGTTCTGGAATCTGAGAGGAGCAACGAATTTCCTTCCACCCAGCATTCCCCCAAGTCTCCTGATAAAAATTATACATCACTTGTGTGGGTAGGCCTAGCGCCCGCAACAGGAAATGCCCCAAAACACAACGTGGACACATCACATTTTTTCACTGAAAACAGAGGTGTTTTTTGCAAAGTGCCTACCTGTAGATTTTGGCATCTAGCTCCTCCGGCAACTAGGGAAACCTACCAAACCTGTGTATTTTTTAAAACTAGAGTCCTGGGGGAATCTAAGATGGGGAGACTTGTGGGGCTCTGACCAGGTTCTGTTACCCAGAATCCTTTGCAAACCTCAAAATCTGGATAAAAAAAACGTTTTCCTCACATTTCGGTGACAGAAAGTTCTGGAATCTGAGAGGAGGCACAAATTTCCTTCCACCCAGCATTCCCCCAAGTCTCCTGATAAAAATGACACGTCACTTGTGTGGGTAGGCCTAGCGCCTGCGACAGTAAATGCCCCAAAACACAACGTGGACACATCCCATTTTTTGACAGAAAACAGAGGTGTTTTTTGCAAAGTGCTTATCTGTAGATCATGGCCTCTAGCTCCTCCAGTACGTAAGGAAACCTACCAAACCTGTGCATTTTTTAAAACTAGAGACCTAGGGGAATTCAAGATGGGGAGACTTGTGGGGCTCTGACCAAGTTCTGTTACCCAGAATCCTTTGCAAACCTCAAAATTTGGCAAAAAAAACGTTTTCCTCAAATTTCGGTGACAGAAAGTTCTGGAATCTGAGAGGAGCCACAAATTTCCCTCCACCCTGCGTTCTCCCAAGTCTCCTGATAAAAAATGATATGTCACTTGTGTGGGTAGGTCTAGCGGGCGCGACAGGAAATGCCCCAAAACACAACGTGGACACATCCCATTTGTTGACAGAAAACAGAGGTGTTTTTTGCAAAGTGCCTATCTGTAGATTTTGGCCTCTAGCTCCTCCGGCAAGTAAGGAAACCTACCAAACCTGTGCATTTTTCAAAACTAGAGACCTAGGGGAATTCAAGATGGGGAGACTTGTGGGGCTCTGACCAAGTTCTGTTACCCAGAATCCTTTGCAATCCTCAAAATGTGGCTAAAAAAACACATTTTCCTCAGATTTCGGTGACAGAAAGTTCTGGAATCTGAGAGGAGCCACAAATTTCCTTCCACCCAACGTTCCCCCAAGTCTCCCGATAAAAATGATACCTCCCTTGCGTGGGTAGGCCTAGCGCCCGCGACAGGAAATGCCCCAAAACACAATGTGGATACATCACATTTTGTCACAGAAAACAGAGGTGTTTTTTGTAAAGTGCCTACCTATAGATTTTGGCCTCTAGCTCAGCCGGCACCTAGGGAAACCTACCAAACCTGAGTATTGTTGAAAACTAAAGACCTAGGGGAATCCAAGATGGGGTGACTTGTGGGGCTCTGACCAGGTTCTGTTACCCAGAATCCTTTGCCAACATCAAAATTTGGATAAAAAACATTTTCCTCACATTTCGGTGACAGAAAGTTCTGGAATCTGAGAGGAGGCACAAATTTCCTTCCACCCAGCATTCCCCCAAGTCTCCTGATAATAATGATACGTCACTTGTGTAGGTAGGCCTAGTGCGCGCGACAGGAAATGCCCCAAAACACAACGTGGACACATCCCATTTTTTGACAGAAAACAGAGGTGTTTTTTGCAAAGTGCCTATCTGTAGATTTTGGCCTCTAGCTCCTCCAGTGCGTAAGGAAACCTACCAAACCTGTGCATTTTTTAAAACTAGAGACCTAGGGGAATTCAAGATGGGGAGACTTGTGGGGCTCTGACCAAGTTCTGTTACCCAGAATCCTTTGAAAACCTCAAAATTTGTCTAAAAAAACACTTTTTCCTCAGATTTCAGTGACAGAAAGTTCTGGAATCTGAGAGGAGCCACAAATTTCCTTCCACCCAACGTTCCCCCAAGTCTCCCGATAAAAATTATACCTCACTTGTGTGGGTAGGCCTAGCGCCCGCGACAGGAAATGCCCCAAAACACAATGTGGACACATCACATTTTTTCACAGAAAACAGAGGTGTTTTTTGCAAAGTGACTACCTATAGATTTTGGCCTCTAGCTCAGCCGGCACCTAAGGAAACCTACCAAACCTGAGTATTGTTGAAAACTAAAGACCTAGGGGAATCCAAGATGGGGTGACTTGTGGGGCTCTGATCAGGTTCTGTTACCCAGAATCCTTTGCAAACCTCAAAATTTGGATAAAAAAAAGTTTTCCTCACATTTCGGTGACAGAAAGTTCTGGAATCTGAGAGGAGGCACAAATTTCATTCCACCCAGCATTCCCCCAAGTCTCCTGATAATAATGATACGTCACTTGTGTGGGTAGGCCTAGTGCGCATGACAGGAAATGCCCCAAAACACAACGTGGACACATCCCATTTTTTGACAGAAAACAGAGGTGTTTTTTGCAAAGTGCCTATCTGTAGATTTTGGCCTCTAGCTCCTCCAGTACGTAAGGAAACCTACCAAACCTGTGCATTTTTGAAAACTAGAGACCTAGGGGAATTCAAGATGGGGAGACTTGTGGGGCTCTGACCAAGTTCTGTTACCCAGAATCCTTTGAAAACCTCAAAATTTGGCTAAAAAAACACTTTTTCCTATGATTTCAGTGACAGAAAGTTCTGGAATCTGAGAGGAGCCACAAATTTCCTTCCATCCAACGTTCCCCCAAGTCTCCCGATAAAAATGATACCTCACTTGTGTGGGTAGGCCTAGCGCCCGCGACAGGAAATGCCCCAAAACACAATGTGGACACATCACATTTTTTCACAGAAAACAGAGGTGTTTTTTGCAAAGTGCCTACCTGTAGATTTTGGCCTCTAGCTCCTCCGGCACCTAGGGAAACCTACCAAACCTGAGTATTGTTGAAAACTAAAGACCTAGGGGAATCCAAGATGGGGTGACTTGTGCGGGCTCTGACCAGGTTCTGTTACCCAGAATCCTTTGCAAACCTCAAAATTTGGCAAAAAAAACAAGTTTTCCTCAAATTTCGGTGACAGAAAGTTCTGGAATCTGAGAGGAGCCACATATTTCCCTCCACCCTGCGTTCCCACAAGTCTCCTGACAAAAAATGATATGTCACTTGTGTGGGTAGGCCTAGCAGGCGCGACAGGAAATGCCCCAAAACACAACGTGGACACATCCCATTTTTTGACAGAAAACAGAGGTGTTTTTTGCAAAGTGCCTACCTGTAGATTTTGGCCTCTAGCTCCTCCGGCACCTAGGGAAACCTATCAAACCTGTGCATTTTTTAAAACTAGAGACCTAGGGGAATCCAAGATGGGGAGACTTGTGGGGCTCTGACCAGGTTCTGTTACCCAGAATCCTTTGCAAACCACAAAATTTGGCTAAAAAAAAAATTTTCCTCACATTTCGGTGAGAAAAAGTTCTGGAATCTGAGAGGAGCCACAAATTTCCTTCCACCCAACGTTCCCCCAAGTCTCCAGATAAAAATGATACCTCACTTGTGTGGGTAGGCCTGGCGCCCGCAACAGGAAATGCCCCAAAACACAACATGGACATATCCCATTTCTTTACAGAAAACAGAGGTATTTTTTGCAAAGTGCCTACCTGTAGATTTTGACTATAGCTCAGCCGGCACCTAGGGAAACCTACCAAACCTGAGTATTATTGAAAACTAGAGACCTAGGGGAATCCAAGATGGGGTGACTTGTGAGGCTCTGACCAGGTTCTGTTACCCAGAATCCTTTGCAAACCTCAACATTTGGCTAAAAAAACACGTTTTCCTCACATTTCGGTGACAGAAAGTTCTGGAATCTGAGAGGAGCTACGAATTTCCTTCCACCCAGCGTTCCCCCAAGTTTTCCTGACAAAAATGATACATCACTTCTGTGGGTAGGCCTAGCGCCCGCAACAGGAAATGCCCCAAAAAACAACGTGGACACATCACATTTTTTCACAGAAAACAGAGGTGTTTTTTGCAAAGTGCCTACCTGTAGATTTTGGCTTCTAGCTCCTCCGGCACCTAGGGAAACCTACCAAACCTGTGCATTTTTGAAAACTAGAGACCTAGGGGAATCTAAGATGGGGAGACTTGTGGGGCTCTGACCAGGTTCTGTTACCCAGAATCCTTTGCAAACCTCAAAATTTGGATAAAAAAACGTTTTCCTCACATTTCGGTGACTGAAAGTTCTGGAATCTGAGAGGAGGCCCAAATTTCCTTCCACCCAGCATTCCCCGAAGTCTCTTGATAATAATGATACATCACTTGTATGGGTAGGCCTACCGCCAGCGACAGGAAATGCCCCAAAACACAACGTGGACACATCCCATTTTTTGACAGAAAACAGAGGTGTTTTTTGCAAAGTGCCTATCAGTAGATTTTGTCTTCTAGCTCCTCCAGTACGTAAGGAAACCTACCAAACCTGTGCATTTTTTAAAACTAGAGACCTAGGCTAATTCAAGATGGGGAGACATGTGGGGCTCTGACCAAGTTCTGTTACCCAGAATCGTTTGCAAACCTCAAAATTTGGCTAAAAAAACACGTTTTCCTCACATTTCGGTGACAGAAAGTTCCGGAATCTGAGAGGAGCCACGAATTTCCTTCCACCCAGCGTTCCCCCAAGTTTCCTGATAAAAATGATACATCACTTGTGTGGGTAGGCCTAGCGCCAGCGACAGGAAATGCCCTAAAACACAACGTGGACACATAACATTGTTTTACAGAAAACAGAGGTGTTTTTTGCAAAGTGCCTACCTGTAGATTTTGGCATCTAGCTCCTCCGGCACCTAGGGAAACCTACCAAACCTGTGCATTTTTTAATACTAGAGACCTACGGGAATCTAAGATGGGGAGACTTGTGGGGCTCTGACCAGGTTCTGTTACCCAGAATCCTTTGCAAACCTCAAAATTTGGATAAAAAACATGTTTTCCTCACATTTCGGTGACAGAAAGTTCTGGAATCTGAGAGGAGCCACAAATTTCCTTCCACCCAACATTCCCCCAAGTCTCCCGATAAAAATGATACCTCACTTGTGTAGGTAGGCCTAGCGCCCGCGACAGGAAATGCCCCAAAACACAATGTGGACACATCACATTTTTTCACAGAAAACAGAGGTGTTTTTTGCAAAGTGCCTACCTGTAGATTTTGGCATCTAGCTCCTCCGGCACCTAGGGAAACCTACCAAACCTGTGCATTTTTTAAAACTAGAGACCTAGGGGAATCTAAGATGGGGAGACTTGTGGGGCTCTAACCAGGTTCTGTTCGCCAGAATCCTTTCATAACCTCAAAATTTGGCTAAAAAAACACCTTTTCCTCAGACTTCGGTGACAGAAAGTTCTGGAATCTGAGAGGAGCCACAAATTTCCTTCCACCCAACGTTCCCCCAAATCTCCCGATAAAAATGATACCTCACTTGTGTCGGTAGGCCTAGCGCCCGCAACAGGAAATGCCCCAAAACACAACATGGACACATCCAATTTTTTGACAGAAAACAGAGGTGTTTTTTGCAAAGTGCCTACCTGTAGATTTCGGCCTCTAGCTCAGCCGGCACCTAGGGAAACCTACCAAACCTGAGTATTGTTGAAAACTAGAGACCTAGGGGAATCCAAGATGGGGTGACTTGTGAGGCTCTGACCAGGTTCTGTTACCCAGAATCCTTTGCAAACCTCAACATTTGGCAAAAAAACAAGTTTTCCTCAAATTTCGGTGACAGAAAGTTCTGGAATCTGAGAGGAGCCACAAATTTCCCTCCACCCTGCGTTCCCCCAAGTCTCCTGATAAAAAATGATATGTCACTTGTGTGGGTAGGCCTAGCGGGCGCAACAGGAAATGCCCCAAAACACAACGTGAACACATCCCATTTTTTGACAGAAAACAGAGGTGTTTTTTGCAAAGTGCCTACCTGTAGATTTTGGCCTCTAGCTCCTCCGGCACCTAGGGAAACCTATCAAACCTGTGCATTTTTTAAAATTAGAGACCTAGGGGAATCCAAGGTGGGGAGACTTGTGGGGCTCTGACCAGGTTCTGTTACCCAGAATCCTTTGCAAACCTCAAAATATGGCTAAAAAAACATTTTCCTCACATTTCGGTGACAGAAAGTTTTTGGAATCTGAGAGGAGCCACGAATTTCCTTCCCCCAGTGTTCCCCCACGTCTCCCGATAAAAATTATACCTCACTTGTGTGGGTAGGCCTAGCGCCCGCAACAGGAAATGCCCCAAAACACAACGTGGACACATCCCATTTTTTGACAGAAAACAGAGGTGTTTTTTGCAAAGTGCCTATCTGTAGATTTTGGCCTCTAGCTCCTCCGGCACGTAAGGAAACATACCAAACCTGTGCATTTTTCAAAACTAGAGACCTAGGGGAATTCAAGATGGGGAGACTTGTGGGGCTCTGACCAAGTCCTTTGCAAACCTCAAAATTTGGCTAAAAAAACACTTTTTCCTCAGATTTCGGTGACAGAAAGTTCTGGAATCTGAAAGGAGCCACAAATTTCCTTCCACCCAATGTTCCCCCAAGTCTCAAAATAAAAATGACACCTCACTTGTGTGGGTAGGCCTAGCGCCCGCGACAGGAAATGCCCCAAAACAGAATGTGGACACATCAAATTTTTTCACAGAAAACAGAGGTGTTTTTTGCAAAGTGCCTACCTGTAGATTTTGGCCTCTAGCTCAGCCTGCACCTAGGGAAACCTACCAAACCTGAGTATTGTTGAAAACTAGAGACCTAGGGGAATCCAAGATGAGGTGACTTGTGAGGATCTGACCAGGTTCTGTTACCCAGAATCCTTTGCAAACCTCAAAATTTGGCAAAAAAAACATGTTTTCCTCAAATTTCGGTGACAGAAAGATCTGGAATCTGAGAGGAGCCACAAATTTCCCTCCACCCTGCGTTCCCCCAAGTCTCCTGATAAAAAATGATATGTCACTTGTGTGGGTAGGCCTAGCGGGCACGACAGTAAATGCCCCAAAACACAACGTGGACACATCCCATTTTTTGACAGAAAACAGAGGTGTTTTTTGCAAAGTGCCTACATGTAGATTTTGGCCTCTAGCTCAGCCGGCACCTAAGGAAACCTACCAAACCTGAGTATTGTTGAAAACTAGAGACCTAGGGGAATCCAAGATGAGGTGACTTGTGAGGCTCTGACCAGGTTCTGTCACCCAGAATCCTTTGCAAACCTCAAAATTTGGCAAAAAAAACACGGTTTCCTCAAATTTCGGTGACAGAAAGTTCTAGAATCTGAGAGGAGCCACAAATTTCCCTCCACCCTGCGTTCCCCCAAGTCTCCTGATAAAAAATGATATGTCACACCTGTGCATTTTTTTAAACTAGAGACCCAGGGGAATCCAAGATGGGGAGACTTGTGGGGCTCTGACCAGGTTATGTTACCCAGAATCATTTGCAAACCTCAAAATTTGGCTAAAAAAACGTTTTCCTCACATTTCGGTGACAGAAATTTTTGGAATCTGAAAGGAGCCACAAATTTCCTTCCACCCAACGTTCCCCAAGTCTCCCGATAAAAATGATACATCCCTTTTTTGGGTAGGCCTAGCGCCCGCGACAGGAAATGACCCAAAACACAACGTGGACACATAACATTTTTTCACAGAAAACAGAGGTGTTTTTTGCAAAGTGCCTACCTCTAGATTTTGGCATCTAGCTCCTCCGGCACCTAGGGAAACCTACCAAACCTGTGCATTTGTTAAAATTAGAGACCTAGGGGAATTCAAGATGGGGTGACTTGTGGGTCTCTGACCAGGTTATGTTACCCTGAATCCTTTGAAAACCTCAAAATTTGGCTAAAAAAACACATTTTCCTCACATTTCGGTGACAGAAAGTTCTGGAATCTGAGAAGAGCCACAAATTTCCTTCCACCCAAAGTTCCCCCAAGTCTCCCGATAAAAATGATACCTCACTTATGTGGGTAGGCCTAGCGCCCGCGACAGGAAATGACCCAAAACACAACGTGGACACATCAAATTTTTTCACAGAAAACAGAGGTGTTTTTTGCAAAGTGCCTACTTGTAGATTTTGGCCTCTAGCTCAGCCGGCACCAAGGAAACTCAACAAACCTGAGTATTGTTGAAAACTAGAGACCAAGGGGAGTCCAAGATGGGGTGACTTGTGAGGCTCTGACCAGGTTCTGTTACCCAGAATCCTTTGCTAACTTCAAAATTTGGCTAAAAAAACACGTTTTCCTCACATTTCGGTGACAGAAAGTTCTGGAATCTGAGAGGAGCCACAAATTTTCTTCCACCCAACGTTCCCCTAAGTCTCCCGATAAAAATGATTCCTCACTTGTGTGGGTAGGCCTAGCGGGCGCGACAGGAAATGCCCCAAAACACAACGTGGACACATCAAATTGTTTCACAGAAAACTGAGGTGTTTTTTGCAAAGTGCCTATCTGTAGATTTTGGCCTCTAGCTCAGCCGGCACCTAGGGAAACCCACCAAACCTGAGTATTGTTGAAAACTAGAGACCTAGGGGAATCCATGATGGGGTGACTTGTGAGGCTCTGACCAGGTTCTGTTACCCAGAATCCTTTGCAAGCTTCAAAATTTGGCTAAAAAAACACTTTTTCCTCAGATTTCGGTGACAGAAAGTTCTGGAATCTGTAAGGAGCCACAAATTTCCTTCCACCCGTTGTTCCCCCAAGTCTCCCGATAAAAATTATACCTCACTTGTGTGGGTAGGCCTAGCGCCCGCGACAGGAAGTGCCTCAAAACACAATGTGGACACATCAAATTTTTTCACAGAAAACAGAGGTGTTTTTTGCAATGTGCCTACATGTAGATTTTGGCCTCTAGCTCAGCCGGCACCTAGGGAAACCTACCAAACCTGAGTATTGTTGAAAACTAGAGACCCAGGGGAATCCAAGATGAGGTGACTTGTGAGGCTCTGACCAGGTTCTGTCACCCAGAATCCTTTGCAAACCTCAAAATTTGGCAAAAAAAACACGGTTTCCTCAAATTTCGGTGACAGACAGTTCTAGAATCTGAGAGGAGCCACAAATTTCCCTCCACCTTGCGTTCCCCCAGGTCTCCTGACAAAAAATGATATGTCACACCTGTGCATTTTTTTAAACTAGAGACCCCGGGGAATCCAAGATGGGGAGACTTGTGGGGCTCTGACCAGGTTCTGTTACCCAGAATCATTTGCAAACCTCAAAATTTGGATAAAAAAACGTTTTCCTCACATTTCGGTGACAGAAAGGTTTGGAATCTGAAAGGAGACACAAATTGCCTTCCACCCAACGTTCCCCCAAGTCTCCCGATAAAAATGATACATCCCTTGTTTGGGTAGGCCTAGCGCCCGCGACAGGAAATGACCCAAAACACAACGTGGACATATAACATTTTTTCACAGAAAACAGAGGTGTTTTTTGCAAAGTGCCTACCTGTAGATTTTGGCATCTAGCTCCTCCGGCACCTAGGGAAACCTACCAAACCTGTGCATTTGTTAAAACTAGAGACCTAGGGGAATTCAAGATGGGGTGACTTGTGGGTCTCTGACCAGGTTATGTTACCCAGAATCCTTTGAAAACCTCAAAATTTGGCTAAAAAAACACATTTTCCTCACATTTCGGTGACAGAAAGTTCTGGAATCTGAGAGGAGCCACAAATTTCCTTCCACCCAAAGTTCCCCCAAGTCTCCCGATAAAAATGATACCTCACTTGTGTGGGTAGGCCTAGCGCCCGCGACAGGAAATGACCCAAAACACAACGTGGACACATCACATTTTTTCACAGAAAACAGAGGTGTTTTTTGCAAAGTGCCTACCTGTAGATTTTGGCCTCTAGCTCAGCCGGCACCTAGGGAAACTCAACAAACCTGAGTATTGTTGAAAACTAGAGACCAAGGGGAGTCCAAGATGGGGTGACTTGTGAGGCTCTGACCAGGTTCTGTTACCCAGAATCCTTTGCAAACTTCAAAATGTGGCTAAAAAAACACGTTTTCCTCACATTTCGGTGACAGAAAGTTCTGGAATCTGAGAGGAGCCACAAATTTTTATCCACCCAACGTTCCCCTAAGTCTCTCGATAAAAATGATACCTCACTTGTGTGGGTAGGCCTAGCGGGCGCGACAGGAAATGCCCCAAAACACAACGTGGACACATCAAATTGTTTCACAGAAAACTGAGGTGTTTTTTGCAAAGTGGCTATCTGTAGATTTTGGCCTCTAGCTCAGCCGGCACCTAGGGAAACCCACCAAACCTGAGTATTTTTGAAAACTAGAGACCTAGGGGAATCCATGATGGGGTGACTTGTGAGGCATTGACCAGGTTCTGTTACCCAGAATCATTTGCAAACCTCAAAATTTGGCTAAAAAAACGTTTTCCTCACATTTCGGTGACAGAAAGGTTTGGAATCTGAAAGGAGACACAAATTGCCTTCCACCCAACGTTCCCCCAAGTCTCCCGATAAAAATGATACATCCCTTGTTTGGGTAGGCCTAGCGCCCGCGACAGGAAATGACCCAAAACACAACGTGGACATATAACATTTTTTCACAGAAAACAGAGGTGTTTTTTGCAAAGTGCCTACCTGTAGATTTTGGCATCTAGCTCCTCCGGCACCTAGGGAAACCTACCAAACCTGTGCATTTGTTAAAACTAGAGACCTAGGGGAATTCAAGATGGGGTGACTTGTGAGGCTTTGACCAGGTTATGTTACCCAGAATCCTTTGAAAACCTCAAAATTTGGCTAAAAAAACACATTTTCCTCACATTTCGGTGACAGAAAGTTCTGGAATCTGAGAGGAGCCACAAATTTCCTTCCACCCAAAGTTCCCCCAAGTCTCCCGATAAAAATGATACCTCACTTGTGTGGGTAGGCCTAGCGCCCGCGACAGGAAATGACCCTAAACACAACGTGGACACATCACATTTTTTCACAGAAAACAGAGGTGTTTTTTGCAAAGTGCCTACCTGTAGATTTTGGCCTCTAGCTCATCCGGCACCTAGGGAAACTCAACAAACCTGAGTATTGTTGAAAACTAGAGACCAAGGGGAGTCCAAGATGGGGTGACTTGTGAGGCTCTGACCAGGTTCTGTTACCCAGAATCCTTTGCAAACTTCAAAATGTGGCTTAAAAAACACGTTTTCCTCACATTTCGTGACAGAAATTCCGGAATCTGAGAGGGTGATCTCGTCCAAGGCACCCAGGAACCAGTGCCTTGGACGAGATCACCTCGTCCAAGGCACAGAAGCAGTTAAAGTATTCATACAATTCACCCACAGTAATAAAGTCAAAACAGAAGGAGCAATAAATCCCAAACCAATTTAAAGTCAATGCTAGTAAAAAAAAAAAACACCAAAATAAAAAATACAATAAGCAATATTGAAGTCATCATCTTTTAAAGTTTAATGCTCAAAATAATACCAAAAGACTTTAATCACGAACCACAATCATCTGGTTTTGCTCAACTGGGACAAGGGCAAGGTTTAAGCGCAACTATAATGACATGCAGGTCAGATCCAGGGACCAGGTTTACATTTGGTGAAACGTTTTACCCTTAGCTTAATTCTCTGGAATAACAGGCAAAGATAGCAGACTGACTGACAAGAACTCCACATTGACAGATGTGGGATAGACACTGGACTAGGTCTCAGAGAAGCCATTGACTTTTGGTGGGAAAGCTTCAAGTGGGAGAAATTTGAATTTCATGCCCAGAGAAGGTCCAATCTCGCCTGGAAACTTTCAATGCATTTACTCAGGAAGATGTCTACCTTTGGAAATAGCCACTTTTTTGGACATCAGATTCTTCCAGTGGGGCAGGCTCGAGACAAAGAGGGCTCCACAGGGCCAGATACCTTATCCATGAAGCTACACTAAATCGGATTTGCTGCTATGGAGAAGGCCATAGTGAGAGCAATGTGTAGTCTTGGCCCAGAGCCAATGCACCTTCATCAAATGGACTTGGCAGGTTGGTCCTAGTCACTAGTCAGTTCCTAAAACAAAAGGTTGGCGAAAAAAGAGGTGCACAACAGTACAATTTCAAAAGAGCCAAGGGCCCAGGACATTGGTGACAGAAATTGAAGGCCAAGACTCACTCCAGCAGGGTCCAGGTCAGGTCCAGTTGAAACTGGTCAGTTGGAAATGCAGGAAAACGTTCTCTTGAAGCTTGTTGTGTCCCTGCTGCCCAAACAGGAGGTCAGCCTTATGACCATTGGAGCCCATTTATTTGCCCTGAGTACAGGAGGGAAAGAAAATGGTGTTAGTCTTCAAAACTCTTTTCTGGTCATGTACAGCATGTTCTGTCCTTTCTGTTCTCCCACAGGTTCAGAAGTGATCTGAGAATGGTACTGGAGGTGCCAGGTTTATGTCTAACAGAAGAAATGGGTGAAGGAGGCTCCCAGCCGCTCCCTAAAGAATGCGGTACAAGCTGTCCCTACCCAGTTTTGGAGCACTTTCTGTGTGTTTTACTGCAAATAATCCCACAGTGCCCCTCTCTGCCCAAACCAAGCATGACTGATCCTTTCTTCCCCTGTGCAGAGGTCCTGTGCACACCCTAGTGATGTGGACAGGGAAATGTGAAACTCCTCCTCTGTGGTCAATTAAAACCATATATGTTACAACTCTTCTTTTACAGAGCCTGGGTGCAGACTGGGTGGGTGGAAAGGGACCAGGGGAGGACCAGATGTTAGCTATAATTGCCTGAGACAGGGTAGGCCCCCATGTAGTTAAGTTCCTGGACACTGGTCAGGGCACCAGAGAAATAGTACATCTGCCCACACCAAAGGCCATTGTCTCACACCTCATTAAAGGGGCTATTCAGCTCCTGGGTCACAGTTGGATTCTCATGTACATGGGCTTCTTGGACCTTAGACAGGAAAGAGTTAGTTTTTCTAAAAGTATGTGTTCTAAAATATTAATACAAACCCAAATTTATTACCAAATAAATGGGGTTCTAATAAATATTTTCTCTCTGTAGCAGTTTTGTAAGTAGAGATAGGAGATATAAAATTTAATATTGTTTCCCAGTGTTCCACTATGAAAAAGCTAACCATGCTACAGTGAAAATAACTTTGAGGGCTAAGACATTTTTAACATTAAACTTTTGTAAGTCCTACTTTTAAATACCATGAATTCTACTTTATTGATGTTTAGGGCCAAGATAGTGGTCACTTATTACATTTTTAAAAGGAGGATTTAGGCCTGTCAAAATGGGCTATTTTGACAGGTGAAAATAACAGTTTAAACCGGTACTGCCCAGCCACTGGTGGCAGGCTTGAAGTCATGTTTACCTTGTCCCCATAGGAGATGGCACAATGAGTGCTGCAGTTCACTTGTGAAGTTTAATTTGGCTTCACCATGGTGTCATATTCTAGAGGGTTTAACGTAAGTTAAATATGGCAGTCTGGGGTATGATAACTGACACTTTAACAGTGGTACTACTTTACCAGTGGTAAGCAGGGATAAGTGCTACAGCCAGCAAAAAACGTCAAGGCAAAACTCCAGTGTAGTACATGGTTATTTCCAACACCACTTGTTTGTTTTCTTTTTGGGCTATAGCAAATGGGATGTACTGCTGTAAAAACGCTGTGCTGTCTCCCTAGGACATGGTATGGGCCCTGAATTTTCTGGACGGGAAGGTTCCTGCTGTGATGCCACTGGTTAAGCGAACATTCCAGTTGCCAGGAAATGCAATGCAGAAAGTACCTTGTCAAGGCAAATACATGGATGCCGGAATTTTGTGATGTGTGCTCTTCCTCCCAATTCCACATCATATTTAGGACTAGATCATGAAGTGAAGCAATAGTTATCAAATAATTTTTCATTAGCCAAGCCAGCAAGAGAGCCTTCTCCCACATTTTCTCTCTCCTGGCCTTCCTACTCTTGATGCACAGAAGCATGCCGACAATACCTCTTCCTGACTATTTGGCAGAAGGCTGTATTCTGTAGAATGAGTTCTTAAGTTATGCATTGGTGTGAGTAATGTCAATAGAATTAAGGGCTTCAGCTGTGAAGTACATACATAAGAGGAAGTCACATCTCCGCTTAATAGTATACACATTTTTTCTGTATGCTCTCGTGTACGTCTGTAATGAATTCACAATATTTCATTCCTCTCAGTTTTGCCACTCTAATATTCCAGGCCTTCTTAACATTTTTTAATTACACGTTGATATGTGGCAGTGCTTTATTTGAGTTGGTGGTTGCCTGTAAGTCCCACTAGCATTCATTTTTGGAGATAGGTACTTTTTCTCATCAGAGATTTCCCAAGAACAAGAGAAGGAAAACAATAAGAAAGAGCAAGATGGAAACCCCCCACAAAGCCAAAAAGCAAGAAGATGCAAGAGTGAGATAAAGGGGCAGGGAGTGTCTGTTTAAGAATTAAAGAGGCATGAGATGGATTCCAGACTGCACACTTGGTATTTGGTGCTCTGGCATGTAATAGCGCTGGGCACCAACAGCCATTCCATTACAAGGTAAGAACTGGTTGTAGACCTCATTTCTGTTATGAGGTTCTGTTCTTATGCATGGTCAGATTATAATTAAAAGCAGCAGACTGGCATTCAAAACTATATTCAAAACTAGTAACCTAAGCGTGAAACTTTGAGTTAAGAGAAATAATCTGGCATGTTTGAAAATGTAAGTGCAACTCCTTTAGGGGCATATTTATACTCCGTTTGCGCCGAATTTGCGTCGTTTTTTTAGACGCAAATTAGACGCAAAACTCACTCCATATTTATACTTTGGCGTTAGACGCGTCTAGCGCCAAACTTCATGGAGTTAGCATCATTTTTTTGCGTGAACACCTTCCTTGCGTTAATGATATGCAAGGTAGGCGTTCCCGTCCTAAAAAATGACTGCGATGCATAAGCGTCGTATTTATACTCCCGGGCAAAAATGACCCCCGGGAGTGGGCGGGACTAAAAAACCCGCATTTGCGCCGGATTTTAGCGCCTGGGTCAGGGCAGGCGTTAAGGGACCTGTGGGCTCAGAATGAGCCCAGAGGTGCCCTCCCAAGCCCCCAGGGACACCCCCTGCCACCCTTGCCCACCCCAGGAGGACACCCAAGGATGGAGGGACCCATCCCAGGGAAGAAAAGATAAGTTGTGGTAAGTATTTTTTTTAATTTTTTTGTGTGGCATAGGGGGGCCTGATTTGTGCCCCCCTACATGCCACTATGCCCAATGACCATGCCCAGGGGACAGAAGTCCCCTGGGCATGGCCATTGGGCAAGGGGGCATGACTCCTGTCTTTGCTAAGACAGGAGTCATGTTAATGGCGTCTGGGCGCCCCAAAAATGGCGCAAATCGGGTTAAGACGATTTTTTTGCCTCAGCCTGACTTGCCCCATTTTTGGACGCCCAAACGCCATTTTTCCCTACGCCGGCGCTGCCTGGTGTACGTGGGTTTTTTTCACGCACACCAGGCAGCGCCGGTCGGCTAACGCCATTCAATAAATACGGCGCCCGCATTGCGCTTCAGAATGGCATTAGCCGGCGCTAATTTTTTGGGCGCAAAACTGCGTTAGCGCAGTTTTGCGTCAAAAAGTATAAATATGGCCCTTAATGTCATACCAATATGTAGGTATTTGATTATATTTTTTGGGTGCCCTAATTTGTAAATAATACAGTTTCAATTTCTTAAAAAACACATGGAAAGAAACCATGTCTGAGGTGACTTGCTCTCAAGCAAGCCTAGATTCACGAATCCATCTAAAAATAGGGCAAAGTAACTCTTTTTATCACCATCGCTTTCATCTTTTATGCATTGGACACATAGCCCATCTATATCCTATTTCATTTGGTTCTAAGACAGGCATTCTTCTAACAACATTCTTCCCGTGACAGCTATTTGTTTATGTAGAACCAACTTCAATACATGTTGCATTCAGTTGGCAGAAATAAAGAAAACAATACACCAGCTTATATCTTTTCTGCTGTATTTCTGTCTCATTCCTGCTGAGAAACAGTTGATTGAAGAATATGAAATGTCTTACCACAGCGCCACAGTCACCAATAGTGAAACTGAAAAGTAAAACCAAAGTATTGGACAAGCAAGTTCAGTCGAGTCTAAAACTCCTTGACAGCACGAGGGCGAGAGATGGCTATTGAAGAAAAAAGAAAATAATTTGCAAAAATAAGGTCAGTGGTTTAGAAAAAACATTCACTGCAAAGATGCACGAGGGAAAGGGGAAAGTGTAAGCAGTAGCACTTATCCTCTAATTTATAAAGCATGAAATTAGGGGTGCTTCAAGTAACCAGGATCCCAGTCACCACTTATGCCATGTGAACCCTTGGGAGAGCCTAGAGAAAAGTAGGACCATGTAGGTGATTACAGAAAAACGTTCTCTCTCTCCAGCTTGTGTGATTACTCTCGGGCCAATAACAATGAAACATCACGGCATGTGCATACCTGCTTATCATATGAAGCCGGCCAAAGATCCCCGTCCCACGACAGGTTTTGGTCATAGCTGAGAGCAATCCTGGGACTCACATACCTGCGCAGGGAATTCTCAGGGAACACTATGGCCCTCATTACAACCCTGGCAGTCTTGGACTGTGGTCGCACCGCCGGGACTGGCGGTTTACCGTCAGTTCAGTACCGGCGGTTTTAATCCGCCAGGGCAGCGCTGCCCAGGGGATTACGAGTCCCCCTACCTACAGGAAAAGGCTGGCGGTACGGGGAGTTGCAGGGCCCCTGGAGGCCCCTGGGGGCCCCTGCACTGCCCATGCCATTGGCATGGGCAGTGCAGGGGCCCTCTGACACGGTCCCGTGCAGCTTTTCACTGTCTGCTATGCAGACAGTGAAAAGCGCGACGGGTGCAACTGCACCCGTCGCACAGCCGCAACACCGCCAGCTCCATTAGGTTTAGCATTGAGGGCAGCCCTGCGGTCAGATCTTGCCGCCCGCCAACGTCGTAATGAGGGCCTATCTGTGCACCACTAATTAGATGACACAAGGTTAAGAAACTAGCCGAGTCCATAATTGTCCATGTCTCTGCATTTGAAATGTGTTTCAGGGGTGCATTTAAAGACTTATCTAAAATATATCATCACATGCTTCCATGCAAATAAGGGAACAACAAGTTCAGATTACGCAGACACTATTTGTGTGATTGCATTATTGGTGTTTCTAAATGAGACGCAGAATCACCTGCACCCACAGTACTCACAGGTTACTTCTATGATAATGCTTAAGCTGTCTTGCTTTGAGGCAGTTTATTTGATCAATAAATACTATGCTTTATGTGTTTTATTTATTTTTTCTTGTTTATGTAGCGGTAAAATTACCTAAAACTGTACCTGAGTGCTTTACATGAGAACAGTTACTACGATAAACAAGCAGGTTCTAAAAGCACAGATTACTAGGTTTTATTGCATAACACAGTTTACAGAGTAGGGTTAGAAAACAGATTCCTACAGATAATCGCAGCTTACTTAAGCAGGGGTTCTAAGACAGAATGACCAGTCCAGTTCAGTACAAAATTGTATTGCGTTAGATGTCCATTTCAGTAACTGTTTGCATGAGAGTGTGCCACAAAGCCTTATGTGGAGTTGTGCAGTTACTAATTTTTGCCAGAAGTCCACACTGACAGCATGGCACCTCCTAGCAGATTACTAACAACAATGTCTCCCACCTCCCCACACATCTATCCAGCAGAACCTTGTTGCGCAATCCCCACAGATTGACCTGGGAACATTTCTGCTACCTTCAGCAAGGGCATGGACCCTTTATTCACCAGGCCACTTGGAATGCAAAGGTGGATCCATTGGAGAAAGGCATGCAACCCACAACTGCCATCCAAGCAACCAAATAGCACTCAGCAGGATAGCTCAGTCAAAAATCCCATAAAGCATTTTCAACAAAACCCACAATGTTTTAATGACATGGTCATCATGGCCATTCAGATACATTGTTGCCCTGCCACAAAGCCATGGAGACCATTGCTCTAGATGTCAGGCCCAACATGCTCCACCCCACTCCACAGTCCATAGTGTTATGCATGAAACAAAGTTGGATGGATGGGCAGAATTATGTCCCCCAGCATGCAATACTCCCTCCATGACCGGAGGAGCAGGCTAGTTTGGGAGTGCATCCAGCAGCGAGTGTGATATGGACGGCTTTCTGCAGTGGTGGTTCTGCAAACCACATTAACCCCGCACCTCAGATTCTAAGCAGAAGAGCTGCCATTGGTTGTCATCTTCCTGAGACAATCTGGAGGGTTTCACCCTGAGTAAATGAATGAGTATGTATAGTGCCAGCTACTCTAAGGAGTATCCCAGCACAAGGACTCCATATTATGTTGCCCAAATGCAGGATAATAGCAGGATGCAAATAAACAGGTTGAGAGCTTTCCTAAGTGCAAGTTTATCCTTGATGGAATTAATTGCAAAGAGGAAACAATTCTATTCCTTCAGTGCAAGAACATCTGCCCTATCTAACACAAAGAAACCTCAGAGTTACAGCTAACAGAGACAATGCAGACCTAAGGTTCTTAGCTGTGAGATTATGGACTACTCTGTTGGAAAGGTATTCTGGGCCAAATTTGTAAAAAGACTGATTGGTCAAACAGAGTGCCTGAAAAAGATCTTTTCTCGAGTGGTAGCCAATGAAGTTATTTCAGATGTTGCAATGTAGGCTCCCACTTAGAAATGTCTAAGGTAAGCTGTGCAGCCAAATTTTGAAGAATCTGACATCTGCTTATTATTTTACCTGGGAGGCTCAGATAAAGAATGTTGGCTTATTCTAACCTGGAATTCACTAACACATAGACCACTATTTTGTGTGTGACTAAAGGAAAGAAATTGAGACTTTTTATTTTGGACAGAAGCAAATCAACCCAGGTTCCAACCATGGGAAGGACTTAAAGTTGAGAAGATAACTTGTATTCAAATTTGACACCTAATTTCTTTGCCACTGATGCACTGTAAGGGGACAATCCCTAAGATCAACATTTTTTGAGCCAATTTTTATTAAAGGACTTGAAAAGAAGCATTTCAGATTTTTCCAAATTACATTTAAGGTGGTTCTCCAGCATACAGTCAAAAACCTCAATTAGACTAGTTTTAAGTGATGTTACGGTGTTTGCTGATGCTGGTTTGATGGTAAGAATCAACTGAGTATCATAAACATAAAAGATAATGTTACAAGTGTGACAGTCTATTAATTAAGCTATGGGGCCCATATAGATGTTAAATAAAGTGAAGATTAAAGAAGAGCCCTGTGGCACACCAAACGATAACTGTTTGCTGGCTGAAGAGAAATTGATGAGTAAAATTGACTGTTGTCCCCCTTGCAGAAATGATTTAATCCAGTCCAAGTTTGAACCGTTGACCTGTCTTCCCTGTCAGCTGCTGCAGAAGACTGGAATGAGAGATCCAGCAGAATCAAGGCAGTGTTGTTACCTTCATCCAGTATGATCTTAATAGCCTCAGAACCTTCCAGTAGAGCTGTATCTGTACTGTGATGAAGGGAAAAGCAGGTCTGGGTCAAATTATTAGCTTCAAGGGAAGCTGAACATTTTCTGTAAATCAGTCTCTCACTCATTTCAGAACCATCAGGCAATGGAAAGATCTGTCTAAAATTTGAGGGATCTGTGCTAATTTTGTAGGTAGAGGAACAATCTCAGTCTTCTTCCAGTGCTGGGGCACCGCCATTGACTCTAGTGGATTATTATAAAACAATGATGAAAAACAGGAATAAAAGCAATGGTAGCCTCCAAAGAGCTAGCTAAAATTGCAGGAGGACATGGATCGCTCGGGTAATGTGATTTACAATCTTGAAGGGCTCATTTAGTGTGCTCCATTGAAATAGGATCAAAATGTAATAGTAAAAAAGGGTGCATAGTGGGCAAGCACTTTCCGGGCCATACTTTGGGCACCTGTCTAACCATAGGGAGAGTGAATTCTGCCAGAATGTTTTTTTTTCTTTTCCCTTCAAAGAGTGAGGAAAGCTTATTGCAAACATCTACTGAGGCTAGGATATGTGGGGTGGAAGCTTTATGATACAGACAAGATTTTGCAATCTTATATGTTTCCAGAGGGGCATTTTTTACTATTTCAATCCTTTCTGTATCGTGTGAGGATTGTGCAGCTTTGATTGCTTTCAAGGCAATCATCCAGCGGATAATACAGCTTTTGAGCTGTTTACAACCCCTTTATATATGAAAAAGCTCCACAGAAAAATATGGGGAGGAGAACCGCTCTGTCTCATATTCATAGACTTAATGGGAATAAGGGTGTCTACAGCAGCACTCATCTAAGAGTTCATATAATCCAGATCAAAATCGATGTCACCTAAGAACCTTGGCTCGGTGTGAGACAACAACCATGTGAATCCGACCTGATCCACTTTGTTCCAGGCTCTAGCCTTTTTAGTTGTATTTCCTACTATGTCTTTAATTAGCTTTCTGAGTTCTAAGAGAATATTATTTAATATGGGTCAGCTCAACTGAAGTCTCATTGGAAAGGGCAAGGTTAAGAAAAATAAAGTCATGCTTATGTTCTGCCTTATGAGCAGGAGCATACCAATATTTAGCAGGTTAAAAGCCTTACAAGTTTCCAACAAGTCCAAACTCCTTTTGCCATTGCATTCATATAGAATGAGGCAACCCACTTATCCAAGTACTTGGAGGTGCTCAGCCACATCTCATTTCATACTAGCTGCGATGGCAAGGTAACTAGAAATTAGGCAAATGTGAGATATTAGGGTTCAAGCTCACAACCAGCAGACCCTTACTGGTGTATCTTGCTGCGGATGTCTTGTCCTACCAGCCAGCAGCGAGGGTCACTAGAGTCTAGATGGCTTGCCTTATGTCCTGCATCACCTCAATTGTTAGCTTTGCCGAAAATGACAGTGATGCAACCGACTGGCTGAATCATAAAAAATGCATTGAAAATCAGAGAACAGATCAAGGGTAGTAGATCTATTGATTATCATCAACAACAAGTCTTATTTCTAGAACTGGTATAAACAAATCATTACAATATAAAGAATGTCACAATGATTATCTGGAAAAAAAAAGATTGGATTGAGAAAATGACAAGACTTGACTTGCATAGCACAAAAATGTCCAAGACACATATTATATGAAATGATGTATCAGTAACTCTTCAAAGATAAAGTAGCTCACAAATAATTAATCAATATTATCCAAAGGTGGGTATTGACAAGGACTTTGTCAGAGGGGGCGAGGAAAAGTCCAGGGCACTGCTCCACTCAAGGTAATAACTACTTCAGTGTTCCCTCCCCTTGAAAAATATTACTAATTTAAATCAGACCCTTAAATTCTCTGGAGTAACTTGCAAAATTATTTGGTACATGGTGTTGATTTTTTGAGGTTGGAAGTGTACATGTATCATAACTTCTGTTTTATGCTTGTTGAAAAACATTGGGGTGTATGCTTGTTTCTAAGAGCCATCAAAGCAGAGTTTAAAAGGTGATAGCATAATTTTGTCACAGTTTAAAGCATTCATGATGGTAGCACACACTTCTTAGGGGCTTTGCTGATTCATAAGGTGGTGCCACCATGTGAAAAATAGGTCTCAATTGAGGGAAAATAGTTTTCTCACATGAATTTCTCATGGAACTGACGCTCAGTAATAGTTCAAAAAGGCAAACAAGGGCACTATTTCTATTAAATCACAAATTTCTTCCCATCAATAGGAATAAAAATCCAACTTGCTATGTGAAGCCTGTTTTTTCAACAGCAGCAGTGAGCAGTCTGTCAGGTTAATTCCCAAGCATACTTTCACCAGAGAATTCTAAGAAATGAGAAGGGTGCTAACATGCTATATATGAGATAAAGCGAGCCTCCCCTAAACACCTTGTTGCTGAAATAGAAGATGGTGAATTTGAAGCTTTTTCTATAGTGCAGACATTCTTAAATGATCAAGAGTTTATTTGTGCTATTTATTGTTAAGGCGGAAATATAACCAGATGTTGCAACATGGGAGGGGAAGGTAGTTATGTATGGCAAAACATGCTTTTAAAGAGCTAAATATAGATACTATGGCCCATATGTAAAAACATGCCCATTTTTGATTCCTAAGTTGAGAATGATAAGAAATCACAAATTGGGAATGCAAATAGGAATGTACCAAATGTGTGATTTCCTAATTGCAATTCCTATGGAGTCGCAATAGCAATCAGGAAATCCTGCTTCCCTGTGCACACTGATGATGTCACAGGAAATAGGTTATAAATATAGAGTGTGTCTGAAACCCAGAGGCCTATGCTTGAAGTAAGGAGTGCCCCTGCAGCACTACTGGCTCAGATTACACCATTCTAGGTGAACACCATGGCCACAGAGGATGGGACCAAGGATTCAGGCTCCAGAGAGTGCAAAGGGAAGTTTACAGTGAAGAAGCAAGAGTTCCTGGCGGAGGAATGTGTTGCTCATATGGACCAATTATTTTGTAAGGTATCTTCCCCTGTCCCAGAGAGACAGAAGACCCAAATATGGACCACCATTCTGGAGAAGGTGAACTCCTTAGGAGTCACACTGTGGACCATCTCTGAGTTACGCAAAAGGTTGCATGATTTGAGGTTTTGCATGAAGGAGAAGCTGATGGGCAGAATGGCAGAGGGATGTGGAACCAGTGTAGGACCCCCACAAGAACCCTCTCCAACTCTCATGGAGACACTGATAGAGGGAACCCTGGAAAAAGAGAGTGTGGTGGGAGTAGGTGACATCGACACTTCCAATCCAGCAAGCACGATCCACGGTATTTCTACTTCCTTAGTTGACAAAACAGAATGCTAGTAAATCCATATTACATATACACAGGGGGGCATGGCCAAGCATGATGGCCGGCTAGTCGCACCCATGTGAGCCCCTGTCTTTGTTCGGGATCATCCTATATTATCCTGGTGCCCGTCTGACCCGACACATCGCCAGATGACGCCCCGGCCAACGAAATAGGGAGTGTGGATGCCCTGATCCCCGCACGGTGGTTGTGAAAGTACAGGGATGTCATCACAAACTGCTGCAGTGAAGAGGGCCTATCGAGCCCGGAATGGGGGAGCAGTCTCTTCTGGGCTGCCCCGGCGGTGCTGTGTTGGCACACTGCAGATGACACGACTGGTATTCCCAACGGGGGCTTGACAAAGGCGGCCACGATTGAGAGGAATGCCTGTAGGCTTGCCAGGAACTTCCGGTCAATGAGCAGAAGAAATGAATAGCGAGGGGAGGCCTCAACACCGCGGCCTGAGAAGCTGGAGTGTGCCCGCTGTGCCAGAGAAAATGGAGCAGTCCTCCTTTGCTGTAGAGTGCCCTGGAGCCTTGCGATCTGACCTGCGGTGAGGTAGGATGGGGTTGATCTGGCACCTGCAGGCTGGGATGTGTGGAGTGCCCAACTGACAGTCTAGGGCCCTGTGTAAAGATCCAGAGTGATGGCACAATGCACCTTGCCCTGGACCCGGGGCAGGCCCCTGTAGCAGGCCTGTGGCTCCCATGCTTACCTGCTGATGCTGAGGATCCTCAATGATAGCCTGGTCATAGTCATAGTCATAGTCATAGTCGGTGTGGTATCGGGCTGTCTTCCATTATACCAGGTGACCCCCTTAATTACGGGTGGAGAGCCGCTGCTCTGCTCCACTCTACCCAGGCAGTAGGAATCCTGAGACCTGTGAAGTGCAGCGTTTACACTGGACTCAGGCGATGCTGAGTGGACGCTCTGACCTCTAAGTGTTTGCTGTGTGAATGAGACACAATGGTGAAGGATAAATGCCAGGAGCTGCTGCAATCTAATAAAATTATTAACTACACAAAAGCGCAACCGCCCCCAGTAGCGGACAAGGGGCCTTCAGGGAACAGCCCCTGAGTGGCATCAGGGGGGACGGGTCTCCCGTCCCATCCATGGCTGACCTTATGGCGACAATACAGGGTTCCAAGGCTGAAGTGGTACAAAGAATTGGTTGTGGCCATTGAGGTAAATCTACTTTGTACAGGCATGCACAAGATGGCGGAGGGTCTGGCACAGACAGAAAAAAACATCACAACTCTACAGCAGGGGGTGGGGGGTCCTATGCTCTACGGTGCTGTTCCTTCAAAAACTAACAGTGCACCTGGATGACAGGGTGGAGGACGTGGAGGGTCAGTCCCGCCGGAACAACCTTCACTTTGTGAGGTTCACTGAGATAGTGGAGGGCCCCTACACAGAACTCATTCTGGAAGAATGGATAACAACATTGCTCAAACCCAAGAAAAGGTTGAATTTCTTCACCATTGAGAGGGCCCATAGGGTGTCGGCCCCACCGCCAAGGCTGGAAGCCCCTCCTAGAGCGATCATTGCTTGCCTTTTCAATTTTAGTGACAGGGATATGATCCTCCGATGTTTCAGTGGAGGCCGATATCTCTCTTCCCAGATGACACCCAGTGGTTTCAGGGCCAACATAAATTCTTTCTTGCTGGTAAACAATGGATGCGTACTAGGAACCTGAAATATAGTCTGTTGTTTCCTACCAATCTACATATCCAGCATGGAGGGTTAGTACATTTCTTCTGTAACTCCTCGAAGGCGTGTGAGTGACTAGACTCGCTACCACAACTGTCGGACTGAGACCAGCCCTGGTGAGACCGGGATTCAGCCTCGGTCTTGGGACGGCAACCCTGTCTGGGCAATCAAGGCCTCGGGGGAGGGGGATGGCAGGTGGCCATTCCTCAAGTACTATTAGAGTGTGCCCGGATGGTACTTTGTGGGAATGTGGGGATCGAGGTAGCCAAGGGGACTTATCCCAGCAATGCCCTTATGCTCCTGTATCATTCTATGACAGTATTGGTAGAGTGATTATGTTTACTGATTTTATTTGAAATACATTTCCAGTGAGGGCTCTGGCTTGGCAGACAGACTAATGCCCCAGTTTGAGTGCAAACCCTGAATGCTTGCTTATTTCTATTAGTCTTACATGTGGGGTGCTTGCTTCCAAATAATGATTCATGTTATCTCTTCATCCAGAATTTGCTTTGAATGGGAACTCGGGAACATCTATTGGGACTGTTGTAAATGATGCTATTGTCTATGTTTGCCTCTCCTGTTTTCTATCCTAGGTCTCCCTTTAGAGACGTGAATCTGTATATATGAGTAGGGGCTTATGGAGTGAGTGCGACCACATCGTATCCCTCCCCACGATGCTCCCCTTTAGCTTTGCATCCAAGGTTGACATTATTGTTTTGTTGTATTTTCGATTTTAGTTGATTTTATATAATCAGGGTGATGGGACGATACCTCTGAGTTCACTACTGGCCTCAGGGTAGGGGGTGTACTTAGAACAGCAGCCCATTGGGTGAGGGCATTGGGGTATTATAGTTTGGGATGGTCAAGTTGGTTTTGAGATACATGTTCATATTCTGTGCATCCGTAGTTGTCATATTCCTCTACACCTGGTTCATTTTTCTCTCACTCGTGAGGAAATGAGGGGGTGGAGGCGGAGAATGGGAGACATACAAATATAATTCCACCACAACATGGATCCCCATACTAAATATTTAACACAGAATGCCTGGGGGATTGCTCAGCTGGAGAAGCGTAGAAGGAGTTATGCCTATTTAAAATGTTATATACCTTCCATAGCCTTTTTACTGTAGACACATATTTGGGAAGAATGCTTCTGGTCCCTTAATAAAAGATAGAGGGGGCAACTATACACCATGTCCTTTTTGGTCAATGCTAAGAGGGTATTCATATGGGTGGCCACAGGCATTACCTTTGTACATCAGAATCATGTTTCAGATCCAGAGGGCCCATTCGTGATTGTGCATGGTTTGCTTAATGGACACAAAATCTATCTAGTGAATGTGTATGACCCTAATCTGGATTATCCCACCTTTTTTTTACTTCTGTAGCACAGGCAACCACTCCCCTTCTCAATGCTGAGGTGATATTGGGGAGGAGGGTGTTAGAATACTGTTCTTTACGGAGATCTGGACTGGTCACTACCCAGACCTCACACTAAACCACATATGACTGTGACTCTGTGATGTGTGGAGTGTTCGCAACCCTGCCATGTTACAGTTCTCCTGTTATACTCCCACTGCAGGCTCTCACAGTCGTCTGGATTACTTTTTCACTTTGGAGAGTTTAATATAGTGTATCTCATGATGTTCCTATTGGACCAATCTCCGGTCCTCTTGACCGTGGGGCACCACTGCAGGTGACCACCCATACCGATCTGGCGCATGCCTTAAGAAGCCTTTGCTGTCCCTCGCTTTGAGCAGACGATTGTGCAGTCCTTAGCCCTTACTTTCAGGAAAACTGGGGTACCTCGGGTAATAGAGCCACAAACTGGGATGCAATGAAATCCGTTCTTCATGGGGTGTGTCTTAGGATGTCTTATGGGGTTCGATAACAATTGGAGAAGGATATCAAACCCTAGAGAAAACCATGGGGTGAATCAAACAGGAGCTCTTGTCCAGACCTGATCACCTGGGGAAATGGGCTGAAACCTGCAAGCTGCTATTAGATGCATAGGGCCATTTGAAAAACATCTTTATACTGGCCATCGGCAGCATCTCCACTCTGAAGGCAATAAGACCAGGGCGATGTTGGCTAGGTTGGTAAGACAAGAAAATTCTCACACTCCTATCCTTTCCAAAAGTGACACCAATATGCAAACAATCTACTCCCTGGGGGCTATCAACAATGTGTTTCGCTCACGCCTTAGCACCTGCTATGCCCCTCCACTCTCAATATGTATGAGAGACATTGAAGAATACCTGGCCAGTGCTGACGCCAGAGACTCACAAGAACCCTGACCACCTTATCACTAAGGAGGAGTTAGTTATAGTAATCTGTTTGCTTAAAACCTTGAAGACTTCTGGTAATGACGGCTTCCCAGTGGAGTTTTATCATAAATATGCCAATATTTTGCCAGATAAACTCCTTGAAGCTTTTGAGGAATCCTTGATGTTCCCCTGCTTCTTCCGACAATGTGCAAGGTGGTTAAAATTATGGTATGAAAAAAGGATCCCACTGTACCATCAGTATATCGACCAATATCCCTACTGGACATTGACGTTAAAGTGCTAAGTGGCACTTTGGCCCTCCGCCTCTTACCCTATGTCTCCTCCCTGGTGCACTCTGAACAATTCGAGGTTATTCCTAAATGCAGCACTTTACATAATTTACGTTGGCTAGCCCATGTCTATCATTCCACACATTGTCATACAGAGGAAATGGCCTTAGCCTTTCTGGAAATAGCACATGCCTTCGATCCTCTGAGTTGACAATCTTTATGGCAGGTGTTGTATGAACTTAATTTCGGACCAGCCTATATACGATGGGTCCAGGTCCTTTACACTGACCCATGCACTCAGGTGAAGACTGGAACAACTGTCTTGTCAGGGATGCCCTCTTTCACCATTACTCTTCGTGCTGGCTATAAAGCCATTAGCAGCACATTTTGCAAGAATTAAACCTATGGGGCATCCAAACTGGTGGGAAAATACATGTAGTCTCCCTATATGCCGATGACAGCTTGGTATATTTGTATGACCCATCAGTATCAGTGCCCCACCTCATGCTTCTGCTGCAGGATTTTGAGAGAGTCTCAGCTCTGAGAGTTAACTCCTCTAAATTATTCCCTTTGGGCTCACTGGCGGGCCGGACCCTCGAAACGCTCCCACGGTTGGCGATACCATGGTAGAGCACGGATGTGCGATATCTGGGAATCCGGTCAGTACCCACCGCACAATCTTTTCATGAACTTAATATAGGGAGAGTGATAGCGGGTCTGTAAAATTCTGGCAGGGACTGCCTCTGTCGCTCATAGGGAGAATTGTTATAGTGAAAATTATTATACTTCCTTGTTGCCTTTTTACCTTACAAGGTTCGTTCAATATGGTCCCTAGTGAGTACTTCCATAAAATAGACAGTATTATTGTCAATATGTTGTGGGCAGATAAACGTAAAAGGGTCTGACTTTCTACCTTGCAGTGCACATGGGAGAAAGGGGGGTTCAAGGTCCTGAATATTGAATTGTACTACATGGCGGCTCGCCTGCAACATGCAATATATTGGCTCTCACAGGATGCCTCCTGAGAGAAACAACTGCTGGGAGGCTTCTGCATGATGGAAGAACTGCCATCCCTCCTAATGACGGGAAACAGATTACCCTTGAATACTCAATATGTGGTTCAATAAGTAGCTAGTATTTGGGAGAATGCAGTCACCAGAGTAGTTTGTTGCACGCCCTATGCCCCTGATGTGCCTCTGTGGTCCCTACAACCACCCTAGAAGATCTCTACCGGATGTTTTATTTCAATGTCAGAAGCGTTTAACACCTTTGGCTTAGGGCCAGGTCAATTTTTACAATACTGTAAAATCTCAGCGATGGCCAGAAAGATATGGCTCACATTTCTGGATGCCCCTCTGTGATCTGCTATACTCTCCATGCTCTTACAAGTGGCAGGGGAGTGACGCCTGGTGTCTCACGTATATTCAGCACTGTAGGATGATCCACCTAATGCCCTGCTGTGGGTTTAAACCCGATAAGAAGAGGTGGTCCTGGAACCTTTATCTGAGGGGGACTGGGTAAAGATTTTTACCGGAGTGAGATTGGCCAGTTCCATCACCCGATTCAAGTTAACCCAATATCATTTTTTACATCAAACTTACCTCACTCCATTGAACTTACATGCAATCTATAATGCATGACTGGATGCCTGCCCTCACTGTGGAACATCTGGGGTCACTTTCCTGCATATGGAATGCGACTGTGAGAAATTGCTCCTTTATTGGGAGCACACTTGGGAGGACATTAATAGAGCCTTGGGTGGTACATTCGGTTAACTATAAGACAAGTTATACTGGGCCTCATACCTACCCCGGTCAAGAAAACACTTACTAGAAAATGTATCCTCCTGTGTCTTACATTAGCTAAATGTCACTTAGCTATCTGCTGGCTCTCTCTTGAGCCCCCTAAACATACAGCGTGGCTTAGAGAAGTGAATGAATGGGGGGTGGCGGAGGAAATAAGTATGAAACGTCTGCATGCAGATGAAAAATTAGATAAGGATCTTCGAGCATGGGATGCAATGCTACATGCTATAAGCCAACAGATGGAATTTCCCTCTACCAGCCCGCCCTCCATTGATTCATGATTACACTGTACTACTTCATGTGAACCTTGCTGACTGTCCTCCTCAACGCGTAGCTCCTAAAAACACATAAGTTGATATCAGATCACATTTACACATAATCAACACCACAGATGCACAGTTGGGTGGGGAGAATGTGGGATAGGGCTTTTGTGTTATGAGTATTTGTCCATAGCATGATAAGAGCTCTGCATAACAACCTACGTCCATTGAGATGTATTATATATGAAAGTCTTTGCTGTTAACCTAGGAATGTATGACATATGGAGTTGTTCCTCTGAAATTCAATAAAAACGATTTAAAAAAAAACATATACACAGCATGATTATGTGCAATGATATGTTTGCTGCACCCAAGCAATACATTTTGGGAGTTGTAGTACACATCACCTGCTTGCTGTACTGTGTGCTGATTAATACCCCAAACATATCCCTGCCACATCAGCAAATCACAAACACATGTAACAGAGGCACAACATCATTGTGTTCAAAATATAGAAACTTATTACAATAACTACATACATTTACACAGATCAAAGCCTATACGTGCCAGTGCAGCTGAAGGGCCTAATGACACTGATGTGGTCATAGAAGCACACAAAACCACCAACCATTCCCCCATCACCCTAACTCTAACTGGCAGGTGGGCATCCATCTCACCGCTTCCTGATTTTGAGGACAGTGATGATGGCCAATCACAGAGCAGGCATCCCACAACATTGAAGGCCAGGACACTGGGCAAAGAACCGCAGTCTTTACTTAAAACTTCTCAGGTAACATGTCTGATAGTGCTCCTGTATGTGGTGGGTTGGAGAGGTCCATCATATCAGAAATGCACCTGCAGACAAAACAGATATTGACAGATAGTAGGCAGCTCCAATGTATGTCTATGTCATTGCAGAACCTGGGGAAAGATCAGAACCATTGGCTGGCAGCAATGGAGCGAGAGCACCATGAGCAGAAACAGAGGCACAGGGAGTACCTGTCAGGTTTAATTCCTTCACTCGCTCCCTCAACTGCCTGTCGGTAGCCACAACATAGCTAGCAAGCTGTACTGTAAAAATTCAGACTGACATGGGACACTGCCGTCAGGGTGTTGAACATGTGCTTGCTCAAGTGACCACAGTAGTAGAGAATATCCAGAGCCAAAACCTCTGCATCCCCAACATCCTGACCCCTCCTGAGAGTGGAGAGGGCTCTAGCCTCAATCTCACATTCATTCAGGATGCATGCAGTACCAGGCATTCATACAGATACGCTTTTGGGACTAACATCACCAGTTCCACAGCCCGATGCTGCTGATAAAGCTCTCAAATAATAAAACATGGAATGTTTGTATTGTGTATAAAATGTGTCTGCATATGCACCTAATGAGGGACAGTATTCAAAGTTGAGCATTTCTAACATATTTTCGAATGAATAGTAATCTTCCCAGTGGCAGCCAGTAATTTTAGGAAGGAGGGGGACAGACAGGACACATACGCACACATACACTCTAACTCACACCCATTCATTCACACACACACACATGCATCCCATCTCAATACTCATTAACAAATATTTAGACATACATACATGCAGGCAGTAAACAATAATTAAAACAAAAAAAAAACACGTATCTGCTGCTCTGCCTTGGTGGTCCCAGGAGGGTTGGGACTGTTGCCTTCCCCCATTGGCTGACCAAAGGTCAGCCAGTGGGGGCAGGGAGCAGTTCCATGCTTAGGAGGTCCCAGAAGAGTTAGGATTGCTGCTTTCCCTTATTGGCTGATCTTAGGCTTTAGACTGCTGACCCCCCTCTATTAAGAAGTGTCACTGATTGGTACTGAGCCCTGGGCACTTCAGGGCTTAAAGCTGAAGCACCCAGCGAGCAATGAGTGATGCTACTCTTCATCACTGAGGGGGAGGGCCACGAGGACCTTTGCTGAGCAGAGGATGTCATGCCCACAGGAGCTGTGACCTCCTCAGCCCAGCAAAGTTCAGTTCAGGCAGCCAGGAGCCTGCACAAAGAGTGCATGTCCAGGTCCTGGCTGCCTGACTAGAAAATGAAGAGTGTTTGTCAGGTTTACCTTTGCTCAGCCTGACAGACACTCTTGAGGGGAAAAAGGTGAGGGGGCATGACCCCTCAGCCCTAATGAACCAGCCACGGCTAAATCATCCTCTGGCGGCCTTCTGTAACCATGCACCAAAACACGTTATGGAATGCCAGAATCATAGAACAAAAATCAGCATTTGAAAGTTAACATCCAACTCCTACACGTCTAAAATAATTTTTCTAGTTTGTAAGCCAAAATAACATGTTCTGCCTGTTTTCTTACTATTTCTGTAGTTTAGTGTACCTGTGATCTTTGTAATACTCCAAATTGCAATTAGCCCATTCAGTGGTGCTGCTGTCTACTTCGCAATATGATGCTAACTTGCAAAGTTGCCTAAAATAAAAAATAAAAGTATTGGTCCTTTAAATTCTAAAGAAGCTGGATAGTGTACGACACGTCTTTGCCAGTTTTGTGGGGACCACCCATTTTGATTTCCTCACTCTAAAGGGGTGGAGGGTGATTTTGGACAAAAATGCTTTATTTTGATGGGGGAAGCAGTTTCTCTGACATTGCCAGCCAGGCTTTTATCTTGTAGCAGTATTATGGACTGGATAACATTTTTCAAGTCACTACAACACAATGCAGAGTTTGGTTTTGAAAACTGTAACTCAGTTTCTCTAATGCACTTGGGGGCATATTTTGTGTTGTTTTGTGCTGAATTTGCATCTTTTTAAGGCAAATTTTGTGCAAAACTAACTCCGTATTTATACTTTGGCGCTTTACCTGTCTAGCACCAAAATTATGGAGTTTAAGTCATTTTTGGACATGGAAACCTACCTTGCGTCAATGAGTTGCAAGGTAGGTGTTCCCATGCAAAAAACACACTCTATGGCCTTAGCGCCATATTTATTCCCCCGTGCTAAAATCATGCTCTGGGAGGAGGGGTCTAATAATGATGCAAAGCTTGCTTTGCACCATTATTTAACGCCTGGGTCAGGCCAGGCTTTAGGGGACCTGTGGGCCTACTTCCATGGTGGAACACCATGGAATAAGCCCACATTCCCTCTCCAGGCCCCAGGGACACCCCCACCAGATGGGGACCCATCACAGGTAAGTCTAGGTAAGGACAGGTAAGTATTTTTTTTTAAGTGCTATTAAGACAGGAGTCATGGTATGGATGCTTTTGCATCAGAAAATGATGCTGGGCTGGTTTGAGTATTTTTTTTTTTAATTCTAACCTACCTAATGTCATCTTTTGGTGCGAAACCCCCTTCTCCAATACCGCCAGCCCCACCTACTCTTTGCACCGGCTTGCACCATTCTATAAATATGGTGCCTGGCTGGTGCTCAGAAATGGTGCACGCCAGTGCTAAACTTTTTGGTGCAAAACTCAGTTAGTGCAGTTTTGCACAAAAAAGTATAACTATGCCTCCTGGCGTATTTGCCACCTCTGTGATATTAATTTCCTGCTTTTTATGACCAAATAGAGTGGACAAGGTTTTCACAACTTGTGTTGTTGCTGTGAAGCTGTTGCTGATGGTGGACCTGGATGAGGTGCTGCCAAATCAAACATATTGGTTCCCCACCTCTACATCAGGCAGTATCATCAAGATATGACTAGGCCAGGCATAACCTAACTTTTAGCAGATGAACCTTTACCTGCACCTGTAAGTGTATCCTTCAGGGTGTCATTTATATCACAGCAACAGGCCCATATACTTGGCTATTGAAGGGCAGCCTTCTATATTTTCAAGATCCCCATCTGCCATGGTAACTCATACATTGTATGCAGAGAAGTTTGCTGAGTGGGCAGCATCTTTTTTGGCTCTGTCCCAGATTCCAACTCAAATGTTTCCATTGCAGAGAAAAACAAATGTCCATCTCCCAGATCTGTAGATAAAAAAAGAGAACCACTACAATAGTGGGCCAGCGACTATATTTAGAAGATTTCCACCTCTGCAAGTCTTGAATTGACCCTTTCAGAGTTTTAAGAAGAACAGATTGAAAAGTAGAAAGGGTGAAAACTGAAACTTATAATTTTTGGATGGTGCATGAGGAAATAATTATATATCCCTCCAAAAGGAGAACACTATGGGTTTAAATTGACTTTCTCATGACAGAGGTTTCAATCCTGATGTGGATCAACCTATGAAGCTTTGTTTGAATGCTTACTTTTTCTGGTTCTGATTGCTTCCAATGTAAATATGCTGGGGATGTTATGGACTCTAGCTCCTCCTAAAATAATTATAACATCTTTGAAATTGGTATGGATAGGAAAATGGTTCTCTTTACCGTAAAAGCAATGACATAAAAGTTTAATTTTTGATTTCACTAGGATGGCATCCCAGCTACATAAGTACTGGTAACAAATTGGATGTATCTTCAGGGGCCAACTGTGAAGTATGATTGTAATTGTGCAACTATCTTTAGGTTATACTGAGTGGATGGTGCAGAGTATGTCTACACAGCATAGCGTAAGCCCATGTAGGAGATGAATAACTAGAAACCAAGCAAAGGAATGTGAGTGAAAGTTAAGTTAGAGATAGAAGCTGTGATGAAATCCCCTTTAGCATGGTCACCCATTTTGTTCTAAATATTATTTCTGGGTACTAGTCTGCACACTGGGCCATTGCTGTGCAATGTTCAGAATATGTGCTCCAACCTCTAAAACATGTAGAAATAGACAAATCCCTGAATTTCTTATTTAAGATTACTATTAGGCCATAATCTATGATGTCGAAATATACCCATTGCTTTAAGAGTTAAATGTCACCTATGGACTGGAACACTTATTATGCCATCCATTATTGTGACAAAGGAAAGCATGGTGTGAGGATTGCCATTGTAGTGTGACTGCTGCAGTTTAAAGCCTGCCACCAAGTCAGCCAAAATAACCATTTGTGATAGAAGCCTTCATTTTAAACATTAATAGTAATCCTTATGTACATCTTGCCCACTAGGCAGGATGCATGGCATTTAAAAGTTAGAAATGTAGAAATTTAGGGCCAGATGTAGGAAAGCTTTAGCGAGTCTCAAACGGCGAAAATCGCCGTTTGCAAGTCGCTAAAGCCACTTTGAGATGTAGAAATGCATTTTGCGAGTCGGAACCGACTCGCAAAATGCATTTCCGAGTCGCAAATAGGAAGGGGTGTTCCCTTCCTATTTGCGAGTCGCAATGCGATGTAATGGACTCGCAGTTACCATCCACTTGAAGTTTGGGACCCACCTCATTAATATTAATGAGGTGGGTCTTTGCAACCCCATAGCGACTCACAGAAGGTGTCTGAGACACCTTTCTGCATCCCAAATTGCGACTTGCAATTTGCGAGTCGCAGGGATTCGCAAATTGCAAGTCGCAATTTGGCAATTTGCTACATCTGGCCTGTAAAGTTGGCATGTCCTTACAATGACCACCAACCAAAAGCTGTTGTCACTGTAGCAAGACTGACTGGCCCATACAAAAACAATAGGAACCCAGTTTAAATGTTGAATGTACTATCTCTGGATTTGGACCAGTTAAAATATGATTAAACTACTTGTAATGTTTACTAAAAACACAATTTAATAGTGAAGTCAGCTTTTCAATAAATATGAAGGAAAGGTAACTTTTAGAAAGTTACCTTTTGCCTGCCCTAATTTCCTGGAGTATAATTTGCATTTTCTTTCCAGCATTAGCCCAGTGAGTGCTTAGCCTTGACGTGGTATGAAACTTGCTCTCAGAGCAGAGAAATTGGCTTGGGTGTTGGGAGGTGTTTTCCTTCCCTTGATAGGAAGACCAGTTGGGGTGTACCCAGAAACTTAATTTACTTCAAGGGGTCATTCCCTGTCACAGGCAAATGTAGGGTGATGCCTTCAAAGTTGCCAGCTTTGTCCTCCCCATCATGCAGACACCAAACACACTTGGGGGAAGATGTCCTCAGAACAGTTTTGAAGTAACCAAGGAGAAGGGCACTGCTCATTACCCTGGGAACATCTGGTGTTCACAAAGTCTCTGCATAAGGGGAGAGGGTGTCCCCATATTTGATTTTTAGAGTTACAAGGAGTGTGGGATTGTGTGCAGAGGGCAAACAAGAACCTCTGCAAAAGTGAGTAGGGTTAACACTGAGAACTTTTACCCCATTGGTTAGGAAGGGGCCATGACTCATTCCACCCACTAGCCGATTCCAGAGATCAACCCTATGCACCCTCTTCAGATACTTTGGATCTGCAGAAGAACAGAAGAGGACTTGGCCTACACCATAATTTGCAATATGCAAGAAGTGGATTTGTTTATCATACACAAAATCTCATATTCAACATCCTTCATCACTACTCCATCAAATTCATCCTCTTTAAGCATCTCTGTTCATTTTGCAATCCCCATACACCAATTACAACCTATCCATCACATTTCCAGGCTCCATTTTCAACAGGCTCTTCACAAACTTCACATACACATCTACAATCATCTGCACAGACACAACAATGAGAAGAATTAAATTGTCCAGTGTCCCTACCGCTTAAATCATAAAGGATACTTCTATCCTATATTTGTTCCTTACACAGGCTACCCCTACCATGGACTCAAAAGGCAGCTCACTGGATCTCCTTTTTACATTCTATCCCAACTGTCCAGAAATGTGCTTCATTATCTGGTTTAATTACCATTGTTTAACTTGTTGGCTTCTTCACTCAGCCAAAGATCAGTTGAGGTCACCACAAACAGCCAAGATTGTTCTTTCCTGTTGCATAAACACCCCCATTAAACAACTGCAAGTAAATTTCACCTGATCACCAACCTCACCCCACCCATCTCAGGACATTAACACCCTCTTCCTTCCCATCACAGTAAACAAAGAGATTAAAAACAAGATTGGAAACATATTGGGAAAATTCATCTTATGACAAACCTCCCTGCAGAATATACTAATGGCAAACTATGTAAGCTTCCCATTGTCACTTTAATAACAGATTATTACCTTCACACTATATGTGGAACTAGTAACAGTAATAACTTTATCTTTAAAGCTGGTTTAAAGTTGTTGTGATTCACGAAGTCACAGGGTTTGAGACCACAATTGGACTTTAGTTGCTGTGCAAAAGCCATTTTGCAATTTGAAAATTGTTTTTGATTCATAAAGGGGTTTATGCAATCCTTTCAGAATCACAAATAGGAGGGAATTCAGAAAGTAATTTATGAATGGTTTGTGACCGCAATTAGGGCCGCAAACCATTAATAAGTTACTGAACCCCAAGTTAGAGCGATGACACCACGGGAATGACAGAAACCATCTTATTGTATGATTTTCTTTTTTGTGGCAAGTATGTTTATTATATTGAATCTGATGAAATTATATATTCACCCTGGGCTTAAATCATTTTCTTGATGGTGATTTGCTGCAAATGTCCAGTGCTGCATAATTAATAAATCTATGTTATGAACCAGTGAGATGTTTTTTTGGTTTTGGTGTAAACCAGTGGTTTCCAACCTGTGGTCTGGGGACCCCTTGGGGTCCACAAAGCCTCCTCAGAGGGTCTTCAACTGCTTAGAAAATTAAATAATATTAACAGATTAGGTCCCCAGCTTTCAGTAGTGAATCCCCCCCCCCCCCCCCTCCGATTCCAATAATGATTCAGTGGGGTCCATAGAAGTCAAAAGGTTGGGAACCACTGTTATAAAGAACTAATTTACACCCTTGCTTGGGTGACAATTCTTAGCGTATTTGAAATATTTTTATTGTAACCTGTGTAATTTTGATGTAATTTGTGGAAATTGTACAAAAAATACACTGGCGATCTCTCCACCATCCTCTGCTGTCCTAAGCACAGTAAAAATAAGCTATTTTAGATTCAATACATAATAAGAACATGTAAATAGGTCAGGGAACTGCATGCCATTGAAAATTGCAGTGGTGTTTTGAAGCGTTTTACTACATAATAATTCATCTCATTTAACAGTTATGAGGAAAAAATGCAAGTGCATTAGTGCCCGTTTGAGGACGTCGATAATAGCAATAGCTAAAAAAGAAAAATCTTTAGTTCAACTTTATTTTATTAAGTAAATCCGTCTTTCACAAAATTACTTCAAAGTAAAGTACTGATGGTTGCTCACATTTGTCAGTCATTCTAATGAGCTGTTTTTTGGTTGTCAGGTGCGATGCAGCAGCAAAGTTCAAAGAGGCCATGTGTTGCCTGCATTATTCATTATTGGAAGTATGGAGCCTCTCCAAACATTTCCAAGTATAACCCCAACTTGTCGGTTATGAAAATCATGAATTATGTAATTTGTAAACCACAGCTTTTATAAAATTCGCTCTGCGTGCATGATATCCTGTTATTTTTGACATCTTTACCTCAACCTCTAAAAGTTCCTCTGAATTTAGAGAAGGTATTTCAATGCTATGATTATTAATTGTTTGCAAAGTTTGCAAAATATTGTTCTTTGTAGAGCACAGTTCTCTACTAGGCTCCATTAACACAATAACAAAATATATTCAACGATGAACATTTACATTAGATGCGAGGAATAATAGCATTTTTTACTGGTGGTCGATGTGAACATTTTACATGAAACCTAAATACAAACAAAATTAAGTAAAGCAAATATACCCATAGGACATTAGGTTAGTGCGTGTAACTGTATGTTTTAATTGATATCAAAAGAGCGATACTTTTACCGGACACGACATTAATAAAGCACTTATAATAAACATCATGTTGCAAAAATGGTATAAGAAAAACCTTGAACAATATTCATTGCAATTTTCTGGTTATGGCAAGTCAAAAGTAGCGATGTGCGCTGTTACAAAATACACCCACTCACAGCTTTGTTTGTGTAGTTCATAGAGTTTTAAAATAACTATTCAACAAAATACTGTTCAAGGCAGCAGGTAAAATGCAGTTTGTTAGAAATGGGGTATTTGGTTGGCAGTCAGGTTACCCCCTGTCCAAGCAAGGACCCTCACTCTAGTCAGGGAAAGGGAGAAACACACCTGGTTAACCCCGCTCACCCCTAGGTAGCTTGGCACAAGCAGAAAGGCTTAACCCAGAGACAATGTTTAAAGTATTTGTACAAACACACACAGTAATGCAGTGAAAACATTACAAAATGACTGAACACCAGGTTAGAAAAATAGCTAATATTTATCTGAAGAAAACAACACCCAAAACGAAAAAATCCAACAAACACAAGTCAAGTTATGTATTTAAAAAAATGTAACTTCAATATAGTGCTTAAAAACACAAATGTTTTGAATTGGTGATATCGCCACATCTTGACGGAGTTGTTCCTAACAATGCAACGCTAATGGTGTCGGTCACTGGGTCGCATGGACCCCCAGGTACAGTACCATGCGAAAAGGAAGAAACAAGCCCATGCACAGAGTCAGGGATCACGGCGTCGCTGGACCCGGTGTGGCATCAGTTCTGGTGCTGAGGATCGAAGGCATCACTAAGAGGTGTCGGGTCCGTGCTGCAGAGCAGTGGAGATGAGGTGGAGCCGGTTTGAAGCATTAGATCCGCGCTCTTCCGACCGAGTCGATATCCGGCGGTCACGGCGTGGTGTGATGAATTTGGGTGTCACGGACATTGGTGACACAGCACTGCGGGACTCACGGGCCTGCCAGGTTGGCGCACTCCAGCGAGGACTACAGCTTCAGGAGCAGGCGACGGCACACAATTCGGCAGTGGCATCAATCTGGGGTTGACAGAAGTCGGTAAACTTGTTTTTTCTTGATTTTCCACCAGATTCTCCTTTCAAGGGCCCAGGGACAGGATAGGCCACCACATGGCAGGGCAGGAGTCTCAGTAGAGAGTCCAGGTGTTGGCAGAGGAAGTCTTTAATGGCCCTGAGACTTCAGAACAGGAGGCAAGCTCAGTCCAAGCCCTTGGAGATTCTTCTCATCAGGAATATAAAACAAAGTCCAGTATTTGTCCCCTTCCTCAGTCAGAAGCAGCAACTGCAGGATAGCCCAACGAAGCAGAGGCAGGGGCAGCACTTCTCCTTAGCTATTCTCCTTGGCAGAGGTTCCTCTTGGTTCCTGGAAAAACTTGAAGAAATCTAAAACCTGGGGTTTTGGGTCCAGTACGTATACCCTTTTCTGCCTTTCGAGTTGCCCAACTTCAAAGAAAAGTCTCTGTTGTTTACAGGATCCTCCCTTGCCCAGGCCAGGACCCAGACACAAACCAGGGGGTTGGAGACTGCATTGTGTGAGGGCAGGCACAGCCTATTCAGGTATAAGTGACCACTCCTACCTCCACTCTAGCCCATATGGCTCATCGGGCTATGCAGGCCACACCCTAGCTCCCTATGTATCATTATCTGGAGGACATTCACAAACAGCCCAACTGGCAGTCCGATCCAGACAGGGAATCCACAAACAGGCAGTCACAGAATGGTTTAAGCAAGAAAATACCTCGGGCCATATTTATACTTTTTGATACTTTTTGACGCAAAACTGCACCGGCGCAGTTTTGCGTCAAAAATATTACCGCCGGCTAACGCCATTTTGGTGCGCCGTGCAGGCGCCAAATTTATACTTTGACGCACGGCGGCGCAAACCACAGGTGGGAGTCATTATTTTTTACGCACACCGCAGCGCCATGTCGTAAAGCAAAACGACGTTAATGTGGCAGAAATGACTGTGGGTCTATTTACGACCCCGCAAACTGGATATGCGCCGTTTTTTGACGCAATAGCGTCAGAAAAACCCGCAATCACTGCCATTTCACCACAGGAGAGCCAAAATTGATACCAGATGCCACTACAGACCCCAGGAAGATGACAACAGACCAGGAACCAGCCAGGAGGACCCACACAAGAACCAGGACACTAATAAGAAGAAAAGAAAGTGTCGCTTCAGCGCAGAGGAGCAGGAAATTCTGGTTAAAGAGGTGACGGAACACCAGCACCAACTGTTTGACACCTCAGAGTTGCCAATCAGTAGGAGAGAGGCTATATGGCAACAAATTGTTGACAAGATTAACAGTGTGGCAGAAGTACGCAGAACTGTCATCGAATGCAAGAAACGCTGGCATGACTGCAAGCGCAGGACCAAGGAAAAGATGTCCAGGAACAGGAAGGCAGCACTGCAGACTGGAGGTGGGAGTCCAGCACATCAGGAGGCCCTGGACCACATGGAGGAGATGGTCGCAGCCGTCATCCCTGAGGAGATCGTCACAGGGATTCAAGGACAGGACAGCGCAGACTACCAGGAGACAACGCACATGCAGGGTAAGTCACATGGGGAAATAAAATGCAATAATGTCATCTACAACTGGGGGGGGATACGACTACAAAATGCATGGAAGTCATCATATACATGGAATGGCATGGGTAAAGGGGGATGGCATGGGGGCATGGCCTGCACAAACAGAAGCTGGAGCACACCATTACACTACACCAACAACAGTCCCATGGGGGCATGCTGACATGCCAATGATGGAGCAAAGGGAAATCCACGCCAGGAGGGAAGGCCACAACGTCAAACTGACATCCCGGCACACGTCAGCCACCATACCCCCTATAGTAACTAGGGGCCCTATTAACAACCTCTAGCCATACCGACAACTGGAATGTAACTGCAACAACAGTTGCCGCTACCACTTCCGCTCTGTGTGCAGATCAAGTAGCCAATGGCAGTAACCTCCCCATGGATCATACACACCTAAATTAGGGGGTTGAGGATGACAACTTCAACAATCCCCTGAAACAATCCAATATACCACACATTCCCCAACATCAGCAGTACACATTACCAATGCCAACATCCATATTGTGTCATAACATTGCTATGCATAGGATATGCCACATGTCAAATACAATTAAGTGGATGTGAAAGATCAGAGATGGGGGCAGGTCCAGATTGTTAAGTGTGCTGCCAGTGCCATCAGAGCACCCACAGCCAGTGAAAGGTCTCACCATGAGAATGGATGTAGACGGAGGCTTGAGTAGGACAAGAAGGTGGCAATTCTCTATTTGGCCATAACTAACACCTAGAAGAGATGATGCCGACAAGTCTAATAACTCAATAACATACATGTGACATGCAGGTGGGCCATAGGCCTGGGAGAATGCCCATCTGAAGGACTGGAGCAATGAACACGAAACAAGATCACAATGTGAATTCATCACAAGGCAGGCATGTCACATCACTCATGCCACAACACAGACACACTAATTGTACCCTGTTTCATTGCAGAGGAAGATGGATATGCCTGTCCCAGATTACCCTGATGACATGGATGACGAGCCGATAAACATTCCCCAGGAGACTATCCAAAAGGTCCTTGAAACCCTCCAGACCCCGCCTTCAGTCACAAGGAGGAGCACAGAACAAGCAGCCATCGCAGAGGATCCAGCCACCACCCCAATTGTAAGACCTGCCAGCTCCAATACAGCTGAGGACTCAGACAACACTGGCACCAGCTTTGAGAGAACTGTAGTTGGAGTATAGCGGGAGCTGGCCAAGGAGGTGCGGGTGGGGATGCAAACTATGGCAGCCAGCCTTGAGGGGGTGCGTTCGTGCATGATGTCATCTGCAGATCAGGCAGCAGCTATGCAAGCCTGACATCTATCTTGCAGGAACAGCAAAAATCCTAGAAGGAAATCAGCACAGCTGTAATACAGTTGACCCAACACCTACAACAGCAATCCTGTCAACGTGTGCACGAATGCAACATTGAACCCTTCAGGGCTGTCCTGGCTGCCTACCATCGTGATGTGGCTGCCATTCTCAAAAACCAGCAGATCCTCCTTGCTGCAGTACTGCCCTTAAGACCTTCACAGGTTGCAGCGACCAGGATGTCTGACTCCACGTCTTCTAACACTGAGGTGTGTGTTGCCCCTTCACAACCACCACCACCAAGAACAGAGGAGGCAACACACACATCAGAATATGAAGACATGGAACAGATCGCATTCACAAGGAAAAGTACCCGGAAGCACTAGTCCCTGCCACATGGCCAACTATTTCCAAGGTCCTGCGCTTTGTAACATGGCAGTCTTGCAACAACTCTACTTAATGACTGTTCTGCTTACCACTGTATATCTTGTCAGCCTGACCAGTGATTATCTCTCTCCTACTCATTGGCAAATCCTGTCCCTCTGCACTATCTGAAACATCAACCCCAGCATGTCAAAAGCATTTCTGTAACCCCTTGTGTACGATCACAATGTAAGATGTCACTATAATAACTCACAATCATGGACAATGTACAGATAGCACTACAGCACTTTTCAATAAATAGCACTTACACAACAAATCTGTCTCTGGGTAATGTGACATATCAACTGTGCAGTAGATAACTGAAATGTGCCTACTGTCAATTTACGTAGCTTGTCAATACAACTGTTCTGATATAATGTAGTCAGATAAATCTGCACAGTGCCCATGATTGCATCATACTCTGCCCATCCTGAGGGACATATCTGATGAAGTGAGAAACAATACACCATCATGCTGTGTTGGACAGAAGAATGCTTCCTCAAGGGATATCTGAGTCATCAAATAGTGGCAGCAAAATGTTGTCACCATACAATACTAACACATATAACAGTGCACACTAATCTAAGCAAACAGTTCAAAAACTGCATAAATGAAGGTGTCTGAGTTTACATCCAAATAGGTAATCATGCTGAACTGTGTCACAAATGACGTATGAGAGTCATGAAGACAAGAATACAAGAGTGCCTACGAGAACTCATCTTATAAGGGTGTCCTTGATCATCTCACTGCAGTCAGACCTAAAACTGTGCCCCCAATACCAAGTCTGGAAGCACTGTTTGTGACGTAGAAAACACAATTATCAACAGAAACACATTGTCATCCATATTAACTGTGATTGGTGGTTGCAACAAAGGGTGGACACTTTGCAAGGTAGCTCTGGGCTAGCTGCCAATCGTACAGCTCAGTTGGGATTTGTTTGTAGCATAGGACACAAATGTAATAGTACAAAATTCATGCACACTGATTCCAAACCCAGGATCCAGTACCATTTAACACATACTTTTAAGGGTTAACCAAATATTTATTAAATGCTAACCACAGAAGAGGAAACTGAAGGAAAAATCTTACCTACCCTAATATACCCTGACTACTCATTACCCACAACTGTCCCTAACTAACCTAAGCTACACTTACTTATCACATGTAACAAAACGTTCTAAACATCCACTCCCCACCCCCCTTATGAGACGGGACACATGGAGGACAACACATACTAACCTAAACACATACTATACTATCCTAAACAAATATTTTTTTTTTTGTATTAAACACACAAGAATCCCAACATAGTCCACCACCCACCCACCCACACACTTAATAAGTAAAAGTAGAAAGAATGAGGACCCCCCACCCACTAACACTAACTAAACTAACAGCATATACTAACCTAACACTAAGCCCCCTAAGCCCACTAACTATAAGAACAAGGAAAGAGGAGGGAGAGGAGGGAATCATGTCCATATAAAAAACAGTTTAGAGGTTGGCCCTGCGGAGGGTCCTCTTGATTGACTTCACATGCCGGGTAATGTGGCACACATCCCGGCTCAGGTGGCTTAACTTGCGCAGCACATGGTCCATCTTCCGTTCCATGTTGTGTAAGGCTGCAGGGTCAACAGATGGAGCTGGGGCAGTCTGGGTACCGGTGAAGGAGGTCTGTGTGTGTGTGGAGCCAAGGCCAGTGGGCTGTCCTTCACCTGTACCAATGCTGGGGCCTGGATGTCCAGCAGATGTAGGGATAACAGTCCCAGCTGTGGGTGGGGCCACCTGGCTTGAAGTGGTGGTTGTGCTGGTGGTGGCTGTGGTGGGCAAAGTAGGGCCACCCTGTGGGAAGGCCCTCCATGCCCCGGAGGCCCGTTCATGGCGATATCGACGGGCCATCCTCCTGAACCCCGACTCCACCAGCAGGATGTGCTGGTATCTCATAGCCCGGCGCTGGAATTCACGGACCTGGTCTGGAGTCATGTTTGCAGCTGTGAAGACAAATGCAAATATTCTAAATTAGTAACTGCATTGTGTGAAATGGCACAAGAAGTTAATCAGACAATACATCTACTGTACTTGTAACAGCTCATATCACCATACAGATCATTGAATGTCCTTGAGGAAGTACATGGCAGGCCAGCCTACAAAGGTCACATCACACATAGCACATCCATGACCTACAAGATGGGTAACAACTGGCTTTGACTTGCCATCTGAGTGCTGCCAGTTATCAGCTAACAATCATGCTGCATATCCTCCGCCAAGTCCTGGGCTTCAAATGTCAGTGTACGGAATGCAAAACTAAAGCCACATGGTCTTCAAGTTGTAACTGGACTTGCCAGTATAGTACCAAGTGCCAAACCTGAGTGTGTATACTAGGTTCCTACCAAACAGTCACTTATTCACATGTATGTGTAACATACTGGTAGCATCACTACTAGGTACACCATTCACAAACCCATGCCTGTGTTTGATCAATTTCCAACAACATGTACACCGAGGAGTGTATAGAAAACTCCACATGTGTTTGGCTCTACACACACACCACAGGTAAGGTCTATCAACAATGAGGAGTCAGCAAACCCTAGACCAATCATAGGGCCACACATGTCAGGAAATGCAGAACTTGGTACACAACATATACTTCCAGTAAGGCCTGACTTACATCAGACACAGAGTTGCAAGAACACCCATGATCATGATTAGCATGCACACCTAGGCCATTGCACTTAAGTTCCACATACTTGTAGCACTACATGTGGAAGTACATGCTGCTAGGAGGTTCTACCTACAGTTTCATAAGTACCTTGCTAAATAGGGAAGCAGAAGGCTTTTGGAAAGCAATTTGCTGGACCAATCTTGGATAATGTGGGTCTGACAGGCTGACTAAATCGGAGGTGACTTCCAGTGCGACTCTTGTTGATACAAGTGTCATCCACATGACTCACCCCAGTACTCACAGTGGGGCCTACAGTAATGGCCTACAATCCCTAGATAATACCATTGGATACACATTGGCCAACTCAAAACATTTGAGAAACTGAAATCCCACTCATGGAACAAGAAAAATGATTGCCCAATGCATCACACCTTGCTATGCGTTCAACACACACGAGTCCATAACCAGCAAACACAACACATAACAGACATATCAATACTTACTGGAGTGGTCAGGGTCCTCAAATGTCGCCACCTCTCCCACAGTGTAGGGTGCCGGCCCCCCTGTAAGGCATGGAAGGAAGAAATGTGCTCAAAATCTGTGCACAGATCAACAATTTCATAAACATATACAATGTGTAGGCTGAATAAGGAAATGGCAGCCATTCAGACATGATGATACTGCATCTGATATATCACGGCCAACTTGTACATAGCATGGGTCTCCTGTGACAGTTACACACATATCTGCACACATACATTGGCCCTAACTATCTTTTGGTGGCAAACATGACCCGTCATTGGTGACCAGAAAAAAATATGGAGTGTAATCGTCTCTTCATGTGCATCCAAGAGAGACATCCAAAGCCTGGTTATTTGAGGACTGCATTACCAGTCAAACATGCCTTGTGGCCATGACACATTTATGACACATAGGTACAATGTACAGAGGGAGGGGCAGGGTCTTTTGTAAGCCCTCCTGTTGTTACATTTTATTCAATTGATGTGGCCCAGCTGTGGTGATTTGCACCAACCATGGAGATGTAAACCCATGTGCATACCTTTGGACTGCCATCTATTTTGGAATGTGGCACAACTAACTCCAACAAACATTCTAGGATGTTAGCTGAGGGCACCTTACACCTTTTCACAATGTTTTCAAATTCAGATCTGACATGTATCCAAAAAGATAAAGGACCACAATAATCCCAAACATTCATAGTACTTCCGTGAACGCTTTCCTTCCACACTCACCAGACTCACATGAGACATATGTCTGAGCCACTTTGCTATAATCAATTGATGTGAAGCCAGCACTCATTTTCTGCATCATGTAGTGATTCTGAAGTCAGTCTAGCTATAGCGGCAACAAAGTTAGCCAATATGTTGGTACATCTTTACTTCTCTGGCAAAAGTGCCCAATATAGACATGATTGGCTCCTATTTTGTTTGGTTGTCTGACACAAAGGCCGCACCAATTTACTTCATGGAAAAGTATCCTGTACGTTTGCTGAGCATGTGCTACCTGACAGCTAGCAATTGTGATCCTTACCATAGTGCATCAATTATCCCTGTATGTTTCCCCAGCGTTACACACAGTCAGCAAGTTAGCTGGCAGACATAGTACAAATCATCTGATGTCAGTACAGAGCATTTAATCGTGCACATTTACATGATTAGTACTCACCAACAGGGCCACCAATCACGATTCTCAGGTGGTCCAAGAGATCCTGCTCCCTGGTGATGAGGTCAGCCCACCGGTGCTTCAGCTGGTGGTCACTCATCTGGCTGGCATACACATGCTGCAGGTGATGGAGCACCTTTCCCCACCGGATTCTGCGCGCCTCTGTGTGATACCCCTGTATCACTCTGCCCCCTGCCTCGATCATCAGTGGCAAGAAATGGCACACAAGCCAGATGAAGCCCCCAAACTCCTCTTCACCCATCCAGACAAGACGTGGCCTACCAGACATATTAGAAATTTGAAAGGGAATAGGGGTAAAGAAATAGAAAGGGGAAAAGGGGGAAAGTAGGGGTACAAATACAGAAGAAAAGTAAACTTAACCACTAAAAGAGCCCAACTATCCCCAAACTACCACTACCCACAACAGACTCCCACAAACAACAAAAACGCTATGTAAGTGGACAAATGTACACAAAACACAGTAGGACAGTATACACCAACAATATTTATTTCACAAATTGACAATAGAGACAGCACACAGGACAGAAAAACACAAAATCTTAGTACACCACTCTCTACACAGCCACACAGTCTAGAAGAATCATAGACTGCAAAGTGAAAGTGAAAGTACACCCACTGTACATGATCTGTAAACAGGATATCCTATTACATCACTTCCTGTATGAAATGTCTGCCCTTTTTCACGTTATGTGTCATTTTTTGTCCACCAATACTGTATTTGTGTCATTTTTTTTGACGCACAGGAGTGAAAATTTGCCCGCATCCAAATAATAGTACATGGCCTGTACAAATATCTGGATGTGGCCTAAGATTCACTCCTGTGCGTCAAAAAAAATGACGCAACTACAGTATTGGTGGGCAAAAAATTACGCATAACGCTAGGAACGTCAAAATTTCAGTGCATAAACTGGTTTTGGGCATTTTTTTCAGTTTTTATGTTATGTTACTTTTGGGACACATCAGAGATAGGCTGATTGCACCCACTATGGTGTTGATGGTGTATGTTCACATGTGTGACATCATATTGCAGCGGACCATGATCCACTACTCCCTTCACAGTATTTTTACGGTTGGCTGACGCAATAGATGGCTATAAGTGTGGCCTACATAGATGTGTTGCACAAATTGGGCATGTTTGGCATAAGGAGAGGATAGCAATGTGACGCACATATGTACAATACCTAACTGCCTTTGGCTCAAAGTGTGTGCTTTGGCAACTAATGTATTTGTTGACCAAGTGTGTGTGTATCACATGAAGCATTATTGCACATATGCTTGTATGAATGTGACGTCCATGTGTCCAATCCTTAGAAGCAAGTCATTGTGGAACTGAGAGAGGGCATGTGTTAGTCATACATGTAGCAACATCCGTAATGTGGACTTCCAAGATTTAGGGTAACGTAGACACCACATGTGACAAAGCATGCATCAGATGGATGGCAGACGCTTTTTCATGTCAATGGTTCACATTTTCAACATCCTATGTCCTAGAGTTTTGGTAACAGCTTCCTAGGCACTAGTTGGTGAATCCCACAGTGAGTCATTCACATGCATTGAGGAAGTGGGTACCATGTTGTTTGCCCAGACAGACAAAGGTGAATCACAAATGTATGATGACACCACAGTTGAGGTCATAGAAGTGAGCCACAACTCTCAAGTGGCTGTGGTGGACCAGCAGACGAGGCAGCACGTGTCCACATATTTCCAGTGATCAATTGCACATAGGTGTCTTGTTCATGTGTGTGGTCCAATGATGATCCTGTATATTGTTTGGGGTGTAATTTGTCACAGTTCAGTCCAGGACTCATCATGAGTCAGTGGCAGCTATTCCTGTATCTACTGAGTATCCTTGGTTGATCAATGTGAGTAAAGTGGATGAGGACATGAGAACCTACATGGGGATGGTCCCACCCTGTCACTAAAGACGTGTAATGAGACAGTCAACAGGGCAACCTTGGTGTGCTGAGTGAGATAATGTCTCAGGTGTCATGTTCCGGCAGGTGTCATTACAACATTTGTATAGAGGTTAGCCTCTGCAATTCCCACTGCATCTGGGAACATCATAGCCTCCGTGCTGAGAACTGTCAGGGTCCTGACATGTGTGGGTTTTTCATGGACATTATCAGAGGTTGCTGGTTCTGCTGAAGGCCCCGTACCCAATCCCTGCATACGGCCCTGGGACACTGTCACACTTTGTCATTCATGCATAAATGAGACCCAGACAAGGGATGGGCCATGAATTTTGCTTTTCACAGAGGATTTAACTCAAATGGTACAGTTAAAAAGCAGATGATGCTATACAATGTATTTGGGTATGCATTGAAGCAGCCCATGCCCAATACACCCTGATGAATGAGAGGTTTGCTAACGCAAGTGTGGTACATATGTAAACACAGGGATACTTTAGTGTGACGCACAGGCAGATGTCAGTCAGGCTGACAGAATGCGGGTGATTCAGGATCCAGCAATTTGACAAGTTACATAATCAGTGGTCTGACTCAGACTGTTTGGAGGACGAACTAGACAGTTGACATGTCAAACTGTGTATGTCCTGTGTTTTTGAAGGTGATAAATGAACCCAAGGGCTGTGTTACACGGCTTATTTAGTATCAATGCTTAACGGTGTATTTGACATAATGGCAACTCCTATGCTGTTCCAGGCATCAGCAGGGGCAGTGCTTGTTGAAATGGGTGGTGTGCTTGGAGGTGATCACAGGTGTGGGCTGCATCTGTTTCTCACAAGTCCTGTAGGTGAGATTTGCATTCTAAAGGCCAACATACTTTTTCACACGGGAAGCAATCTACAGGTGCTAACAGGGCTTAGAAACTAGAAGACAGTGTATATATTGACCTGACGTCCATGCAGTCAGATGTTCTATGACAATGGCATACCATAGGAAAGGGTGTAGCACACTGGATTGCTATTGTTAGTCTGTGTGTGTAGAGGAGGGAATATCAGGGTACACATCTTAGTATTCCAGGGACCTCTTCAGACAGGTGGGTTGTGATCAGGTACATGGCATGTCATGTGCCCAATGCTGGTCATATGAGTGGCACTTGTGCTATCTATGTTCTGCTTCTATGGAACTCTAGTCACAGATAGTCGTTGCAAATATTGGATGCAGTTGGACTTACTGCTGTCAAGGGTCTGGTCAGACATTCCTGTTACTGATGCAAAAGCACATTGACTAACTTATGTATGAGGCTTGTTTTCCCCTTATTGAGTGATGGTGTCTTAGGGCCATATGTACCAACGAATTTTCCCATAGACACAGAATGGGTAAAATCCTTTGCTACATCTGGCCCTTAGTTGCGTGCCATATGCTGTGTTGGACCTTGATTTCAACATGTATGCGTGAAATAGGTGTGGTCCTCTGCTATTGGCCTTCAAAGGAGAAATGGACATGATATATGTCATTTATAGTGTGTGTGTATGTGACCATTGTATGTTATGCATCACATTAGCTCTGGGATTTTCAGTGTCCTAATCAGTATATCAGCAATGCTCCATGAGGCAACACTCTTATTCTGATAAGTAGAGATGAAAGTGTGCAAAAATGATTAGCCAGACCATAATATGGTGACTATTATAGGTGTTTATTTAAATTAGTTCATTAGAGTGGTGATGGTGATTATATTTAAAAGAAATTGTTGACGATATGTTGCCGCCTACGTATACCGGCGGCCATGTTCTGTAGTTCCCCCTCATGTTGCAGGCCACCATCCTCCTCTTCCTCCTCTTCAGGCATGTGTGGCTCTGGTTCCAGGAGGGGAATGTTCCTTATGATGCAAATGTTGTGCAATATTGCACATGTTAGGATGATCTTACAGACCACCTCCGGGGAATATAGGAGGCTACCACCAGTGATGTCGAGGCACCGGAACCTTGACTTGAGGATGCCGAAGGTCCTCTCGACTATGGTGTGTGTCCTCCTATGTTCGTCGTTGTAGGCACGCTCTGCTGCAGTACTCGGTTTGCCAATAGGTGTCATTATCCATGGCTGGATGCCATCCCCTGATCAGCTGCAAGAGAAAATGAATGGGATCATGTTGATGTAGCTGGCCCTATTGAAATGACCTTTCATGGCAGTAGTTGTCTTGTGTTGTCTGTGACTCTTTTGTGTTAGAATGTCGCATCCTAGGCTTGTAGGATGTACCATCTGCATTGTGTTGTTTCCTTGGCTGAACGAGTGTTTTTCTGCTGACCGTTTGTCAGCAGTATGTTTTGGGATTTGCAGTACAGTGTGCCCTCCCTAGCATTGTGACTTGTGATACAGGTGTCCCTGTGTCTTCACTGGGGGTGAGATGATAGTTCCACACACAGGTTAAAATTTACATCGTTGTTCACACGTTCATATAAATGTACCCTGGACATCCCATACCTTTAGACTTAAGCAATGGATTAATGTAAACGTCATTGGGACACTTACATTTTGCAAGGTGACATTTAGGCAACCCACTCCACATGTTGTGATCATTGACCTCTTAACATTAGACTGTACAATCATTTCAGATGTGTGACAGGTTCACTGCAGACCTAAGAAACATGGCTAGCGATGTCACGACCTCAGTGTGCTCCTGTTCACATGTTGATGTTGTGGTGTATGTGTTGTGTGTCCTAGAGGGTTGCTGTGCAGTATGTATATAAGTAGGTTTTTGTACTTACCAACAAGTAGTCCATTGCCATACCGTCCATCCTGGAAGTGTTCATTGATGGTGCAGTGATGGAAGATGAATGAGTCATGGACACTCCCAGGATATTTAGCCACGACGTTGGTGATCAGTCCCTGGTGATCGACAATGGCCTGCACGTTGATGGAATATGTGTGCTTCCTGTTGTGCTAGAGGTGTTCAGTTGCAACAGGTGGCACAAGGCATACATGTGTGCCGTCGATTGCACCAAGGACATGTGGGAAGCCACTAATGAGGTAGAACCCCTGTTTTGTTTCCTGCTTCTTCTGCAGTGTGTTAGGGAAGCAGATGTGGTGGGGTGTAAGTCCAATGATGGCATCCAGTACTTTGGGCAAAAAGGCAGAGAATGATGGTTGTGAAATTCCGGCAACCAGGGCACCAGTTGGTTGAAAAGAGCCACTTGCCAGCATGTGAAGTACAGCAAGCAGCTTCGTTTCTGTTGGGATAGTGCGGGGTGTCAGTAAACTGGATGCCAACTGCGGTTCAATATTTCACAGAAGCTGCTGAATGGCCTGCCAGTTCAACCTGTACCTCTGGATGATGTCGTGTTCCCTGAGGCCATGAAGGGTTGTTCTGGGGCGGAATATTCTCTCCTGCCTTTTGCGCTGCCTTTGGGGTCCCTGCTGGTCTTGTTGTAGCTGCTGTTGTTGCTGCTGGGCTCTGCGTCTGCGTTCACGCTGGATAAGAATCACCTCCATGTCTCCCTTTTGCTGCTCTGCTGCTCTGCTGTTGCTTCTGTGTGTTCTGATTAAATACAGGTGTGTTTGCCCCATTTTAACACCTGCCCTGACCCAGGCGTTAATTTTTGACGCAAATCGGGCTGTGCGTCATTTTCTGGCTCCGCCTCCCGGCCGTGTGTCATTTTTGCCCGAAAGCATAAATACGACGCACGGCCGTTTAAGTCATTTTTTGGACGGGAACGCCTACCTTGCAAATCATTAACGCAAGGCAGGTTGCCGGCTCCAAAAAATGATGCACACGGCGGAATTTTGTCATCCGCGGGCTCGGGCGTCAAAGTTTAAATACGGGGCAACATTTGCGCTGAATGTGCATCAAAATTTTTGACGCACATTAGGCACAGACGGAGTATAAATATGCCCCCTACTTTCTAAAAGTGGCATTTTCAACGTAACAATCTAAAAACTTACTTCACTAAACTATGGTTTTTTTTTTAATTGTGAGTTCAGAGACCCCAAATCCACATTTCTCTCTGCTCTCAAAGGGAAACTGCACTTTAAGAATATTTAAAGGCAGCCCCCATGTTAACCTAGAAATTTGGCAGTATTTCACTGAAAAGACATGTAGAAACACCTCACTACATGTCCTACCTTTAACATACACTGCACCCTACCCATGGAGCTACCTAGGGCCTACCTCGGGGGTGCTTTACATGTATAAAAAGGGAAGGTTTGGGCTTTGCCAAGTCGATTTGTCAGTTTAAAACTGCACACACAGACACTTCATTGGAAGGTCTGAGCCATGTTTACAGGACTACTCATGTGGGTGGCACAATTAATGCTGCAGGCGCACTAGTAGCATTTGATTTACAGGCAGCCCTAGTGCACCCTACTAGGGACTTACTAGTAAATCAAATATGCCAACCAGGAAAAAGCCAATTACACACATAATTTCACAAAGTGAGTACTTGCACTTTAACACTGGTCAGCAGTGGCAAAGTGCCCAGAGTAACAATTACAGCAAAAACAGAGTCCATTATATAGCAACAACCTCGGAAGCAGAGGCAAAATGTTAGGGAGACCACGCCAAAAGATGCAAGGTCTAACGCAGTTTCTCATTGTTAGTTCCACAGTCAGTTTTAAACAATTTACACGCTGTGCACTGTGACTGCCCTCCGGATCCTCAAGCGGAAACTTTCCCAGAATTTACCTCACAAACATCGGGCATGGAAACACTGCCTGGCCCAATATTTTTGTGGGCAAGTTGTATTCCTAATTTGGGTGCAGAGCAGTGGCGGCTCCTCCGCGACGGCAGAGGAGCATCTCCCCGCAAGGAGCAGCTGCTACAAACTTTAAAAAATAGAACGATATTAAACAATGTTTATTATCGTTATATTTTTAAAGGGGCAGGGCCATGGGGGATGACAGGGACGAAGGGGGAGTGCCTTGCACTCCCCTCAGTGAGCATGTGTGTTTGGCCACCTAGCTCTCTCCGGCCCAGCACTGTGTTGCTGGGTTGGAGGCAGCAGGCCCAGGCTCCGGGTCTGCCTGGGAGTGCAAAGTCATGGCTCTCTCGCCAATCCTAACACTGCCCTCACAGGAGAGCAGCATCAGGATTGGCCACAGGGCAGCCTGTGAGCCTGTGCCTGAGGTGCACCTTGAAGACCGGCGTTGTGGCTAGGACTCAGGAGTCAGGTAAGTTTTGATTTATTTTTTTCATTCAATTTTTTTATTATTTTTGTTAATGTTTATTTTAATGTTTTTGATGTTTTCAATGTTTATTTTGTTGTCCCCCCTATCGCATGGGGTCCCACCCCTTCATTGCACCCTGAGCCACAACTGGTGCAGAGTACTAGGCAGTCCTAATTGGTAATTGGATTGCGGATATAAATGATCTTGCTGATGAAAAGGAAGACATTGATAAGGAGTGCTTTATACTTTTTCAATCTTCCCAGTTGTTTTTCAGTTGTGTACCTCAAAGGATGGCAAGTTCTTGTATGCAGCAAAGCTAGATAATTCATCATAATGTTCTTGCTGCACTTTTGTAATCAAATTGTAGATTTCACCTTGCTATTTTTTTAGGACCTTCCACCGCCAGACGGCCCCTCTTACATACATTATGACTGGTGAAGGAATAATGTGGCGTAAGGGTTTACAAAGGATTACAATGAAAGCACTATGCCACTTTTTCGGAAATGCCTACTGGATGCCACATTAGCGTTGTTGGACCTGGCTTTTTTGACAGGGTCATCCCCAAACTTTTTGCCTCCTTCTTCCTATTTTTTCTGACCTGTTGATGTTGGCTTTTGACCTCTGGGCACTTTACCACTGCTAACCAGTGCTAAAGTGCATATGCTCTCTGTGTAAATTGTACTACTGATTGGTTTATCCATGATTGGCTATTTAATTTACTTATACATCCCTACGTCCCTAGTAGAGTGCACTATATGTGCCTAGGCCCTGTAGATTAAATGCTACTAGTGGGCCTGCAGCACTGGTTGTGCCACCCACTTCAGTAGCCCCTTAACCTTGTCTCGGGCCTGCCATTGCAAGGCCTGTGTGTGCAGTTTCACTGCCACTTCGACTTGCCATTTAAAAGTACTTGCCAAGCCTAAAACTCCCCCTTTTCTACCTATAAGTCACCCCTAATGTGTGCTATGTGGGTAAAAGGCAGGACATGTACCCGTATAGTTATATGTCCTGGTAGTGTAAAACTCCAAAATTTGTTTTTACACTACTGTGAGGCCTGCTCCCTTCATAGGCTAACATTGGGGCTGCCCTCATACATTTTTGAAGTGGCAGCTTCAGATCTGAAAGGAGCAGGAAGGTCATATTTAGTATTAGAAAGTGAGCATTTCTTTGCACTTAAATCTTTCTGTGCCCTTCAATCCACGTCTGGCTAGGTTTAGATGACAGCTCCTTGTGCATTCACTCAGACACACCCCAAACACAGGGTACTCAGCCTCACTTGCATACATCTGCATTTTGAATGGGTCTTCCTGGGCTGGGAGGGTGGAGGGCCTGCCCTCACACAAAGGACTGCCACACCCCCTACTGGGACCCTGGCAGACAGGATTGAACTGAAAGGGAACCTGGTGCATTTCTCAGACACTCTTTGAAGTCACCCCCACTTCAAAGGCACAACTTAGTATAAAACAGGGCCTCTGCCCTACCTCATCAGACACTTGCTGGAGAAGAAACCTGAACCAGAAACTACATCCTGCCAAGAAGCACTGCCTGGCTGCTCAAAGGACTCACCTGTCTGCTTTTCTACAAAGGACTGCTGCCTTGCTGTTGGCCTGCTGCCTTGCTGATCTCTTGTCTGGCTGTAAAAGTGCTCTCCAAGGGCTTGGATAGAGCTTGCCTCCTGTTCCCTGAAGTCTCAGGACCAAAGAGACTTCTCTTTTTCACTTGGACGCTTCGTGCACCGAAATTTTCGTCGCACAGCTTCTTCCGCTGCGTTAAAAACGCCGCACACCGACTCTGAACGACGCGACGCCTTCGGGACGACCGGAACTTCAACGCACAGCCTCGCAAGGACAACGCCGCCCGACCTCCAGAGGAGAAATCGACGCAACGCCTGCCATGAGAGCAAAACTTCGACGCACTGCCCAGCAGAATGACGCGCAGCCGGAAAACAAGCAGGAAAAGCCACGCACAGACCCGGGACATCTGGTAATCCCTACGACCCATAGAAAGAGACTGTCCGCACGCCGGAAAAATGACGCACGACTTCCCCGCGTGAAAAATAACGACGCAAGTCCGTGTGTGCTGGGGAGAAATCGACGCACACACTATTTTGTCACGTATCTCTTCTTCTGCGGCCCTATGCGGAGATTTTCCACTCCAAACCAGGTACTTTGTGCTTGAAAGAGACTTTGTTAGCTTTTTAAAGACTTAAGAACACTTTATATCACTTTTCAGTGATATCTTTACAAATTCATATTGCATCTTTGATCGTTTTGACCTGCAAATACCCAGATAAATATTATATATTTTTCTAAACACTCTGTGGTGTATTTTTGTGGTGTTATATTATGGTATTGTATGATTTATTGCACAAATGCTTTAAACATTGCCTTCTAAGTTAAGCCTGACTGCTCGTGCCAAGCTACCAGAGGGTGGGCACAGTCTGATTTTGGATTGTGTCTGACTTACCCTGACTAGAGTGAGGGTTCTTGCTCGGACAGAGGGTAACCTGACTGCCAACCAAAAACCCCATTTCTAACAAGCGAAAAAAATTATGCTATTGTGATGCAAGGAGATGCAGGAGATTTGCAAATATGCTCCTCAGTTTGGTGGCAAAAACTTTGCTTATTTTTTTTAACAGGTATCAGCTCTTGAAATCTGGTATTTCTTAAAACTGATACTAGAACCAGGCATTGACAGAAGGGAAAAGGTATTGGCTCTGTCTGCACAGCTATTGATTTATTGATACATTTATATATTTGTTATACAGCATCTTTCAATAGCACAGTCATCGAAGGTATAGATCCCCTTTACAAGTTCAAAATAACTGTGGCACAAGTTCTTATATAGAAAAGGTTAGTTATTGATAGATGGAAAAATTACAACCTATGTAATGGTTAGAAGTAAGAGAAAGGCTTCTGTTGGGCAGATAAAGGTGGGTAAAGGAGGTTGGTTCAAGGGAGGTTGGTGTAGGAAGGGAGAGGTAGGATAGTGAGTCTGAAGACAGAATGGGGAGGGAGGAGGATAGGGGTTTAGGGATAGGGCTAAACATAAATATATGATTCTTGTAGGGCTTTACCAGGTTGTCTAGAAGGAGCAGAGTTTCCTAAACCAAGCAAAGTATGCTGAGTTATTTTGGAGCTGGACAAGAAGGATTTTTGAGTATCAAACTCTTGATCATTGAGGAGTTTATGATGATGAAGAACTTTTTGGAGCTGCTGTCAACAGCCATCAAGAGTTGGCAAGAAGGTTGTATATGAGGAAGTTGTAGAACAGGTTAACTTTAGGACCACCTGCACAATTGGGCAAACATTATAGTGCTATGACATTACCAGTCACACAAAGCAATTCACATCATTGACTTAAGAACAGGAGTTCTGGAGTTACATGAAGACACCTTAAACCAAATGCAACTTGTAACACAATCTGATTGGCCAACAGGCATTATACTCATATATTTCTAAAACTGACACAGCAAAAAGTTAATTTCATAATTTAGCCTAATGCAAGTCCTCCTCTCACCAGGATCTGCAGAAAAAAGACAATAACAATTTTTTTCTTTATCTTCACGAATATGTGCCATCATACCTTTTGCTTCTGGTACAGAAGTTGATAGTAAGACAATAGATAAATATAATAAATGAGGATTATGGAAAAAATGAAAGGACATATCTAGCCGGAATACATTCTTTGTGTTAGGGATACTTAGTCACAACAGTGAAGGAGTACCCTTACCACCAAGTGTGCAGTCCACCTGCCAAATTTATATAAGGGCAGGGGTTGGTTTAATCAGGATGGAAACTACTTAATCTCTGCTGTGATTAAACCCTTTTGACAGCCTTGCGGAGTAAGGGTCATTGGAGACTGACCTGTAATTCTGCCCACCCAATTTTGATGGGTGGAATCAGAGGTCAGTTTTCACTGCCCATCACTGCCAGGAAAAGCCTGACGGTAAGGGGTTATGAAAACTACTAAATGCTCTCCTCGTTAAAAGACAGGACTCCCAAGGAGAGGTGAGCTTCAGGATTTTCTTTTTGAAAGTTAAAAAGAACACAGTTCGGTGGAGGGCCCCATCATGTTAATGGAGTCCTCCACCAAATTGTAAAAAAGCATTGACAGGAACTGCTGTGATGGTGGTTCCAGCCAAGGCTTTAGAAATGACCACAAGGTTGTTGGACATGTCAAAATTCAAAGGGCAGAGTAGTCTTGGCCTGGTGGACATTAAATCCACTGGCAGGCCTACAGAGAAGACTCTGTCCGCATAAATCAAAACCAGGCCCCCTACCCTGGTGTTAGATAAGCATGTTACCAGAGTTAATGCCTAAGTCCAAGTATCCTGATGCATGTCACTCTAGTATCACAAATACTGCTCTCATTTTTAATGATGATGTTTTTTGTCTGACAGCGAAAGAAAAATTTAACTTCATCTTCAATAACTGTTCTTGTGTCAATCTTCAATTTTGAATGAATTATGTGTTGCAAACAATTACCCATAATAACGTGTGAAAACTTCAAGGTAGTTGAACAACGCATCAAAATTCTCTTAAAATAAATAAATACCCACTATAGATGGTTGCATTACCTGTTATAAATGTCCTGTGTGGTGAAACCAAATAAAGGACCATGCCAGTGAGCCTTAGTGGTAGGCAATAGCATTATTAAGTCACAAGGTTTTTGACCAATTCAATTCAATTCAATGTATTTTATTTATGATTTGGAAGTCGACTGAGGTCCACAAAAAGAAGAAAGCAGAAAATGTACATTTACATTGCAGCCGAAAGAGGGAAAAAAAAATCACATTTACCATATACATCTAGATGAGAACCACATAAAATTTACAATATTGGTGAGCAAAAGGTCGGATCTGCTATTTACACTTTACATCCAATCGAGTACCAGAAGGTAAGTTAAATGATAAGTATAGTGAAATATTGCATCAAAATCCTATGCCACCTGACTTGCCTTACGACAGAGTTTCTTAACATAAGTTTAAAAAACAATAAAAAAAATTTAGGGGCATATTTATACTCCGTTTGCGCCAAATTTGCGTCGTTTTTTTCGACGCAAATTCGGCGCAAAACTAACGCCATATTTATACTTTGGCGTTAGACGCGTCTAGCGCCAAAGTATGAGTAAAGAGCGTCATTTTTTTGCGTGAACGCCTTCCTTGCGTTAATGAGATGCAAGGTAGGCGTTCCCGTCCAAAAAAATGACTGCGACGCAAATGTGTCGTATTTATACTCCCGGGCAAAAATCACGCCCGGGAGTGGGCGGGTCAAAAAACCCTGCATTTGCGCCTCTTTTTAACGCCTGGGTCAGGGCAGGCGTTAAGGGACCTGTGGGCTCAAAATGAGCCCACAGCTGCCCTCCCATGCCCCCAGGGACCCCCCCTGCCACCCTTGCCCACCCCAGGAGGACACCCAAGGATGGAGGGACCCACCCCAGGGACATTCAGGTAAGTTCAGGTAAGTATAATTTTTTTTTTTTTATATTTTTTTTGGCATAGGGGGGCCTGATTTGTGCCCCCCTACATGCCACAATGCCCAATGACCATGCCCAGGGGACATAAGTCCCCTGGGCATGGCCATTGGGCAAGGGGGCATGACTCCTGTCTTTACTAAGACAGGAGTCATGTAAATGGCGTCTGGGCGTCGTTAAAAATGGCGCAAATCGGGTGGAGGCGATTTTTTTGCGTCAACCTGACTTGCACCATTTTTAAGACGCCCTAACGCCATTTTTCCCTACGCCGGCGCTGCCTGGTGTATGTGTTTTTTTTCCACGCACACCAGGCAGCGCCGGTCTGCTAGCGCCGGCTAACGCCATTCAATAAATACGGCGCCCGCATGGCGCTTCAGAATGGCGTTAGCCGGCGCAAAAACTTTTGACGCTAAACTGCGTTAGCGCAGTTTAGCGTCAAAAAGTATACATACGGGCCTTAATATTTTAAGACAAAATCTTTCGTTCGGAGGATCATACAGGGCTTGGAGAAACTCAGGCACTGACAATAGAGAAAATTGAAAACAAATTGGTTCTAGCCATTTATGCCAGAATGAGGCAAAAGAAGGGCAGACAAATAATACATGGCGTAAATCTTGAGATTCTGCCAGACAAAAGTTACACTCTTTTGCAGTACCGTACCATTTTGCCAATAGTGTATTCAAAGGGAGCAATTCCTGTCGGAGCAGCGTCCAAAAGCGCCTAACAATATGAGGGATGTTCCAAATGAAGTACGGTTTTGTTTTTTTAATTACTAGAGTGTTAACTATATTCGCAGAGAAACTTCTTTTTTCACAGCTCTCCAAGTCTTGGCGGAAGCTCAAGGCCCACGTTGCACTCTTCAGGGTCACCCTCAAGTGCAGTGGGGAGAGTTCTAGAACTTGGCTGTGATCCAGCTCCAGCCTCTCCAGGTCAGTAGAAAAATTCTTACAAAAGGCAAATTAGGGCTTGCTATTATCGAAGAGGAGCTCTTTCTTCAGTAGTGATCTTGAAGTGTTTTCCTTGAGCATACGCAGTTCTAAGCCCCATTTCCAGCCTCAGAACCGCCACTGAGGCTGCCGTATTAACAGATAGTCATTTTCTGAGATTTTTACCTTCTGCCTGATTTAGGAACCCCCATTTGGAGATGTCAATGAGTTCCTCCCCATAAAGCAGGGATGCCGGAATTTTAACTCGATAAGCAGATAGGAGGTAAGAGAAGTGCCTTTTCCCCGTAGCTGTATAAAGGGCCCTGTAACATACTCGGCATATAGGGAATACTCGTGAGTCGATTGTCGGTGAGTTATATGAATTTTTATTTGATTGCTAATAGGATAGAGTCTCTCTCTGTCTTCTCTTCCTTGGGCTCTGGGTATTCTCCAGTTTTCTTTCTTCTAGCTTTTTAGGATGTTGCTCTCTTGGACTGCTCTTCTCAGTCTTCTCTTTGGCTCCCTTCGTCTCACAGGTTCCCTGGGAAACGCATGCGGAGAGACAGAAAGATATACCGGTAAGTGTTTTGATTATATGTTCCTTGTAATCTTTCCTTTCGTCTATCTCTTCCTCTGTCTTTCCTGTCCTGCTTCCCTCTTGCTTTTCAGACCTCTGTTTTCTCTCCTTCGTTTATCCTGAACTGTTTCCTCATATGTCTTCTTCTCTCTTGTCTGTCGTAGTCGGCTTTACTCTATTCTACCTTCCTCTAGTCTCCTCTATTCTTGGTTCTCTCTTTCTGGGAAGTGTCTCTTCTTCCTTTAGTCTTTTCCCTTGTCCTTCACCTACATTTAGCCAACAAGCATGCTATCTTTTCCTATACGGTTTGTGACTCCCCATGCTCTCCTTTAAGTGCTGCTCTGTGTCTTAGTGCTTTATCCTGGCTAGTGCGTTAGTGCCCCAACAAACACCCCCCCTCCTTTCACCCCTTTGTTTTCCCCTCGTGGCCCTCCCGCTCCTTAGGACTCTAGTCTCAAGCACCGGGTATTGCCATGCTTATCCAGAAGCGTGGCGGGTGATAGCGCTTCATTTCCCTGGGGTTTCACGATGCTGTGGTTTCCGTCTGTGGTGTTTGGTTCCCATCACGGTGTTAGATTCCTCACTTCGGACCACGGGCTTCCCTTGACCTCACGATCTTCTGCTGCACAGCCTCCCGTCTTGCACTCCACGTCAGCCCAGTCGTCTTCTTCTCATCCTTGCTCGCACTCTGTTTTCTTCTGGTCGTCTTCTGCACCTCCTAGCATGGTGCCCGCTGGTACTGATGCTGCTTCTTTTGACCTCCCGGCTTCCCGTGGCTGGAATGGAACCAGCGAATCACAGGGAGTAAAACCAGGAAGGCCGGGGTTAGGATTGGCAGTGACAGCACAAGTCCGGTTCTTGTGCGGGCGGGGCACACTCAGCCCGTCACAGGCCCCAAGACCTCTTGCCTGAAATTCAGCTTTTTCTTTATTAGAGGCGATGTGGGCAGTATCGCTAAGGTTCCCGCTCACTATCTTCCCTAAAAAGGGATAAGATTTGATGATTTCAAGGATTTGGTTGCCCCATATCCACTGATAATTGGGGAAGGTCATCTTTTTTGTCCCCAAGAAACAGAGGACCTTGCTTTTGGATACATTAATCTTCAGATAATGTGAGTCGGAATATTTTGATAAGCACTGCAAGCGGTTCTGTAGGCCTTTGGGAGTTAAATCAAGGATTAAGATGTCGTCAGCGTACAACAGGCAACAAATTGGGCGCCCACCCACCAGCGGGGGAAAACCCTTGCCCTTGGACAAAAAGGAGGGGAGATCTGAAATATAGAGGGAAAAAAGCAGGGGTGCCAATAGGCAACACTGTTTTAACCCGTTAGATGTGAAAATCTTATGGGATAAACCTCCATCACCCCCAAGAGGATTCTACACCAGGTATTGGAGTGAAAGCAATTATTAACTCCAGTAGTGATAAAGGTATCCCCAGGCTGCATAGCTTAGTCCATAAAAGATCTCTGTCTACTTTATCAAAAGCCGTGGAGAAGTCTATGAAAGCTCTCAGTTTTACATATTTTTCAGTAATAGTTTGCAGCACCATGATGTTATCTAGAGTTCTATGTTTGCGCCTGAATCCAGATTGTTCCAAGGGGATGATGTTATTCTCCTCCACCCAAGACATTAGCCTAGAGAGTAGAAATTTGGTAAAAACATTTCCCACCGCATCAAGGAGGGAAATCTGACGATAATTGCCAGGACACGATCGATCAACCTTTTTGAATAAAGGTACAATTATACTGCCGACCCACGAGGGAGGAATACATCTGGAATGGAAACATCTACTAAAGACCACATGTAAGATCTTAGACCAAGAGCTCCTATCCTGTTTTATAACTGATGAAGGAAGTTTATCTGGCCCCATTGCAGCAGAGGGGCGCATCTCACCGATAGCACAGTCAATCTCTTTTATTGACGGGGGAGGGAAAATGAGAATACCTGGAATTTCTGGAAGCCGGAAAGGTACGACCCCATTTGAAGCATACAGGGAGGAGATGAAATCTAACCATCGGGCTTCGGAGATTGGAACGGGGGGGGACGAATTCCAGACCCACAACCTTGACCCACTAATGCCCAGAAACGCCTAGCCTGGCCCTTTGTAGGGGCTTCTCGGAGCTTAATCCAGAGCCTGTCCCCTGCTTCTTTTGCAAGGTGAATCTTCAGCCGCTTCTTTCTCCTTTTTAATAGAGCAACCCTGATTTTCCTTTCCTCAGCGAAAACTAAAAATTTGACCCTTACCATGTTATTTATTTCTCTGTTTAGGTTAAGCAATGTATGGGGAATAGCTTTCCGGGCTACTTCATGCCCACCAGACAAGTTGTTAGCCACCAATTGCATCAGGAGATCAGAGAAGTATTGCAACTCCATTCCCTCCCAACTAGTCAAGTTAGCAACTACAGGTACTAAAATCTCAGTGACACCAGCTATCTTCTTAAAATTCCATTGGGTCCTCCCAGTCTTATTAGAAAAACTCTGGGTAAACCCACCAGATTTCCATGAGTCTAGTGACAATATGGAGGTTTCTACGGTGATAGAAAGCAGGCTATGATCGCTATAGGGGGAACATAATATCTTAAGATCTTCCAATAGACAATGAGAGGAATAACCAAGTACTAAGTAGTCCAGAGTGGCCCTTCCCCGCGAAGAAATATGTGTGAAGGAGGCAGGGGAGTCCGAAGTGAACCTACCATTACTGAAAATACAGTCGTTTTTTTTAAGAAGACTGAGGAGAAGTTTACCTCTTTTGTTTGTTTTAATTAGAGGGGGGAAAACACAATCTGGGATACGCAGCGCTGTTTCTCTCTCTACATTGCGCACTTGACATAAGGCGAAATTGGAAACTTTGCAATTGAAATCTCCCATTAGTGCTATCAGTGGAGGGAACTCAGTATCTAAGGAGTCCGCAATAAAGGCAAAGACCCTTTCTAACAGAGAGTCATATACGGCCTCTGGGGGCACATAAGCATTAATTAGAAGCAGTGAAGTAGGACCTAGCATGATATTATGCAGATGAATCGTAAGTGCCATAAAGAGGTTGCTGTGATCCTTATAGCAGGAATAATCCCAATTGAGAGAGTTGGACAGTAGACCCCCCCTTAGCATGACCTCTTCGAGATGAAGAGACCTTACAATGGACTACAGAATAGTTGTCCCACAATAGATCCGTGTCTGACCAAGTCTCCTAGAGACAAATTAAATCTGGTTTAAGTGTACTGAGGTAAGATAGTTTTTCCTTGCTAAATTTTACCCTGGCAGCATTCCAGGAAATTATTTTTAAACCTCTATGAGGAAGAAGGTTGGAGTGAGTCCCTGGACCCCCGCTCTTGCACAAGGGCTGGCAAGAGCCAACCCCAATCATCCAGGGCATAGGTGGCTAGAAGATTCAGAGCGTGTCGTGTCTCCCACAATAGCACCTGTCTATCCTTCCCTATTAAGGATACTTTGAGGGCCTGTAAATCTAATCTAGATCTGTAGAAGGGAAAATCAGTGCCTTTGAAGTGGACCGGGGATCGGGATCTCGCAGGGCTCTTACTCACGATCTTTTCCCCTCCGAAAGCGGGGTAGGGTAAGAGTGGAATTACATCAATCCCCCGACACTGCAGAAAGTCAGCGTGAGAGAGAATCCAGGTTCGCCACGTACAAGGAGCAAAAGGCAACCCTAGCCCTGAGACCACCACAAACCATCCGTAGCGAAACAAGGTCAATATCGTAGCTGGTGATGTGTTTCAGAAAGATGGATTCAGAAAAGCATCTTAACAAGGTGGACCTATTTAGAATTAAATCAGCATCGAAAATGGGAAAAAACAATCTGAGAGTCCGTGTTATAGCTTGTAGAGGGAGCTCCTTCCCTAGGCAACGAGATAGAGGGTTCAATAGGGATGGTCTCCCGTCTGGAGGGCAAAAATGGGTAAAAAGTTGGGTTCAAAGCTGGAATGGAAGAGAGGTCAGTTGAATGCATGCTTACAGGACCCCTCTTAGTGGAATTGGGCCTACGTGGAGGGGGCGGACTAGGCTGCATCACGTGTGGCTCTATGTGAGTTCGGGGTGAGAGTGTCCCATCAATTATCACTTTAGGGAACAGTACTTTCCTTCTCTTTTTCCTGCTAATCCGTTGATTTAGTTTATTCGATCTCTTAGTTTTTTTCCCACCTTTGGCGACCCTCTCAGGGACTTCTACCAGGGATAGCAAGGGGGGGAGATTATTGGCCCATTTTTTTGATTGACTGCTCTTTCGAAGATGGGAAACACCTTCGCAGGGGGCAGATGGCAATGTGCCAGGTGATTGCCTTTCAGTGTGGGAGAGTCAAAGATAAATCGAATGAAGTCAACAGGGCTAACCGGTAGTGGCTTTACATCACTAGGACGAATGCCTTGAAAACTCCTCGCATGGGTGCCTGCATCCAGGAACATGCACATTTTTTGTGGCGCCCTGGGGGGAGACCAGGAAGCCACCTGGCCGACAAGAGACTGTCTAGCAGCAACGTTAGGCTGAGTCGTGTCGAGAGATACAGCCTCCCTTTGGTCTTTAGTCATCTCCGCTAAAATTGCTGTTACAGAGTCAAGGATACAGTCTGAGCCCCCTACGAATTTCTCCAAGAGTTTTAGAATAGAAGTGAGGAGATTTTCCAAATTGAACAAAGAAGCTAAGAGCCTGACCTCTGATTCCAGTGGGCTGAATTCCTTGGATGTCCAGGGCCGGCGACACAGACAAATGAGATTTAATATATAATGAGTCTTGTAACGACGGAGTACTGGTAAACAGCTCCAGACGCGGAGATCGCAGGCGGACTCAAGGGTTCTTTTTCCTGGGGGCCGTATCTCTGAAATACAAGGGGATCCAGGTCCGGCAGAGTGAAGTCACAGGATCCGATAGCAATAGACACTGAAGAAGTAATGGCAGCACTTTTCGGGTCCTGGTCAGCTTGGGAAGGGGAGCTGACTGACCAGGCAGAAGAAAGAAAGGGAACGCACAGCGGCCCGACTGGCTCCAAGCGGGCTGGACAGACCCGGTAGGCTCGGCAAGGGGGGCAATAGGGCCCTGCTCCAAGACCCCAGCTCCTCTTCTCTGGCTTGCTTCCGCCTGAGATGGCTCGCTTGAGAGCCCCACTGTGGACTCCCTAGGAGGACCTCCAAGGGACTCTGAATCCGGGGATGCAATGGAAATAGCTTCACCTTTAGATTCCTGCGATGAGGGGTTCTCTTTACCCCAAAAGGAGAGAAGATGCTTCTGCGGTTGTCCCTTCAGCAAGAGAGACGAGTTGGTTTTGTTCCGTATGGGGTTAGATTTGTTTTTTAAGCAACATCTTCCTAGGAGAAGGCGACCTGAACGGAGCTTCTTCAAAGTCATAGCGAAGAGTACCCACGGTCGTGACACAAGGAGGCTAATGCAGCTGACTTACGATTGAACGTGGCACGAAAGGGCAGACTCGCTCTTTATGAATTTACCCAGTTTTTCTCCAGCTGACCCAGACAAGTTCAGCTTAATGGGCATCCAGCGCCGACCAGCAATAGCCTCCAGCTGCCCGTTGTTCCTCGATGCACTGCGTTCCTTGGCTCACCGCTGCCTAGTCCGCGTCAGCGAGGGACAGCCCGTGAAAAGCGAAGAGCAGTACCCGCTAGGCTCCAGCCAAGCCCCCCTCATGATAACGTTGGCAAAAGCAGGAGCGGCTGGAGGAGAGACTGTATCTTGGAAGCTAAAGCTACTTATGCAGAAGCAGAGAGGCTAGACGGGCCGCTTCAACAGGGGTCCGCGAGAGAGGCAGCAGGAAATGTAGCTCCTCAAGGTGGCCCATGGGGGAGGGGTGCGCTGCTAACTGCTACGGCGAAGAGGCTTCCAGGTCCCCAGGCCCACGCAGTGTGGACTAGAGGTGCTAAGCCTATAAAGCCTCAATCCGCCTCCCAGTGATGCGGGCTTAAACAGGTGTGCCACGTGGGGAGTCTGGAGCCTGATAAAACAATAAGATGAGCCCTCCTTCAGGAGCCACAGAGGTGCAGGGCTCGCCCTCACCCCCCACAACTCTCACCCGGTCGGGCCACTTCCGCGGGGGTCCCCGAGCAGGCAAGCAGACGAGAAGAGGCGAGTGAAGGCGCAGGAGAAACCGCTGAACTGGACTGGTGCGTGGGGTGCACTAGTAGCAGCGACTGGGGGACGGATAACTTTCCGGCAGGAACAACAGACGATAGGCGATGCGATGCAATACGATGCGATATGATGCAATGCAATACGATGCAATCTTAAATTCATAGTTTTTGCATTTCACTCGGTATCATCCAGGGACACTGGAACAGGAATACATTAATTTTATGAATGGGCAGATGGTGTGGCCACATGTGTATCTTACGGGCTGAAAGTAATGCTGCTTCCTGTATTTGTATTATTTGAAGTTTGAGCATTTGACCCCCTGTTTTTTGTTCCTGTGCTGTAATTTGTTTTAGCTGGTTTTGATACTCTGGACACTTTACCACTGCTAACCAATGCTACAGTGCAAGTGCTTGCTGTCTAAATTGTATTGGTCATTGGTTTATCAATGACTGGCGTATTTGATTTACTAGTAAGTCCCTGGTAAAGTGCCCCAGAGGTGCCCACAGCCAGTAAATAAAATGCTGCTAGTGGGTCTGCAGCACTGACTGTGCCACTCACATGAGTAGCCCTCTAAACATGTCCCAGAACTGCCACTGCAATGTCTATGCATACAGTCTTGCACTGGAAATTCAACCTGGAAAGTGGACCCACTTGCCAGGCCCCAACCTTCCCTTTTACTATGTGCAAGTCCCCTAATGTAGGCCCTAGGTAGCCCAATGGGCAGGGTGCAGTGTATATAAGGGTAGAAGCTGTTCTGGTGGGTTTTACATGTCCTGAAAGTGAAAAACTGCTAAATTCATGTTTTCACTATTTCAAGGCCTATCTTTCTCATAGCTTAATATGGGGGCTGTCTTTAAATATCTTTTAAGTGCAGCTTCCCATTGAGAGCAAATCGAGATTGGAGTTTGGGGTCTCTGCACTCACAAGTTTAAAATATATTTTTTGGTAGAGTTGTTTTTTAGATTGTCTGTTTCGAAAATGCAACTTTTAGAGAGTGGGTATTTTCTTGCTTAACCATTCTGTGCCTCTGCCTGCCTGTGGAATCCGAGTCTGGGTCATAGTGATAGCGGGACCATTTGTGAATTCCCACTAGACAGTGACACAAAGGAAGCTGGGGAGTGTCCTCCATATCCTGATGTGTCTCTTGGGCTAGAGTGGGGAGAGAGGAGAGAGGAGAGAGGAGCTGACACTTACACCTGAAAGGACTGTGCCTGTCCTCAAACAATGCAGACTCCAACTCCCTTGTCTGGGCAAGACAAGATCATGTGAACAACAGAGAAGTGTGCCTACTTCAAAGACAGAAATGAGTATAAGTAATGGACCCAAAACCACAGATTTTCAGATTACTTCCGGATCAAGAGGAACCTCTGCCAATGAGAAGAGCTTGATGCATGAGAAGGAACTGCCACTCTGTCTGTTGCTTTGCTGTGCTGGACTGCTGCTTTTGCCTGAAGAGGGAAAGACATGAAGTCTGCTTTCTGAAATCCTGCTTCTGAAGTTTCTCCAAAGGCTTGGACTGAGCTTGCCCCCTGTTCTGAAGTCTCAGTGACATCAAAGACTTCATCTTTTCTGCTTTGCTAAGTGGTGTCAAGTCCAATCCCTGGGCTCTTAGAAGTGGAAGCTGGTAACCTGAGGGGGGAAATCCACGCTCAGCTGTGTGGCTGAAAATTAGACGCAGCACCTGCCTCGTGGCTGGAGAAATGACGAAGCACCTGTTCTCACAGTGGACTCTTCACACAGCCTGTCGGAAATTTCCATGCACAAATCCTGGGTGTCAAAGTCTTCAACATTCCCACACAGACCTGAGTCTGTGCTCCCAGATTTGACGCACAGCCTATCTGGTGATACCGCCACGTTAACCCTAGTGGTCAAAAGACCACCAGGGTCTTAATGAGCATTTAAATGTTGTTTTCAATTGGACAATTTATACTGTAAGTTAAAAGCTGTGTTTTTTTGTATGATTTGCTTCAATAGCAATTTCTAGGTTGTACGTCTCTATATATTTTTTTCAATTTATTGTATCTCCACAGTGTGTCATTTAGCCTTTTTACTATTTTGTGTCTAGTGTTTGAAATACACGCTATCACCAGTTGTTAGAAATGCCTTAGTCAAGGCAAAGCAAAGCTACTAAAGGGAGTTTCATGATTATACAGTAAAGTCAATGGCTGACCTCTGTTTGTGGGTAACTGCTGTGGAAATCCGAGTTTAACAAAAGGATGTCTTTACTTTCTCTTTCAAATCCAACAGGCTACTTAATTCTTCACAACTTTGTATATGTGCATCCAAGAAATGAATGTGTATTTCTAATGAGGAAAACTTGAATTTGGAGTGTGAAATGGTTGGATTTCTGTTGAGAGGGGAATATACTCTGCATGATACATCTTCATATTCCTCTGCCCATAGTCGCCCAATTGTGAGCATCTGGTAGCTTGTTTTTTGCCCTGATCACTGCCAAACTTTTGGACAGATACTGGTGGTTACTGACTCTTGGCTGTGCCCTGGGTACTGCTTACCCGCCCCAGAGCCAGAGCCCTGTGTAAAGTGAATATGAAAAATAGGCTAATTATAATTGGCAGTACGACCTGCCTGTAAGTCCCTAGTGTATGGTAGGGCATGTAGGTGTAGGTACCCCAGCATAGGTAGTGCTCCTATAGGTGCACGGCTGAGGTGGCCAGTGCCATTTTAAAAGCAGGCCTGCCTTGCTGGCTGCTTTTAAACAAAGTTTATATGCAGATTCAAGCTTGGAATTAAAAGTACTTTGAAAGTCTTAAACTACCTTATTTGTACATATAAGTCAACCCAAAGGTGTGCCCTAAGTGTCCCTAGGGTTGGGTTTCACTTAACTACAAGCAGGGACCTTATAAATATTGTCTTATAAGCCCAGGCGAGGTAGAATAGCCAAATTTGTTTTTCCCTCACTGTAGTGAATAGGGTAAAATGGGGAGACTTTATTTTAATTAACAATGTCCCCTTAAGTGCCAGATACCTTGAGTTTGGTATCAAATTAATTGTTATAATAAATCCCACAACTTGCAATTGTTGGATTAAATGGAACTAGTTCAGTTAAAGAGTTTTAAAACTCTACCTGAAAGTTGCCAGCTTCAGCTCTGTAGTGTCCTTCCCTGATTGGACACCCTCTGGCTGGCTGCCTTGATGAGGTGTGAAGTGGCCTGGCCTGAACACAATGGATGTGCCTGGGGGAGGAGATCTGCCCCAGCTGATGGTGAAATAGGATGGGGGAGGACAGCCAAACTGGTCTTCAAAGGCAGGGAAGGACATTTGGAGCAGATCAGAGCCTCCCTCACATCCTGCAACCCCAGACACTGAGGTGCCCTCCTGATTAGAATAGGAGAGGGCATGAGAGTGGTGTGTTTAAGATTTTAGCCACACCAGGGAGTTGGCTCAGCCAAATCTAACCTGCAAAAATCACTTCCATCCATGTTGGATTTTTGAAGAATGTTGCTCCCTGGGATTGATTTTTGCCACACTTCCCAGAAAGTGGTCATCAAAGGGGGAAGGAGCTTGCCTGTGATTGGATAACCAGGGCCCCCTTGCTTTCCATAAAAGAGCAAGGATAAATATGACACAGCTGCACCCACACCACAGATACCTCCAGTTTCCCTTACCCGATTTTAGTCATTTGATTGTGTTTTGTGTTTTACTTATTTACTGTTTTGTTTTTTTGTTAATGCTTTACATACTTGTGGGGGTTAGTGGCCTATTGCTAGGTGTAGGTAGTTACCTGGCGTTACCAATAATCTACTCTCCCACATTTTTGGTGCACAGTGGTGGGATCCAGTACTTATGTTTAACATCACATTACAGTTTTAAGTGAAATAAGTTAAAAATCCTCTAAATTGACCAAGAGCAAAAGTATGTTTGATTTTTCAAATTTGGACTAATATTTTGATTACTTAAGTTTTGATTTATTTTAAATTGTTCTGATCAATTGTGCCAATTTTTTTTTAAGTGACACAAAATTTAAGGGAGACCATGGACCATGGAGCTTGATCTGGCTAGCCTACCCACACTCACTGCAGCTGAGCTTAGGGTGTTGTGCAGAAAGAGGGGATTACCGGCTGCTAACAACCATAGGAAGGCTGAGATTATTAAGTCCCTTGAAGCCTGGATAGTGAAGATGGAGACAGAGAAAGCTTCAGGGGTAAGAGGAGGAGGATGATCACCTGTCGGTGACATTATTAGTTAGGGCCCCATCCAGAGCTAGTGGGAGGGGAGGATCTGTGGCATCCGCCCAAGAAGAAGCAGACCTGGACCTCAGAGAAAGAGAATTTGAGGCCCAGGTAGCCCTTGTAGCTTCAGAGGCAGAGAAATTGGCCCTAGAGAAGCAGAAGTGGGCACATATTGAACAGAGAGATGGTGGCAGTGACAGAGAAGTTGAGGTGTCCATGGGGGTTGGGTTCTGCCCCAGGTTACCCAAGTCGGTTGTTTCTGCTTATGTAGAGGGGGGTGACATAGACAAGTGGTTGGATGCCTTTGAAGGGGCTTTCCAAATGAGAAGGGTTAAACCTCAATATTGGAGTTGACTTCTATGGCAGTTGGTTCCAATATCTGGGAGGGATAGGTTCCTGACCCTAGAGGGGCAGAAAGCCGATTCCTATTCCAGAATGAAGAGGTGCTTAACCAAGAAGTTTGGGAGAGGATGTAGCACAGCAGTCAGAGCAACCGCCTCGGGAGCTAGAGATTGGGGTTCGATCCTCTGCGGCGGTGCTACATCCTGCGATTCTGGGAAAAACACTTAATCTCCCTGTGCCCATGGACAGCGCCTTGAGAACCTCACGGGTGATAACCCGTGCTATATAAATCTACATTTACATTTTACATCTGTATGTGCCTATGTGTTCTGTTCTGCTGTATGCATCAGTGTGCTCCTAGGTTTGTCAGTGTATGCACCCATCTATGCCTGGATATGTCAGTGTATTCATCAGTAAATGTCTGAGTGTGTCTGTGAATGCATCACTGTGCACCTGGGTGTGGCAGTGTGTCCTTCAATGTATGCCTTGGTATATTGCTGGATATGTTACTGTCTGCATTGGTGAATATACAATTTCTTCTCCAATGCTTCACTAAATATGTGACTGACTGTGTCCTTTTCTTATTAGCTACATGACCTAAGGCCTACGCGCATCTTACTTAGAGGTTCAGTTATCTTTAGGATTCAGGGTGAATTATTTTTAATAAACACATTTTCTAATGTCAAGTCAAGTTAAGAATAACACTGTGTACCTTTGCTTCTTATTAGCAGCCCAAACCATATTTAAAATACAACTAATTTAAAGTTAAGAATAACACTGTGTACCTAGGCTTCTTATTGGCAGCCAAACCATATTTAAAATACAACTGATGTAAATTTCAAACTATACTATGAGTGTAGAGAACTACATATTGCATTCTCTGTATTAGTTGCAAAACAGTTCCCATACTACAACATATTTATCTACTTTCTCCATATGTACAAAAATGTATAAGTGGCTGTTAATGCATCTAACACACTGTGGCCCTCATTACCACATTGGCTGTAAGTGCCACTTACCGCCATGCTGATTGCTGCCAACATACAGCGACCGCAGCGGTATACTGCTACCCGTATTATGACCCACACATAGAAATCCACCACGATACAGACACACACACACACACAAGTCCACCAGCCCAAAGGTCCGTGATAAACTGGTGGTACCAAAACCCACACTGTTACGCCAACAGAAATACGCCCACAGCATCATGACCCACGAATCACCGCGGCGGTGATTCAACCGCAGTAAACCTTTGGCGATATAGACCGCTGCGCTCAAAATACACACACAAAACTACACCACATTGGACAATTCAAAATACACACACCTGACACACATACACACACCACACCCACACACCCACACCAATATAAAACACACACACTACCCACAACCCTTTCCGACCCAGAGATTTTGGCAAGTAAGAGAGAGAGAGACAAGCCAGGAGCACCCACTGAATCTGAGCCACAAAACACCATCACCCATACACCATCCAGGCACCTCACAGCACACACCCCAACACATTAATCCACACACCCTCACACACACCACTCACACTACACCCATGGCACCACAAAGACACCCCTGGTTATCAGAGGAGGAGCTAAGGGTCATGGCGGAGGAAATCAACCGGGTACAGCCACAGCTAGTCGGATCACAGGTGCAGCAGACATCCATTGCAAGGAAGATGGAGCTATGGTGGAGAGTCGTGGACAGGGTCAACACCATGGGACTGCACCCAAGAACAAGGGATGACATCAGGAAGAGGTGGAACGACCTACGGGGACGGTACGTTCCATGGTTGCAAGACACCAGATAGCTGTGCAGAGGCATGGCGGTGGACCCCTACCTCGTCCCCCACAACTAACAAAATGGGAGGAGCAAGTCTTGGCGATCATGCATCCTGAGGGCCTGGCAGGAGTAGCAGGAGGACTGGACTCTGGTAAGTCAAATATTTACTATTTTATCACCCACCCTACCTGCATGCCATCACAAACAACCCCTACCCTCACCCCCATCACCCCACCACCTCACATATACCCCACCATCACAACCCACCCATCCCAATACCAAGCCCTGCATGCAACAGCAGTGCATGGATCCCCATCACAGTCCTGCATGGACACCGAGCACCACAGCATGCACACTAGTGACAATCACTTAGCCAAATAAATCACAACTCACGCAAGCCAAAGCTGCCTTGCTCATAACAACAATAGAGTGAAACATACCCATGCACAAGATGGCACACGCAGAAAAAATAACAATGCATCCCCACAGGACCCCCACTCAACGTCACCATAGAGGAGGTGCCAGCCACATCCAGTCCCCTCCAGAAGAGGCCCACAGTGATGGCAGCAGCTCTGCACGCCGGGATCACGATGACTAACCTGGCCCATCAGGGACCTCTGGACAGTCGGTTACCTAGGCACAGAGCCTCCCCCCTCCGGAAACACCACCACAGCACCCACCCGGCGGACCTATCCTCTGTCCCCAGGACACGTCCATCAGCAGTGTGTCCACCACTACAGGGAACCCAGGCAACCCCACAAACACAGCCCCCTCAGGGACCTGGGGTCAGTGGCAGTGGGCACACGGTTCAGGGGACAGAGGCACAGGACAACAGGGAAGCTGGGAGGACTGCTTTGTGACTGGGGGAGGACAGACCAAGCGAACCGACTCTCCATGAGGCACTTGCCACCATCCTAGGAGCATACCACCATTCTCAGGAGACCATGGGCCAGATACTGGCCAAGTTGCAGGAGACCCAGCGGCTGCAGAAGGGACAGTACCTGGGGATCAGGGAGGACCTGAGGGACTTCCACACCACCCTGGTCATCATTGCAGGGATACTGGCAGAGATGGCCAACACCATGAGGGAGGCAGTGGCACACCAACGGGTCCCTGGCACTAGCCACACCGAAGAACAGCCCTCCACCTCCATCGACGTTAGTGGACAGGAGGCCCCACCGGAACAACAGGCCACCAGCAGCCCACCCCCTGCAGAAGGGAAACCACCCCGCAAACGGTTCCTGTGATCCAGGCAGAATCCAGAGAACATTACCAAGGTCCCCGCCAAGAAATAAGACTCTCCTGATTGTCACCCGTGAATCCCACTCTGTCATCCTGTCCACCTTGAACTGCCATTGCTCCCTTTCCTATGCCCCCTTTGACAATGCACCTGTGATAAAAATAAACTGGACTCTAACTTAGACTTTCCTCCATCAGCAACCCAGCCCATTGCAAGACCCCCTCAAATTATTAGCACCTAAATAAACACCCTTGGAACAAATTCAAGTATGGAGTCTGTCAATTTTTTGACATATGTATTAGTTGAACAAACTGTAAACATTGCAGTGCAAATGTACTATAATATTTACATAGGTATGACCTGTAGTGGGCAGCAGTAAACACACCAGGAGCCAGAGTGGGGCACAGCGATCTGAAAATAGAGATGCCAAAGGGTACAGTAAGTGGCCATAGACATAGGGAAATCAGGCTGCCATGTACAATGTCCAACAGATAACTGATAAGTTAAGTTATGTTACAGTGTCTTGCCTTTGTGGAAGTACTGCTGAATGACAGAATTTCTGTTGTCCACATCTTCTTCCTCTGCCTCCTTTTCATCACTGTCCATAGGCTCCACCGCTGCCACACGACCATCCCCAGGCTCATCCTCCTGAAGAAAAGGCATCTGGCGTCTCAAGGCCAGGTTGTGCAACATGCAACATGCAACATGCAACGATGATCTGGCACACCTTCTTGGTTGAGTAGTACAGGGATCCACCTGTCAGATAGAGGCACCGGAATCTGGCCTTCAGGAGACCAAAGGTTCGCTCAATGATCCTGCTTGTTCGCCCATGTGCCTCATTTTAATGTTCCTCTGCACTTGTCCTGGCATTCTAACTGGGGTCAGTAGCCATGAGAGGTTGGGGTAACCATAGTCACCTGCAAATATCGAGTGATACCTGTCAGCCACACACTCACCTTTAGGGCCAAACCCACACCCATATACCTACATCAACTGGGTGGGGACCATGGGCTCACCTATTAGCCACACCCTGTGCCTCTGGAGTTGAGACATCACATGTGGGATGCTGCTATTCCTCAAGATAAAGGCATCATCCACAGAGCCATGATACTTTGCATTGACATGGGAGATGTACTGGTCCGCCAAACACACCATATGCACATTAAGAGAGTGAAAGCTTTTTCTATTTCTGAACAATTGTTCATTTCTCCGGGGGGGACAAATTCAATATCTGTACCATCAATTGCACCAATGATGCCGGGGATATGTCCCAGTGCATAGAAGTCAGCCTTCACTGTGGCCAAATCCTCTACCTTGGGGGATACGATGTAGCTGTGCATGTGTTTCAGCAGGGAAGACAACACTCTGGTCAGCACGTTTGAGAACATTGGCTGTGACATCCCTGATGCTACGGCCACTGTTCCTTGGAAGGAACCATTTGCCAGGAAATGGAGCACTGACAGGACCTGCACTAGAGGGGGGATACCTGTGGGGTGGCGGATAGCTGATACCAGGCCTGGTCCAATTGGGCACACAGTTCTTGGATTGTGGCCCTATCAAGTCTGTAGGTCAGGATAATGTGCCTGTCCTCCATTGTTGCCAGGTTCACCAGGGGTCTGTACACGGGGGATGTCTTCATCTCCCATTCATCCTCAGTGGTTGAACTCTAGGGTGAAAAACGGTGAGCAGAAGGTCATATTCAAATATATTTCCCTATTAATATGCAATTTTTGCTTTACAGAAAGAGTATGCAACCTCGTAAGTCAGTTGTTGTGCCAATGTCTGCTGTGCCCCAGTTAGGTACCATGGCCTGTGCCCACCTGAAATGTTGGCTACCTGACCTCTGAGGAGGGACAAGTGGAAATGAGGTAATTCCCCTGTGTGCCGTTACGGTCGGTGGTCGACGACCGCCGTGCAACACTGTGTTGGTTATCATTGGGGCCCATGGGTTCCAGGAGCCAATGGCGATGTACGCCGGCGGTGACGGTACGCACCGCTTCGGACGTGACCACCATTTCCTATCTGTTTACTCACTTGTTACCTGACCTTCAACAGGAGAGGACCTACACTGCAAGAGCTATTGTGTCCTGTGTCTGGAATTGACAATGGCTCGAGTGTCTGGGGAAAGGGCCCCTGCCTTCACTTCGGAGGAGTTGGAGAGACTGGTGGATTGGGTCCTACCTCACTATCCTTTACTCTATGGCCCGCAGGTGAGTACACTGTGAGCATGATGCGTGGGGCATGAATGTATAGATTGCTGTGTGTGTAAGCCTCATGCAGGGGGGAGTCTGAGAGGCCCTCGACAGAGTGCTGCACATATGGTGGTCAAAGTATGTGCATAACGGGACGAGAGGATATGGTTGGCCATGAGTATAAAAGTCCGGATGTTATGACTAATACCTTTTCAGCTGTTTTTATTTTGCAGGTCAGCATCTATCAGAAAAAGGGTATTTGGCGTGCCATTGCCAAGGAGGTGCGGACCCTGAGGGTCTTTGACAGGTGGAGCATCCACTGCCCTAAACGGTGGGAGGACCTGCGCTGCTGGGCAAGGAATACAGCAGAAGCCCAGCTGGGGATGACCTTCCAACGAGGGAGGGGTGCCCATTGTACCCTGACCCCCCTGAAGTTCTGCATCCTGGCGGTGGCCTATCCGGAGTTGGATGGACGCTTGAAGGCATCACAGCAGCAACAAGGGGGTGAGTACAGATTCTGAATTATGAGTTTGGGCGTGTTAAGGTATTACCTGGGTGGGGGATGTGGGCTGTGGGTGCCCCTAGGCCAGGGCGAACATGGCAGGGTAAGTTCAATGATGGGCAAGCTCAGATGCACTCTAACCCCAATAATAATGTTAGTCAGCATCTACTAAGGGCAGAGTCCTGTGGGTTTCAGGTGTGCAGCAATGGGCTGGTGACTAGCATTTTAACTGATAGTGCATGGTCTAGTGCATAGGGCTGTTCCCTGTGAGTTGTGTACGCCACAGCAGTGTTGATGCTGGCATTGATCAAGTGTATCCTCTGTCTCTCTCCCCTTTTTGTTTTGTCACCCTGTCCTTGTGTGCATTAGCATCATCTGGTGGAGGATCAGAGACACCTGTGATGGAGGGAGCTGCATCCCACATGGGCCTGGAGGCCAAAGACACCAACGGTGAGGGCACCAGTGGGATGAAGGGTGAGGGGAGCACCCCAACGAAGACATTAGGGGACAGTACCAACAGCAACACCTCCTCCGATGGAAGCTCCCTGGAGGTGGCGGACATCTCTGTGCCCTCCCCAACTACAGGTACAGCCGCCACACCCCGTACCAGCAACGCCCTCCCAGCAGCCCCTCAGCATGTTTCCCGTGTCCTGTCACACAGGAGGGTGGGCATCTCCTTTGCCCCAGGCACCTCAGGCTCTGCCCCAGTAAGCCATGTTGCCCTCAGTGAGGAGGCTATTGACCTCTTGAGATCCCTCTCTGTTGGGCAGTCAACCATACTGGGGTCCCTGTAGTAGTGGACACACTGCTGATTGACGTGTCCTGTGCACAGTGGTATGGGCTTGCTGGGTGGGTGCTGTGGTGGTGTTTCCTGATGGGGGAGGGTGGGTGGTGGTATGGGACTGTGCCTGGGTAACGGACTGTCCGGAGGTCCCCGATGGGCCAGGTTGGTTATCCAGATCCAGGCGTGCAGAGCTGCTGTCATCACTGTGGACCTATTCTGGGTGGGGGGGACTTGATGTAACTGGCACCTCCTCTGTGGTGACATTGAGTGGGGGTCCTGTGGGGATGTAAATACAGTGCTATAGTTTCTACGTGTGTCATCTTGTGCATGGGTATGTTGCCTCTATAATTGATATTGCCATGGTAGATTAGTCTTAGTGTGCGTTGTTATTTGGTGGACTAGGTGATTGTCTCTAGTGTGCATGCAGTGGTGATGGTTGTCCATGCAGGTCTGTGAAGCATGCAGGGTTGGCATTGGGATGAGTGGGTTGTGATGGTGGGGTATATGTGAGGTGTTGGAGTTATGGGGTGACGGTAGGGGTGGGGGTTTGTGATGGCATGCAGGTAGAGGGGTGATAGTAATAGAGATTTGACTTACCAGAGTCCAGTCCTCCTGCTACTCCTGCCAGGCCCTCAGGATGCAGTATTGTCAAGACTTGCTCCTCCCATGTTGTTAGTTGTCAGGGAGGAAGTGGGAGTCCACCGCCAGTCCTCTGTACAGCTATCTGGTGTCTTGCTGCCACGGAATGCACCTTCCCCCATAGGTCGTTCCACCTCTTCCTGATGTCATCCCTTGATCTGGGGTGCTGTCCCACGGCTTTGACCCTGTCCACGATTCTCCACCATAGCTCCATCTTCCTAGCAATGGATGTCTGCTGCACCTGTGATCCAAATATCTGTGGCTCTACCCTGATGATTTCCTCCACTATGACTCTTAGCTTAGAACCTGGGGTGTTGTTGTGGTGCCATGGGTGTAGTGTGAGTGGTGTGTGTGAGGGTGTGTGGGATGATGTGTTGGGGTGTGTGCTGTGAGGTGCGTGGATGGTGTATGGGTGGTGGTGTTCCGTAGCTCTGGTTCTGTGGGTGCTCTTGGTGTCTCTCTCTCTCTCTCAGTAGTAAAAATTATTTAAGTCGTAAAGGTTCTGGGTATTTTGTTGAGTGTTTTATAGTGTTGTGGGTGTGTGGGTGTGGTGGGTGTATGTATGTCAGGTGTGTGTAGTTTGAAATGTCCAATGTGGTATTGTTTTGTTAGGTTGTGTGTATTTTGAGGGCGGCGGTATGTACCGCCAGTGGTTTAGTGCCAGAATGCCCGGTGATTCATGGGTAATTATGCTGTGGGCATAGTTCTGGTGGCGTAATGGTGTGGGTTTTGCTACCGCCAGTTTATCACTGACCTTTGGGCTGGTGGACTTGTGTGTGTCTGTATAGTGATGGAATTCTATGTGTGGGTCATAATACAAGTAGCAGTATACCGCTGCAGTGAGGTATGTTGGCTGCAGTCAGCATGGCGGTAAGAAGTGGCACTTACCGCCAATGTCATAATGAGGGCCTTAATTTTTTTAATGTCATTCGGATCCCGGATCCAACGGCAGATCGTGAAAAAAAATAATAATAATAATTCTAACATTCACTATACATTTTTATCAATATGCCATCTCAATTTAAACTTATGTGGCCAGTGAATTCCTACCCTGACCCCTTCATATGCATCAGTGCCCACATATTAGCCTTGAGACCCTTTCCCAACATAAGCGAAAATGTTGGTTCTCAGATCATACATACCAATGGCCCTCAATTCAACTTCGGTGGTCTTTTCTGAAGACCGCTGAAGCTGCCAACACTGAAATACTGCCATTTTGTTTGTGGGTACGTGTCTGTGTGTGTGAGTGAGTGTTTGTGGATGGGAAGGGGTGAGTGAGTAAGTGCATGTGTGCGGATGTGAGCTATTGAGTATGTGAGTGCAATTGAGAGAATGGAAGGGGTGAGGGTGTGTATGTATGTGCATGTGAATGTAAGCGGACAGGGATGGGGTGAATGTTTGTGTGAGTGGACAGTGGGAGGGTGGTGCATGTTTGTGTGAGTGAATGGGAAGAGCGGGTGAGTGCGTGTATGGGGTGCAGGGGGAGGGGAAGGGGGTGTGAATGTATGTATTCACATGGAGGAAGGGTGTGTGAATTTATGTATGCACTGGGGAGGGGGTATGAATGTATGTATGCGCTGGGCAAACGGGTATGTGAATGTATGTATGCGATGGGGAGGAAAAAGGGGGAGTGAATGCGAGGTGAGTGCGGTGTTTGTGTATGTATTTTAGTGTGAATGGGGGTGAATGACGCAAGTGTTTGGGTGAGTGGGGGTGTGTTTGTGTGTGTGAGTATTTGAGTGCATATGTGCTGGTATGTGGACATGTGTGCAAGTGTATGCTGGCAACAGAAATGCTTAATCCAGTCACCAGGGTGCAAGACCTCCAGCTTTTTCTGGCAGTGTGTCTGACAGAAAAATGCTGGCAGTCTCCCCCCTTCGTAATACCACTAGCAGTATCATGTCTTCCGCCGTGCTGGAGGTGCTCACCTCCATCTCGGCGGAACGTGGTAATGTGGCAGGACGGGTGGAGGCTCGGAGGTTTGGCTTCGGCTAAACTGCCAAAGTTCTAATTGGCAGTATTTACCCCCAGCCCATCAACAGTGACACTGCCACAGCACCCCTAGTGATCTTCAGACCACCAGCGTTGTGATGAGGGCCTATATGAGTATTTGTGTGAGTGTATAAGTCTTGGTCTGTGTGTAAAAGGAGATGTGAGAGAATGCATGTGGAAGTGACAGGGGGTCTGACTGTGTGTATCTTGGTGTAAGAGTGGGTGTGTGATCATCTCTCTGGGTGTGAGAGTGGGTATGTGACTCTCTCCCTTAGTGTGAGAGTGGGTAAGAGAGTATGTCTGGGTGTGTGAGTGGGTATGAAAGTGTCTTTCTGGGTGTCTGTGAGAGTGTGCCTAGCTGTAAGAGTGCTTGCATGAGTGTCTGCCTCAATGTGGGAGTTGGTGTGAGAGTGTCTCTCTGGGTGTAAGAGTGTGTGTGTGAGACTGTGTCTCAGGGTCTGAGAGTAGGTGTGAGCGTGTCTGTCTAGGTGTGAGACTGGGTGTCAGATTGCCTGGGTGCAAAAGTAGGTGTATGAGTTTCTCTCTGTGTGAGAGTGAGTTTGACAGTGTCTACGTGGGTGTCAGAGTAGATGTCACAGCATCTTTCTGGAAGGGAGAGTGGGTGTGACATTGTCTATTTTGCTGTGAGAGTGTCTGGGTGTGAGAGTAAGTGTGAGAGTGTGTCTCTGGGAGTGGGACTAGGTGTGAAAGTGTCTCTCTGGGTGTGAGAGTGAGTGTGAGAGGCTCTTTCTGGGTACGAGAGTGAGAGTGCCTGTTTGGGTGTGAGAGTGAATGTGACAGCATCTCTGGGTGTGAGAATGGGTGTGACAGAGTCTATCCAGTTGTGAAAGTGGTTGTAAGAGTGTCTCTTGTATTGTGGGAATGAGTGTGAGAGTATTTGTCTGGGTGTGAAATTGAGTGTGACAGTGTCTGCCTGGATATGAGAGTAGGTGTGAGAGTGTATATCTGAGTGTGAGTGTGCATGTGAGAGTCTCTGTCTTGGTGTGAGAGTGAATGTGACAGTGTTTGTCTGAATGTGAGAGTGAGCATGAGAGTGCCTCTCTAAGTGTGAGAGTCAGTGGGAGAGTCTCTGTCTGGGTGTGTGAATGAGTATGACACTGTTTCCCTAGATGTGAGAGTGTCTCTCTAAGTATGAGAGTCAGAGTGAGAGTCTCTATCTGGGTGTGAGAGTTGGTGTAAGAGTGTCTATTTGAGTGTGAGAGTATATGTGAGACTGCCTCTCTGGTTGTGATAGTGAGTGTGACAGTGTCTGTGTGGGTGTGAAAATCGATGTGATAGTGTCTCTCTGGGAGTAAGAGTCAGGTGTGAGAGTGAGTGTCAGACTGTCTCTGGATCTGTGACTTGGTGTGAGAACATCTCTATGGGTGTGAGACTGTGTGTGGCAGTGTCTGCCTGAATGTGAGACTGTTTGGGAGAGTGTCTCTCTGAGTATGACAGTGAGCATGTGTGTTTCTGTGTTGGTGTGAGAGTGGATTTGACAGAGTCTCTCTGGGTAAGAGAATTGGTGTGACATTGTCCATCTTGCTGTGAAATTAGGTGTGATAGAGTTTGTCTGGATTTGAGAGCGAGTGTCAGAGTGTGTATCTGGTTGTGAAACTAAGTGTGAGAGTGTCTCACTGGGTACAAGAGTGAGTGTGAGAGTGTCTGCCTGGATGTGAAAGTGGGTGTGAGAGTGTCTCTCAGGGTGTGAAAGTGGATGTGAGGGTGTTTATCTGGGTGTTAGAAGGACGAAACGCGTAGGAAGTAACTGATGAGGCATTTGAAATCTCTGGTTAAAAACAAGTGAAGAGCAAGTTCCCGGGAATGCAGTGCTTTATTTTGTTTAAAAATAGATTTTTGGGAGGTGCTCAATCCCCAGCACTGGCACCAGCAGTTGAACGCGTCACAATGTGACCGACTTTGTTTGCCATTAATACATGTGAGTGGCGGGGCCCTGCATTTAATGGAAGTCGAAAGCAATTTGTGGATTTTGGAAAGGAGATGCTAATCCCTAATGCAAGCATTTCTGATTTGAAGATAAAGAAACTTGATGGTTCGACTTCAGATGTGCCTTTGCCAAAAGATTTTCAATGGTGTTGGAGACATTCAGCATGCCGATGAGGCCCGTATAATGAGAAAAGAGTCAGTTTTACAGGCCAGAGAGTTTAGCATGTTGATGTTACCAAACTGAAAGTATCGAACGTAGCAAGCTAATGTGGGAACTGAGACAATTTAAAAAAAAAACTTGCAAGGACTTAACATGGAAATGTGAAAAAGGTGGAGGGAGCATTGGCATCCCTGTGTTTGAAATAATGTGTTGAATATCATAGCACTGGTCTGCAAGAGGAGTAACGTTGTTTTTCTCTCTCCTCCATATGGATTATGAACAGATACTGTTGAAACTTTGGAGTGCGGCAATAAAGTATAGACAACAACTCCCACAGTGCTGTGAGGCTATAAATTGACCAAATATGCAACTCATGGGTTTGGAACCACCGTGATAAAGTTGGAGGTCCAAACACCTAGGTGATAACTACTGAGGCATTTGAAATCCCTGATTAAAAATGAGTGAAAAGCAAGTTCCCAGGAGTGCAGTGTTTTTTTTTTAGAAATTGATTTTGAGGAGATGGTCAATCCCCAGTAAAGGCACTATCAGTTGAGTGTGTCACTCTCTGACCACCTTTGTGTACCATTAATACATAAGAGTGGCGATGCCTGCCAATTAAGCAAATCAAAAACAATTTGTGGATTTGGGAAAGGAGATGTTAATCCCTTATGCGAGCACGTCTGATTTGGAGATAAACTTGGATTGTTCAACATCAAATGTGCCTTTGCCAAAAGATTTACAATTGTGATGGAGACATTCAGCATGCCCAAGGGGCCCGTATACTGAGAAAGGAGTCAACATTAGGGACCCAGGAGTTTAGCGTGTTGGTGTTACTAACTAGAGATTATGAACTGTACAGAGCTAATGTGGGAACTGAGACAATCTAAAAAAGCAATCGTAAGGACTTGACATGAAAATGTGAGGGAGGTGGAGGGAGCGCTGGCATCACTGTGTTTGAAATAATATGCTAAAGATCGTAGCACTGGGCTGCAAGAGGGGTACCATTGTTGTTTTGCTCTTGCCACCATATGGATTATGAACAGATACTGTTGGAACTTTTGAGTGCCGCTATAAAGTATGGACAACAGGTCCCACAATGCCATGAGGTTATAAATTGACCAATTATGCAACTTATGGGTTTGAAACAACCATGATCAAGATGGAGATCGAAACGCATAGGTGCTAACTAATGAGACATTGGAAATCTCTGATTAAAAACAAGTGAAAAACAAGTTCCTAGGAGTACAGTGTTTTTCTGTTGAAAAATTTATTCAACAAGTACTTGAACGTGTTTCTCTGTGAGTGAAAGTAGAGTTTCTCTTCCCTGCATGCAAATATGTGTACAGGGAAGGCAGATGAAAATATTGCTCCCACAACGAGGGAGCTGCTATTAAAAGAAACTCCCTGGTTGTGGGAGCAATGCTGTCTCTCAAAGGCAGGACTTGAGGAGCTGGCTAGCACCCCAGGGGCCTTGAGTGCACTCCTGCCACTCTCTCTCTTCCATCCCTTAATGGGGTGAGAGAAAGAGAGAGATATGGTCATTGCAATGGTCTTTCCATGCACTGACTATCACAAAACTCACCTGTGGCCTAATGGTTAATGTCACAGACCCTCATACTGAAATGTGAGGATTCTAGTCCTGATGTGTCTTGGTCATTTCACTACTTTAATGAATTTCACATATTTAAGGTTCATACTGAAAGGTGATCCAACTCTTTTTAATTGGCAAATATATTTTTATTTTCATTTGTCTAGAAATATCTCATTCTAAGTATATTATTCAACGAAGCCTGAAAACACACACTTTCTCCCTTTCTCACTTTCTTTCAGTCTCTCAATTTCTCTTTAACAATGTTTTTCCCCCACTAATACATCCACTCTGACCCTTATGTACCCACTCACAGACTCTCACTCAGACTCTCATGCACCCACACACAGCCTCACTCACACCCTCACACACCCAGTCACAGTCCCACTCAGAGACTCATGCACCAACTTACAAACCCTCTGAAACTTTCACACACACACTCAGAGACCCACTGAAACCCTCACACACCCATTAACAGACCCACACAGACACTGACACACCCACTCACAGAGACACTCTCACACCCACTGTCACACACAGACACTCTCACACCAATTCTCACCTCCACATAGACCCTCTCACACCCACTCCCTCACCTAAACACTCTCACAGCCACTGTCACCCAAGATACACCCTCTCACACCTATTCTCACACCCAGAGAGACAGGCTGTGGCCAACTCCCAATGCACACAGCCAAAGGGACATGTACAGCTTGGGGTTAGGGGATTAGAGGGGTTGGCCCCAAGGTCTGACTGAAGGCCCTGTGGATAACAGCCACCTCACACAGTGGTGGTTGGGTTACTATAGTCTACTTAAAATTTCTTTACTTTAGAAAAAACATAGAAATCCACTGAAAAAATACAAATGTTACAGGGACGTAATAGTTAGGAAAAATAATTAAAAAAACATATAAACTCATTTATAAAACAAAGGTTACAGAGAAGTTATTGGCTCAAATTTGAAACATACAAAACCCTAGAAATTCATCAGTTATAGTTAGAGTCTTCTCAAGTAACTGGAACTCGTGAGCTAATGTAATTATAACTTGCACCCTCACCATCAACTTTTAATTACCCCATAAATTATGACACTCATGACATCTTTGATAACATCACTGATAATAGCAATGTAATATTTGCAGTAAAATGTTTCACAAACAAACTGCATGGTGGGGGAGAGAGTTATAGATACTTTAAGACACCAGTTACAGTTACTTGAGATAACTATAACGAGTGAATTTCTATTCTTCGTACCTTTAAAATGTAAGTCTAACTAAAACATCACTGTAACCTTTGGTTATTTATATATATATATATATATATATATATATATATATATATATATATATATATATATATATATATATATATATATTACCTAGTGATAGTTACCATTCAGTAGTTATAGTTAGGACCTAGTTTCCATAGGAAGTACATTTTTTGTTTTGCCTATAACTTTGGCGTCGCTTGACAAATATTAGCAACATTTTCAAAATGTATACTTTGCCAAGTTCATCTTCTGTCTTGAAAGTTTCAGGGTGATCCGTCAAGTGGAGGCTGAGAAAAAGGGTGTCACAAAATGCATTTTCCACATTCATTTTTCAATAGGACCTTTAGACATGCCTACAGACCAAACCGCTGAACAGAATTACACCAAATTTGGCACAAAGCTAGATTCTGTTCTGCAGATCACACTTTTCCTGTTTTGGTGTAAATCCGTTCAGTAGTTTCAGGTAATTTAAGGCAAAAAATTATAGATCTATAGATATATATTGTAGATATACAGGGACACAGATCCTTCACGTATTTACCGTGGGTCGATCAGCAGATCCACATACCACACAAAGAATCTGATTGGCTGCTCGCAACCAGAGAGAAATGTTGCAGATGCTGTTTTGCTTTGTTGGTGTACTTTCTCTGGGGCTGAAATGTGGGGGACACTGGAGCTCATGGGGTCAGGGTACAGGTTCCCTGAATCCATGGGGGTTATATAGTTGTGATGATGAAAGAAATAATGGGCTTGACATGGCAGAAAACATTTTATTTTTATGTTTAATGAAATTTGCGGATCCACCCACGGGGCTCGGCGCAAAACATTAAAAAAAACACTTTCTGAGAGCGACACGCTCACATTAAGTGTTACACACACAGATACACTCTCGCAACTAGTCTGACACCCAGGCAAACACGTTCACACCCACTCTCACACCTACAGAGAAATTGGTACATCTACGGTCATATTTATAGGTACTCTCACACTCACTCTCACACTCAGAGAGGGACACTCTCACACCCACCCTCACATCCAGACAGCCTGTGTCACACTCCCTTTCACACCCAGACAGAAACTCTCATGAATACTCTCACACCAACATAGACACTCTCACACGTAGTGTCAAACCAAGAGACACACCTTGAAATTCACTCACACACCCAGAGAGCTATTCTCGCACCCAGTGTGACATACTGTCACACCTACATAGATGCTGTTACATCCACTGTCACATCTACACAGACACTCTCAAACTAAATCTTAAATGCAGAAAGACACTCTCACATCCACCCTCACATCCACGCAGACACTGTCACACTCCGTCTCACATCCACACAGAGACTCTCACACTTAGTCTTACACTAACTTAGACACTCTCACGTGTAGTGTCAAACCCAGAGACACACTTTGACACTCACACCCAGACCGTTTGAATCTAAAGGATACTCTTAGACACATTCCCACAGCCAGATAGACACTCTCACAGATATTTACATACAAAGACAATGGTAAAGACTCTGGGGTAACATGTAGACAGTGATGCATATAAAGGAGTTCACTGGCCACATATGTTTATATAAATGTGGCATATTGATGAAAATGTTGTTAGAATGTTAAAAATTGTTCCTTTTCTTTTAGGAGATCTGATCAATATTTGAAAAGCAATACATGTATAAAATAGATATATATGTATAATATATATGTATAATGGATCGGCTCTGAACAGAGCCTTTGTGTTTATCATGTCTAGGTGTTTACTACAAATGATGGAGGATGCCGTCTCTCACGTTATGCAGGAATGTTGTTAGGTGATCTCCATCATTTCTTCATATGCCATCCTTATCAAATTGTACATTTTTGTGGTGTATAGAAACCATGTGATGGTCCCTGAGGAATGGAGAATGGAGAAACAGTTTGATTACCCTGTTTCTGGCTTTGTCTATTTGTGGGCAGAAATGAGCTGACTAGTTCCACTTCTGCATTTGGCAAATGTTTTAAAAACCATAGCAGTGTGTGCAAAGAGTGTCATTAATTTTCCAAAGGTATTCTTCATTAAGATTTCCAAACCAACTCCTATGATTGTACCCAGGTCATTGCCCCCACAGAGTACACTCATAAGGTCTGTATAAGGTCTGGATGTTGGCAATCCTTAGCAGTTTCAACCAGTTGAACTAATTGATGCCACATTAACAATCTCTGGCCAATCCAAGTAATATCCACATTTGACAAATCTAGATCACTATCAATACGACTTCTTTTTGCACTCTTTCTGGCCCAGACCACAAAGCTGTGTCCTACAATCCACACTGTGCATCTTGGAGGTAATTTGGAGAAGCACACAACAGATGGCTGCAGCTGAATGAGGTTGGTTTGAAATGAAATTTAGTTAAAATGGAGGGTAGTAGGTAAAGTATGGAAGAGAAGATTAACTTGGCTGTTATTGCTTGGATATGTTTTTTGGATGACGGTAGGTAGTGAAGCTGTGAGAATTGTAAGTATATGTTGGATTGGTTTTATAAAAATTGGAAAAAAGTACAATTGGCTGTGATATGTTCACTGTGAAAAATTCAACCACACCTGATAAAGATGGCTTAAAACGAAGCATTCTCCAGTCAGAAACTGTTATGAATTTGTGACCTAATGTGACCTGCTGGAGCAGAATATTGCAGACTGTGTAACCATTGTAATAGAGCTACAGGTGGATTAGGGGGAAGGGAATACAAAAAAAGACTAGACTGTGCCTTTGTTTTACAACATATAGAGGCAATACTGATTTAAAATGATTATTTAATGTTATTCTTTGGGTTTGTGTCATAAAAAAGTGTTTATATGCAAATGTATTTCTTTATCAGATCAAAAAATAATTTATGAAATTCCCCGTGGACCTGTGGATTCACCTGCGAATTTACACAGGGATGCCGCTCTGATTCAAACAGTGGATCAGCAGATCTGGCGAAACTCCTACTGTTTTGGCTAACTTTTGAGGAGTACTGCAAAGGGTTAACTATAAAAACAGTGACAAGTTGTAGAACATTATATTATCATGAAAGGGCGATTATGATTGGTTTAGTGATTGAGTAACCTTGAAAGAAAAGTTGAAGAGGGTGCCATTATTGGTTACCTGCTGTGAGACTTGACTTCCATTTTTTGTGGTTGGTTTTTAAAAACTTTTTCCGGTGAGAAGAAATGCTAACTGATACTCTAAGAGAAACATTCGGTACAACAAAGACAATCATCAGGTATGTGTAGTGAAATAGACTTTATTCTACAAAGTCAAAGTATTAGTAAATAAATAGGGTGGTCGTCCCCCAACTTTATGACTGCATCCCTCCACTTCTCTGACTGTTTTTGTTGGTTTTAGGACCACTGCTAACCAGTGCTAAAGTGCATATGGTCTCTCCCTTAAATCATGGTAACATTGGTTCATCCCCAATTTACAAATTTGATGTACTTATACGACCCTAGCAAAGTGAATGCTACTAGTGTGCCTGAAGCACTGGTTGTGCCACCCACCCAAGTAGACCCGTAACCATGTCTCAGGCCTGCCATTGCAAGGCCTGTGTGTGCAGTTTCCCTGCCACTTCGACTTGACATTTAAAAGTACTTGCCAAGCCTTAAACTCCCCTTTTTCATCATATAAGTCACCCTAAATGTAGACTCTAGGTACCCCATAGGGCAGGGTGCCATAAAGGTAATATGCAGGACATGTGCCTATGTGTTTTATATGTTCTGGTAGTGAAAAAACCCTAAATTTGTTTTCCACTACTGTGAGGCCGGACTTTCATAGACTAGCATTAGGGCTGCCCTCAGCTACTTTTTGAGAGGTGAAATCTGATCTGAAAGGGGTAACCAGGTCATATTTAGTATGGCCAGAATGGTAATAGAAAATTCTGCTAATTGGTGAGGTTGGATTTTATATTACTATTTTTAGAAATTTCACTTTTAGAAAGTGAGCATTTCTCTGCACTTACAAACCATCTGTGCCTTGCAGCATCTCTTCAATCCATGTCTGGGCTGGCTGGTTGACAGCTCCCTTGTGCATTTCACACAGACAACCACAAACACAGGACACTCAGTCACACCTGCTCTCTTCTGCATATTGAATGGGTCTACCTGGGTTGGAAGGGTGGAGGGTGTGATATTTACACTACAAAGGCCAGTGGCCTCTCCTCACACAGTGGACTGCCACATCCCTTACTGGGACCCTGGCAGACAGAATTGCACTGAAAGGGGAACTTGTGCACTTCAAAACCACTCTTTGAAGTCTTCCCCACTTCACAGACATTTTTGGGTATGTGAACTGGGTCTCTGACCCCACCAACTCAGACACTTCTGGACCGACACCTGCAACCTGTCAAGAGGAATTGCCTGGCTGCCCAAATGACTCATCTGGACTGCTTTGCTGAGAAAGACTGTTGCCCTGCTGTTGCACTGCTGCCCTGCTGCCCTCTGACATTGCTGAGAAGGCCTCTGCCTTCCCAAAAAGTGATCTCCAAGGGCTTGGACTGAGCTTGCCTTCTGGGTTCTGAAGTCTCAGGGCCAAAAATAATTAAACTTTTCAGGAAACTTTTTGTGTGCTGAAAACCGATGCACTGCCTGCCGGAATCAATGCAAAGCGCACACAGCGACTGAGAAATCATTGCACAGCCAACCCAAAACTATGCAGCCCGACTTCCCAAGTGGAAATTCGAAGCAGCATCTGCTGTGCGATGAAAATTTGGACTCATTGTCTACCGGATCAACGCAGCGATTGTGCCTTCTTCCAGGCTGTCAAGGATTTCCCGCATCTTCCCTGGGAGTCTAAATATCCCTGCATTGCAGTGAGGAACCAAGACTGAATGCCGAAAAACAATGCAAGCACTTGTAGCAAGGAAAGAAACAACGCATCGTCTGTGTCGCGCCATAGAATCCGATGTGCACCTTGCTTTTCCAAGCATCTCCTCCTCTGCAGTCTCTGCGTGTCGTTATTTTTGATGCATACCACATACTGTGTAACAAAGAGACACATTTGTATTTTCAAGGATTAAAACTCTTTTACAGCTTGCAAAAGTGATATTTCAACTTGTGCTTATTGGATCTTTGTTGTTTTGACCTTACTGTATTCAGATAAATAATATCTATTTTTCTAAACCTGTCTGGTGTGCTTTTGTGGTGTTTTCACTGTAAGATTTATTGCACAAATACTTTACACATTGCCTTCTAAGTTAGGCCTGGCTGCTCAGTGCCAAGTTACCACAGGGTGGGCACAGGATAATTTGGATTGTGTGTGACTTACCCTGACTAGGATTGTGGTCTCTACTTGGACAAGGGTGTATACCCCTGCCAACTAGAGACCCCATGTCTAACAAACACATTAATGTTAGATGAAATAAAGTGAGGAGTGTGTTCACAAAATGCAATAAAAGATAGAAAGACTAGGTTTTTGAATTATGTACAAGAAATTATGCAAGTAGTTCAATGTATAACAAAGATATTTAGCTGAACTTAGATAAAGGGTTTAATGGATGTTTCCAGTTTCTTGCAGTTTATGAAAAGGATCCCTGATGTATGTTGAAGCTGCTGTGGACAATGCAGTGATTTAATGATTTCAATGTTTTATTGAGTTTAAAAAATTGAATGTGCATGTTTATAATGAAATGGGTATGTATAAAAGCAATGTTGAATTAATGCAGAGAGTCAGAGATGTACTGAGAGTGGATAGAGGTTATTTCTCTATCAGTTAGACATGGATATGAGTGAAGTATATTACTTGAAAAGCTAAGAAAAAAGATTTTATCACAACACCTTGAACTGTTTTTTTGCTGTAGAAAGTGAAGGAGTCAGATATACTGTATGTAGGCTGAAGAGATGTTCCTGTGTCTATAGGAGAGAAACAAATTGTTAAGTTTTATTGTCTTAAACCTGCACTTGCTTCGTTAAGATATATATATATAGGTAGTCATTACAACCCTGGCGGACGGTGTTAAAGGTGCGGTAATACCGCAAACAGGCCGGTGGACAAAAAAAGGGAATTATGACCGTGGTGGAAACCGGCAACGAAGACAGCCACTTTAACACTCCACCCGCCACGGCGGTACAGACAAGCAGCGCGGCAGTCACCGCCAACAGACAGGCGGGAGGCAATGTACCGCCCACAGTATCACAACCCGCCAATCCGCCACCTTTTCAGGGGCGGATTCACCGTGGATAAAAACACGGCGGAAACTGCTTTTGCAATGGGAAAACGCTCACCTCAACACATCCCACGAGGAATGAGGCCACCATGGAGCCGGAATTACAAATCCTTCCTGCCCTTGTCTTCCTACTCATCTACGAACACCAGCGCCTGCGGCGGCGAAGACAATAGTGAGTACTGCACCTACGACATAGGGGAGGGGGGAGGGAAAAGTCAGGGGGACACACACGCAACACCCCCCCAAAGCCACAGTCTCACAAGTCTCTACAGTGGGTGGGTTGCCCACTGCCATATCCTGGGGAGTGCAAAGCCACAGTCTCTCAAGTCTCTACAGTGGGTGGGTTGCCCACTGCCATATCCTGGGGAGTGCAAAGCCACAGTCTCTCAAGTCTCTACAGTGGGTGGTTTGCCCACTGTACCATCCTGGGGAGTGCAAAGCCACAGTCTCTCAAGTCTCTACAGTGGGTGGTTTGCCCACTGTACCATCCTGGGGAGTGCAAAGCCACAGTCTCTCAAGTCTCTACAGTGGGTGGTTTGCCCACTGTACCATCCTGGGGAGTGCAAAGTCACAGTCTCACAAGTCTATACAGTGGGTGGGTTGCCCACTGCCATATCCTGGGGAGTGCAAAGCCACAGTCTCTCAAGTGGATAACAGCCTCCACTGGTTCTGGAGGGGGACTGGTGCCCAGAGTGCTTCATCCTGGTAAGGACAGAGGTAGTGGATCGATCTCTCCACTGGTTCTGGAGGGAGAATGGTGCCTAGACTGGATTAGGCTCCCCGTGACAGTTCCTGTCCCATCACTGTCCCAGCTGTACATGGGATAACGATGCTTGATGTGGCGGTCTTTTCCTTCTGCAGCAGTGCTCTGCCCTGTTCAGCGGTGCTTTGCCATGGTGGTCTCTGGCCTGTTCAACGGTGCTTTGCCATGCGGTCTCTGGGCTGTTCAGCAGTGCTTGCCCTGTTCAGCGGTGCTTTGCCATGGCGGTCACTGGGCTGTTCAGCGGTGCTTTGCCCTGTTCAGCGGCGCATTGCCATGGCGGTCTCTGGCCTGTTCAGCGGTGCTTTGCCATGGTGGTCTCTGGGCTGTTCAGCGGTGCTTTGTCCTGTTCAGCGGTGCTTTGCCATGGCGGTGTCTGGCCTGTTCAGCGGTGCTTTACCCTGTTCAGCGGTGCTTTGTCATGGCGGTCTCTGGCCTGTTCAGGGGTGCTTTGCCCTGTTCAGCGGTGCTTTGCCATGGCGGTCTCTGGCCTGTTCAGGGGCGCTTTGCCCTGTTCAGCGGTGCTTTGCCATGGCGGTCTCTGGCCAGTTCAGCGGTGCTTTGCCTTGGCGGTCTCTGGGCTGTTCAGCGGTGCTTTGCCCTGTTCAGCGGTGCTTTGCAATGGCGGTCTCTGGCCTGTTCAGCGGTGCTTGCCCTGTTCAGCAGTGCTTTGCCATGGCAGTCTCTGGCCTGTTCAGCGGTGCTTTGCCCTGTTCAGCGGTGCTTTGCCATGGCGGTCTCTGACCTGTGCATTGGTGTGTGGCATGACGGTCCCTCATTGTCCAGCGGGGCTGTGGCAGCCGGGGCCCTCCTGGGCACTGACTCCGGCGGTGGCGGTGGTCTCCTGACCAGTGACGATACTTGTGCCCTCCTGGGCAATGACTCCGGCGGTGGTCTCCTGACCAGTGACGATACTTGTGCCCTCCTGGACAATGACTCCGGTGGTGGTCTCCTGACCAGTGACGATACTTGTGCCCTCCTGGGCAATGACTCCGGCGGTGGCGGTGGTCTCCTGACCAGTGACGATACGTGTGCCCTCCTGGACAATGACTCCGGCGGTGGTCTCCTGACCAGTGACGATACTTGTGCCCTCCTGGGCAATGACTCCGGCGGTGGTCTCCTGACCAGTGACGATACATGCAATAATCATGCTCTTATATCCCTGCAGGACCACTAGGGAACGTCACCACACAGGAGGGTCCAGACATCTCCACTCCACCCACAGAAGAGGCCCACAGTGACGACAGCAGCTCTGCCCTACTGGATCCTGATGACCAGCCCGGACCATTGTGGGCCTCGGGACAGTCGGTTCCCGTTGTACAGGCACAGCCCAACAACGACCTTCCCCCCTCTGGTAACACCAGAACAGCACCCACCCAGCGGGCCCATACCTCCGTACCCAGGACACGTCAATCAGCGGTGTGTCCACCACTACAGGGAACCCAGGATAACCCACCACCCCAACAAAAACAGGGACCTGGGGGCAGTGGTAGTGGGCACATGGTCCAGGGAACTGGGAGGGCTGCTGTGCTACAGGGGGCGGACAGGCCAAGGGAACCCACCCTCCACGAGGCCCTCTCCTCCATCATGGGAGCATACCACCGCTCCCAGGAGACGATGGCAACGGTCCTGGCCAAGTTTCAGGAGACCCAGCGCCTGCAGGATGAGCAGTATTTGGGGTTCAGGGAGGAGCTCAGGACCATCAGCTCTGCCCTGGGCACCATCGTAGGAGTGCTGAAGGACATACAAAAAACCATGAGGGACACCGTGGCACTCCAAGGGGCCCCTGACACTAGCATGGACGATGAACTGCCCACCACCTCCGCCGGCGCTAGTGGACAGGACGCCCCGCCACAGGACCACCACACCAGCACCCCACCCCCGGCAGACGGACAACCACCACGCAAGCGGTCCCTGAGTACCAGGAACAGGACAAAGCAAGATGACAAGACCCCCGCCAGGAAATGAGACCACCCTGATTGTCCTCCCACTGTCCCACTTTGTTACCCTGTCCATACTTTAACTGCCCCAGCTCCACTTCCTATGCCCATATGGGCAGTGCACCTGTGTGACCAATAGACTGGACTCTGCCATGGACATTCCTCCACCGTCCCCATCACCATTTTCCAACCCCCCCTCCATTTTTGAGCACTTAAATAAACACCCTTGAACCACAAAACAATCTGGAGTCAGTCTGTGATTTGGTCAATTTGTATTATCAATGACAGTGTCAAAATGCGTTTGCAATTGTAAAGCCAACATACCTATGTCACACATCACAAGTCCTTGAAGGATGCAAGCAGATGACACACTTGGTAACCACACCTGTAAAACCGTAATGGAAAGGTACAACTCAGTGACCAAATACTGCTATTAAATAACAGACAGGATAGAGGTAGAAGTGTGAAAGTGAATGTAATGTGAAAAAAAAAAATTCTCACCTGTGTGTCACTGGAAATATTGCTGTATGACTGACTCCCTGTTGTCTATGTCTTCTTCCTCAGCTTCCTCCTCATCACTGTCCACAGGTTCCACAGGCTCAACAGCTGCCACAACACCGCCATCTGGACCATCCTCCATCAGAAAAGGCACCTGTCGTTGCAAAGCAAGATTGTGAAGCATCGAGCAGGCGATGATGATCTGGCACACCTTCTTGGGTGAGTAGAATAGGGAACCACCTGTCATATGGAGGCACCTGAACCTGACCTTCAGGAGGCCGAAGGTGCGTTCAATCACCCTCCTAGTCCGCCCATGGGCCTCATTGTAGCGTTCCTCTGCCCTGGTCCTGGGATTCCTCACTGGGGTCAATAGCCATGACAGGTTGGGGTAACCAGAGTCACCTAATAGCCACACACGGTGCCTCTGGAGTTGACCCATCATATAAGGGATGCTGCTATTCCGCAGGATGTAGGCGTCATGCACTGAGCCAGGGAACATAGCATTTACCTGGGAGATGTACTGGTCTGCCAAACATACCATCTGTACATTCATGGAATGATAACTCTTCCGGTTCCACCAGTTACACCTGTTCACTCCTGTGGGGGGGACCAGAGCTACTTGGGTCCCATCAATAGCACCTATGATGTTGGGGATATGTCCAAGGGCATAGAAGTCACCTTTCACTGTGGGCAAATCCTCCACCTCAGGGAAAACGATGTATCTCCTTACGTGTTTCAGCAGGGCAGCCAACACTCTGGACAACACGTTGGAAAACATAGGCTGGGACATCCCTGATGCCATGGCCACTATTGTCTGAAAAGACCCACTAGCAAGGAAATGGAGCACTGACAGCACCTGCACGTCAGGGGGGATTCCAGTGGGATGACGGATTGGTGACATCAGGTCTGGCTCCAACTGGGTATATAGGCGGTCGTACACCACGGCGCAATGCTGCATTGGTTAACATTGGACCCTATGGGTCCCAGGAGCCAATGACGAAGTGCGCCGGCGGTGATAATACGCATACGGTGTGTATGTAATGGTGTGCAATGGGTGGGTGTTTGTGTACCCCAGTGCAAGCATTCCTGTGTGTGGGTTTGTGTGATGATGGTTAGGGGGTTGTTATGGGTATGTGCAGTGAGCATGCTTTGGTGAGGGGTGACCATGCTTAGTTGTGTCATGCAGGGCTTGGTGTTGGGATGTGTGGTTTGTGTTATTAGTACATTAGTGAGGAGTTGGAGTGATAGGGGAGGGGGTGAGGGTGGGGGTGTGTGATAGCATGCAGGTAGGGTGGGGGATATGATAGTTAAGATTTGACTCACCAGTGTCCATTCCTCCACCAACTCTTCCGAGGCCCTCTTGATGCATGATGGTCAAGACTTGCTCCTCCCATGTTGTTAGTTGTGGGGGAGGAGGTGGGGGTCCGCCGCCAGTCCGCTGTACCACGATGTTGTGCCTGGAGACCACTGAACGCACCTTCCCCCGTAGGTCGTTCCACCTCTTCCTCATGTCCTCCCGATTTCTTGGATGCTGTCCCACTGCGTTGACCCTGTCGACTATTCTTTGCCATAGCTCCATCTTCCTGGCTATGGATGTGTGCTGCACCTGTGAGCCAAATAGCTGTGGCTCTACCCGTAGGATTTCCTCCACCATGACCCGGAGCTCCTCCTCGGAAAACCGGGGGTGTCTTTGGCGTGACATGGGGTGGTTTGGGTGATGTGTAGTGGTGTGTGGTGTATTGTGAGTGTAATGTTGTATGGGTGATGGTGTTGTGTGCCTCAGTGTGGTGGGGTTCTCAGTTGATGTGCTCTCTGTCTCTCTGGCCTTCGGTCGTTACTTGTGGTCATAGGGTTTTGTGGGTGATGTGGATGTGTGTTTTATATTGTGTTGGGTGTGTGGGAGTGGTGTTTGTATGTGTATCAGGTGTGTGTATTTGGAATTGTCCAATGTGGCGGTGTTTTGGAGATGTGTGTGTATTTTGAGCGCGGCGGTGTATACCACCAATGGACTACCGCGGTTGAAAGACCGCCGCGTGGATTCGTGGGTCGTGATAGCATGGGCGTGTTTCTGTTGGCGTGGAGGTGGAGGATTTGTTTTCGCCAGTTTTACACTGACCTTTGGTGTGGCGGACTTGTGTGGGTGTCTGAATTTCGGCGGATTCTGAGATGTGTGTCATAATAGCTGTGGCGGAATTCTGCGGCCGCGGCGGTGTATTGGCGGTCTTCTGCACGGCGGTAAGCGGCTTTTACCGCCAATGTTGTAATGACCCCCATAGTCTCTCTAATGTATACTGTTGAGCAGATACAAAATAATACAAGTATAAAGGGAGAGTCAGACTCAGTTAGATACATAAACAACCTGTTGTATATTGATGTGCATATAGAGACTTTAAATATATAGACTGCAATAAGAGATGCATTTGTGATGTAATATAGTGAATGTAATATGCAGGTTTCTATATTAGTGATATAGATCATTATTTATATAAATTGTGGTCTATATATTTTTTATGCTACTAATAGTGATCATGGGTACACAATTTTATTTTTAAGTCCACTTGGTATTAGAATATGTGTTTAAGTAGGTTTATTCAGTGTGAGAAAACTCATCCTTTAAGTGAGATGCATGTAGAGTATAGGACAGAGTGTATCCTTATTAAAAGATGAAACATGTCATTTTGGGTTTTACTGAGTGAGATGAAAGGTTGCAGAGGCCTGTGCCTGGGTATTTATGCACTCTATTAAAATATACAGCACATATCTAATCAAATCAAATCATTAGCATTTATAAAGCGCGCTACTCACCCGTGCGGGTCTCAAGGCGCTAGGGACAAAGGGGGTGGTTATCGCTGCTCGAACAGCCAGGTCTTTAGGAGTCTCCGGAAAGCGGAGTGGTCCTGGGTGGTCCTGAGGCTGGTGGGGAGGGAGTTCCAGGTCTTGGCCGCCAGGAAGGAGAAAGATCTCCCACCCGCCGTGGAGCGTCGGATGCGAGGGACGGCGGCGAGTGCGAGGCCAGAGGAGCGGAGGGGGCGGGTGGGGACGTAGAAGTTGAGGCGTCTGTTGAGGTATTCCGGTCCCTTGTCGTGGAGGGCTTTGTGTGCGTGGGTGAGAAGTCGGAAGGTGATCCTTTTGCTGACTGGGAGCCAATGCAGGTGTCTCAGGTGTGCGGAGATGTGGCTGTTGCGGGGTACGTCGAGGATGAGGCGGGCTGAGGCGTTTTGAATGCGTTGCAGGCGATTTTGGAGTTTGGCGGTGGTCCCAGCATAGAGGGTGTTGCCGTAGTCCAGGCGGCTCGTGACGAGGGCGTGGGTCACGGTTTTTCTGGTGTCGGCGGGGATCCAGCGGAAGATCTTGCGGAGCATGCGGAGGGTGAGGAAGCAGGCGGAGGACACGGCGTTGACTTGCTTGGTCATGGTGAGAAGGGGGTCCAAGATGAAGCCGAGGTTGCGGGCGTGGTCTGCGGGGGTCGGTGCGGTGCCGAGGGCCGTGGGCCACCAGGAGTCGTCCCAGGCGGACGGGGTGTTGCCGAGGATGAGGACTTCAGTTTTTTCAGAGTTCAGCTTTAGGCGGCTGAGCCTCATCCAATCTGCGACGTCCTTCATACCCTCTTGTAGGTTGGTCTTGGCGCTGGCGGGGTCCTTGGTGAGGGAGAGTATAAGTTGGGTGTCGTCGGCGTAGGAGGTGATGATGATGTCGTGCTTGCGTACGATGTTAGCGAGGGGGCTCATGTAGACATTGAAGAGTGTCGGGCTGAGTGATGAGCCTTGAGGTACGCCGCAGATGATCTCAGTGGGTTCTGAGCGAAACGGAGGGAGGTAGACTCTTTGGGAGCGGTTTACGAGGAAGGAGGCGATCCAGTCCAGGGCCTGGTCTTGGATCCCGGTGGAGCGGAGGCGGGTGATTAGGGTGCGGTGACAGACGGTGTCAAAGGCAGCCGAGAGGTCGAGAAGAATGAGGGCGACTGTTTCACCTTTGTCCATCAGGGTTCTGATGTCGTCTGTGACTGAGATGAGGGCGGTTTCAGTGCTGTGGTTGGTTCGGAATCCGGTCTGTGAGGGGTCGAGCAGGTTGTTGTCTTCCAGGAAGGTGGTCAGCTGTTTGTTGACGGTCTTCTCTATTACTTTGGCTGGGAAAGGCAGAAGGGAGATGGGGCGGAAGTTTTTCAGGTCGCTCGGGTCAGCCGTAGGTTTCTTTAGTAGGGCGTTGACTTCGGCGTGTTTCCAGCATTCGGGGAAGGTAGCAGAAGAAAAAGAAGAGTTGATGACAGTCTGGAGGTGCGGGGCGATGATGTTGTCGGCTTTGTTAAAGATGAAGTGCGGGCAGGGGTCCGAAGGGGCGCCGGAGTGGAGAGAGTTCATGATGGATTTGGTTTCTTCCGTGCTGATGTGGGTCCAGTTGTTGAGGGTGATGGTCGGGGATGTGGGTTCGGTGGTGTTAGGTTGGGTCTGGTGTCCGAAGCTGTCGTGGAGGTCACTGATCTTGCGATGGAAGAAAGTGGCGAGGGATTCGCATAGATCCTGTGAGGGCATGACGGCGTTGGCGCTGGGGTTGGAGAACTCCTTGACGATGCTGAAGAGTTCTCTGCTGTTGTGGCTGTTTTTGTCCAGTCTGTCGGTGAAAAAATTCCTTTTGGCAGTGCGGATCAGGTGGTGGTGTTTGCGGGTAGCGTTCTTGAGGGCGGTCATGTTGTCAGCGGTGCGGTCCTTGCGCCAGGCTTTCTCAAGTGCGCGACAAGTTTTCTTTGATTCTTTGAGTGTGTCAGAGAACCAGAGGGGTTTCTTGGTGTTGTTCTGTCGCTGCGAGCGTTTGAGGGGAGCAAGGTTGTCTGCGCAGTTGGAGATCCAGTTTGTGAGGTTGAGGGCTGCGACGTTGGGGTCGGTGGTGAGGGTGGGTTGGTTGGCGGCGAGTGCGGCGAAGAGTTGCTCTTCAGGGATCTTGTTCCACTGTCGGCGAGGGATGGGTTGAGTGCGGAGGTGGCGGGTCTCGCGTCGGAATGTGAAGTGGACGCAGCTGTGGTCAGTCCAATGAAGGGCGGAGGCGTGGCTGAAGAAGACGTGTTTGCTGGCGGAGAAGATAGGGTCGAGTGTGTGTCCGGCGATGTGGGTGGCAGTGTTCACCAGTTGTTTGAGGCCGAGGTTGGCGAGGTTGTCGAGCAGGGTGGTGGTGTTGGGGTCGTTGTTTTGTTCCAGATGGAAGTTGAGGTCGCCTAGGGGGATGTAGTCCGGTGAGGTGAGGGCGTGCGGGGAGATGAAGTCGGCGATGGTTTCGCTGAAAGGGGTGCGAGGTCCGGGAGGACGGTAGACGAGGGATCCTCTGAGGGTGGTCCTCGGGTCGGTGCGAATCTGAAAATGCAGGTGTTCAGCGGCAAGAGGGGAGTCTTCAGTGGAGGTGGTGACGCTGATGGAGTCTTTGAAGACGATGGCGATACCTCCTCCTACTTGGTTGGTGCGGTCTTTCCTGGAGATCTTGTAGCCTTCGGGGATGGCGGTGGCGATGTCTGGAGCAGAGGAGGCGTTCATCCAGGTCTCCGTGATGAAGGCGACGTCCGGTGCTGTGGAGTCTAGGAGGTCCCAGAGTTCAACAGCGTGTTTGTGAACGGAGCGAGCGTTGACTAGGATGCACTTGAGGTGGTTGATGGCGCGTGGGCTTGTGGTCGTAGTTGTTGCGTGGTGGAAGATGCGTTTGCAGGAGTTGCAGGCGAAGGGTCCATGGGTGCATTTGGGGTGAGCTTGGAAGCAGGTGTTGGAGCGTCCTGGGTTGAGGGCATGGAGGGTGGTGGGGTCATAGCCGATCATCGGGGCTTGGGAGCGCTGGGGGCCAGGGGTCATGGCGCTGGGCGCGGGCCAGGCGCGGACGGGCGCAGACGGGCTTGCCTCTGGCGCGCCTCCGGCGCGCCAGCGGCGCGGACGCGCAGCGGCCGCCATATGAGGTAGGAGGGGGGGGAGGGGTCAGCTGGGGGCGAATGGGAGCTGGGGGGCGGGGGCGTGCAGGAGGTCGCGGCGGGAAAGTGCGAGAGAGGGGGGGGACAGGTAGAGTGAGAAGAGCTGGGGGAGGGGGGTTTAAGGGTGGAGGGGGGAGAGTGTTAGGAGGTTTAGGAGATTAGGGAGAAAGATAGGTGTAGGGTTGTGAAGATAGGGGAGGGGGGGTTGTAGAGGTGGGTGAGGGTGAGAGGTAGAGTGAGGGGATAGGAAGATAGGTAATAGAGGGGGTGGCGGGAGGGGGGGAGAGATAGAGAAATAGGTAGAGAGAAAAGGTAGATAGAGAAATCGATAGATAGGGAAAAAGATAGAGAGATAGGAAGATAGGAGGAGGTGGAGAGTGAGGGAGTTGGATAGTGGGATAGAGAGATGGAGAGATAGGTAGATAGGAGGAGTGAGGGAGGTAGAAAGTGAACGGGTTAGATAGGGGAGATAGAGGGGGGGATGCGAGTGGGGGAGGGGGATGAGGCAGGAGCAGGAGGGCAGGCGCGGGGAGAAGAGGACGGAGGAGGCAGGAGAGCCGAAGGCAGAAGACAAGAAGACAAGATGAAAAGAAGAACAGAAGAAAAGAAGAACAGAAGAGCAGAAGACCGGAAGGACTGAAGACCGGAAGAGCAGAAGACCGGAAGAGCAGAAGACACACAGAAGAACACAGAAGAACACAGAAGAACAGAGAGGAGTACAGAAGAACAGAGAAGAATACAGAAGAACACAGAGGAAGACAGAAGAAGACAGAGGAAGACAGAAGAACAGAGAAGAATACAGAAGAACACAGAGGGAGACAGAAGAACACCGAGGAAGACAGAAAAACACAGAGGAAGACAGAAGAAGACAGAGGAAGACAGAAGAAGACAGAGGAACACAGAAGAACACAGAAGAACACGGAGGGAGATACAAAAAATGAAGAAACAGAGTGCAGAATACCACAGCAGAAGATGAGGAAGAAGAGAAGAGGAGAGAAGACGGGGAGAAGGGGAGTACAGAAGAAGAATACAGACGAGGAGCGAGGAGGAAGAACAGAGAAGAAGGAAAGAGGAAAAGAAGCAGGAGCAGGAGAGAGGGTGAGTAGCGCGGGGCAGAACGAGGGGCTGGGAGGTGGGGGGTACTTACTGTGGGGTGGGTCTCAGGAATTCAGGAACCTGGAGGAGCTGCAGCGGCAGGGGGAGCGACCTACCCTTGGGTCAAGGGTCGCTACCACTGTCGCTTAGCGGCCGCCATATGAGGTAGGAGGGGGGGGAGGGGTCAGCTGGGGGCGAATGGGAGCTGGGGGGCGGGGGCGTGCAGGAGGTCGCGGCGGGAAAGTGCGAGGGAGGGGGGGGACAGGTAGAGTGTGAAGAGCTGGGGGAGGGGGGTTTAAGGGTGGAGGGGGGAGAGTGTTAGGAGGTTTAGGAGATTAGGGAGAAAGATAGGTGTAGGGTTGTGAAGATAGGGGAGGGGGGGTTGTAGAGGTGGGTGAGGGTGAGAGGTAGAGTGAGGGGATAGGAAGATAGGTAATAGAGGGGGTGGCGGGAGGGGGGGAGAGATAGAGAAATAGGTAGAGAGAAAAAGGTAGATAGAGAAATCGATAGATAGGGAAAAAGATAGAGAGATAGGAAGATAGGAGGAGGTGGAGAGTGAGGGAGTTGGATAGTGGGATAGAGAGATGGAGAGATAGGTAGATAGGAGGAGTGAGGGAGGTAGAAAGTGAACGGGTTAGATAGGGGAGATAGAGGGGGGGATGCGAGTGGGGGAGGGGGATGAGGCAGGAGCAGGAGGGCAGGCGCGGGGAGAAGAGGACGGAGGAGGCAGAAGAGCCGAAGGCAGAAGACAAGAAGACAAGAAGAAAAGAAGAACAGAAGAAAAGAAGAACATAAGAAAAGAAGAACAGAAGAGCAGAAGACCGGAAGGACTGAAGACCGGAAGAGCAGAAGACCGGAAGAGCAGAAGACACACAGAAGAACACAGAAGAACAGAGAGGAGTACAGAAGAACAGAGAAGGATACAGAAGAACACAGAGGAAGACAGAAGAAGACAGAGGAAGACAGAAGAACAGAGAAGAATACAGAAGAACACAGAGGGAGACAGAAGAACACCGAGGAAGACAGAAAAACACAGAGGAAGACAGAAGAAGACAGAGGAAGACAGAAGAAGACAGAGGAACACAGAAGAACACAGAAGAACACGGAGGGAGATACAAAAAACGAAGAAACAGAGTGCAGAATACCACAGCAGAAGATGAGGAAGAAGAGAAGAGGAGAGAAGACGGGGAGAAGAGGAGTACAGAAGAAGAATACAGACGAGGAGCGAGGAGGAAGAACAGAGAAGAAGGAAAGAGGAAAAGAAGCAGGAGCAGGAGAGAGGGTGAGTAGCGCGGGGCAGAACGAGGGGCTGGGAGGTGGGGGGTACTTACTGTGGGGTGGGTCTCAGGAACTCAGGAACCTGGAGGAGCTGCAGCGGCAGGGGGAGCGACCTACCCTTGGGTCAAGGGTCGCTACCACTGTCGCGCAGCGGCCGCCATATGAGGTAGGAGGCGGGGAGGGGTCAGCTGGGGGCGAATGGGAGCTGGGGGCGGGGGCGTGCAGGAGGTCGCGGCGGGAAAGCGCGAGGGAGGGGGGGGGACAGGTAGAGTGAGAAGAGCTGGGGGAGGGGGGTTTAAGGGTGGAGGGGGGAGAGTGTTAGGAGGTTTAGGAGATTAGGGAGAAAGATAGGTGTAGGGTTGTGAAGATAGGGGAGGGGGGGTTGTAGAGGTGGGTGAGGGTGAGAGGTAGAGTGAGGGGATAGGAAGATAGGTAATAGAGGGGGTGGCGGGAGGGGGGGAGAGATAGAGAAATAGGTAGAGAGAAAAAGGTAGATAGAGAAATCGATAGATAGGGAAAAAGATAGAGAGATAGGAAGATAGGAGGAGGTGGAGAGTGAGGGAGTTGGATAGTGGGATAGAGAGATGGAGAGATAAGTAGATAGGAGGAGTGAGGGAGGTAGAAAGTGAACGGGTTAGATAGGGGAGATAGAGGGGGGGATGCGAGTGGGGGAGGGGGATGAGGCAGGAGCAGGAGGGCAGGCGCGGGGAGAAGAGGACGGAGGAGGCAGAAGAGCCAAAGGCAGAAGACAAGAAGACAAGAAGAAAAGAAGAACAGAAGAAAAGAAGAACAGAAGAGCAGAAGACCGGAAGGACTGAAGACCGGAAGAGCAGAAGACCGGAAGAGCAGAAGACACACAGAAGAACACAGAAGAACACAGAAGAACAGAGAGGAGTACAGAAGAACAGAGAAGAATACAGAAGAACACAGAGGAAGACAGAAGAAGACAGAGGAAGACAGAAGAACAGAGAAGAATACAGAAGAACACAGAGGGAGACAGAAGAACACCGAGGAAGACAGAAAAACACAGAGGAAGACAGAAGAAGACAGAGGAAGACAGAAGAAGACAGAAGAAGACGGAGGAACACAGAAGAACACAGAAGAACACGGAGGGAGATACAAAAAACGAAGAAACAGAGTGCAGAATACCACAGCAGAAGATGAGGAAGAAGAGAAGAGGAGAGAAGACGGGGAGAAGAGGAGTACAGAAGAAGAATACAGACGAGGAGCGAGGAGGAAGAACAGAGAAGAAGGAAAGAGGAAAAGAAGCAGGAGAGAGGGTGAGTAGCGCGGGGCAGAACGAGGGGCTGGGAGGTGGGGGGTACTTACTGCGAGGTGGGTCTCAGGAACTCAGGAACCTGGAGGAGCTGCAGCGGCAGGGGGAGCGACCTACCCTTGGGTCAAGGGTCGCTACCACTGTCGCACAGCGGCCGCCATATGAGGTAGGGGGGGGGGAGGGGTCAGCTGTGGGCGAATGGGAGCTGGGGGGCGGGGCGTGCAGGAGGTCGCGGCGGGAAAGCGCGAGGGAGGGGGGGGACAGGTAGAGTGAGAAGAGCTGGGGGAGGGAGGTTTAAGGGTGGAGGGGGGAGAGTGTTAGGAGGTTTAGGAGATTAGGGAGAAAGATAGGTGTAGGGTTGTGAAGATAGGGGAGGGGGGGTTTTAGAGGTGGGTGAGGGTGAGAGGTAGAGTGAGGGGATAGGAAGATAGGTAATAGAGGGGGTGGCGGGAGGGGGGGAGAGATAGAGAAATAGGTAGAGAGAAAAGGTAGATAGAGAAATCGATAGATAGGGAAAAAGATAGAGAGATAGGAAGATAAGAGGAGGTGGAGAGTGAGGGAGTTGGATAGTGGGATAGAGAGATGGAGAGATAGGTAGATAGGAGGAGTGAGGGAGGTAGAAAGTGAACGGGTTAGATAGGGGAGATAGAGGGGGGGATGCGAGTGGGGGAAGGGGATGAGGGCAGGCGCGGGGAGAAGAGGACGGAGGAGGCAGAAGAGCCGAAGGCAGAAGACAAGAAGACAAGAAGAAAAGAAGAACAGAAGAAAAGAAGAACAGAAGAGCAGAAGACCGGAAGGACTGAAGACCGGAAGAGCAGAAGACCGGAAGAGCAGAAGAACACAGAAGAACACAGAAGAACAGAGAGGAGTACAGAAGAACAGAGAAGAATACAGAAGAACACATTGGAAGACAGAAGAAGACAGAGGAAGACAGAAGAACAGAGAAGAATACAGAAGAACACAGAGGGAGACAGAAGAACACAGAGGAAGACAGAAAAACACAGAGGAAGACAGAAGAAGACAGAGGAACACAGAAGAACACAGAAGAACACGGAGGGAGATACAAAAAACGAAGAAACAGAGTGCAGAATACCACAGCAGAAGGTGAGGAAGAAGAGAAGAGGACAGAAGACGGGGAGAAGAGGAGTACAGAAGAAGAATACAGACGAGGAGCGAGGAGGAAGAACAGAGAAGAAGGAAAGAGGAAAAGAAGCAGGAGCAGGAGAGAGGGTGAGTAGCGCGGGGCAGAACGAGGGGCTGGGAGGTGGGGGGTACTTACTGTGGGGTGGGTCTCAGGAACTCAGGAACCTGGAGGAGCTGCAGCGGCAGGGGGAGCGACCTACCCTTGGGTGGTATATGTACCTAATAAAAAATAAAAAACTGAGAGTCAGTGTCATATCTAGTGAAACAGTTAGAAAGTCACCTGTATAGTCACCAATGCATACACTAACATACCGAGTCATATATAAAGGGTCATACTGATAGATTCACTAACATAATGAGAAATAGATTGATGCATATAGTGACACACCTACTCACACTGTGATATATAGAATGATATACACAGACGCATACTAATCATTAGAGTGACACACCCCGGCATGCACTGTTGCATGCACTGACACACCCGGGTGGACACTGATGCATTAACTGAGACACCCAGGTGCACAGTAATGCATACACTGCAATACCCAGGTGACCGTTAACCATATACTGACTCATCCAGAGACACATTGATAAATACACTGAGACACTTAGGTATGCAGTAATACATATAGTGAGACACACAGACACACTGCTATTTATATAGTGACGCACAGGCACACACCGATGTATACAGTGACACATCCAGACACACTCTCTTACATATACTGAAACACTGAGGAACGCAATTATGCATGCTCTAATAGATCCAGGCACACATTGGTGCATGACGGACACACTCAGGTGCACACTAATGCATTCACAGAAACATTCAGATGTACACTGATGTATGTACTGAGACACCCATGCACAGATAGGTGCATAGAGTGGCACTCACACACTAGGAGCACTGTGATGCATACACTACCACACACAAGTACGCACCAATGAACACACTGATACAATCAGGCAAATATATGGGTATACTGAGACACTTAGGTGCACACTGATATACAGAGGTACACAGCTAGGTACACAACAATAAGACCAGTGAGATAGTGATGGAGATATTGATGCATAAACTGAGACAGATTGGTACTCACTAATGGATAGACTGAGACACCCAGGAATACAGGTATGCATACACTGAAACACCCAGCCACATGCTGATGTACATACTGATCCACCCAGACGTGAATACTGTCAGACATCTTGAGAGTGATTTATACATGCAATGGAGAGTAAGTTAGGGACATATGAATCGAGTGACACATCTGGGAGGACATTAATCCATAGAATAAAGCTTTGAAGAAGACAGTGATACATAAGTGACATGAACCAGGTAACACATAAACATTGTGACACAGGAGACACACAATGTTACATTGACTGGTACATCTAGCAGTAAATCTTGCATTCACTGATACACTCACACATAAACTAAGATGTAGTCTGACAGATAGGGGTACACCCTAATGTAGTGTACATTTGTGAATTTACTATCAAGTAAACATGTATTAGAAAATGTTCTTAATTTATTTTCCATATGGGAAAATGTATTCTTTATTTGGATTCCAGTTATTGATTTCTACCTAAGTAAGAAGATTCACAATGCCTGTTAAAAGAGAAACAGGGAACATAAGAAGCAACTGTACTACCTGCTTAAAACTGACAGTAAAAAATCAAAATAAGGTCAAAAATGTGCAGATGAAAACAGTCACTGGTAAGAGTACCAAGAATTAAAAAAATGTATAAGAATTAGAAATCCAAAAGAAAGCCAGAGACTTTCAGACAGCAACAATTTAAGGAGTAAACATTTTTTGAAAGAGAGTATTTCAAAACTTGTGGAAGAAGATGAAGAAGTATAAGAGGAGAAGTGCTTTTATAAAACAATAGCATCATATTTAGAACATAACCTACAAAGAATTTGTTATAAAGAGGAAAGGTTTTATTTTAATATTTAATAGAAATAAGACACGGGATAAAAAAATTATGCCCGTGAGGAAGAGATGTTTAAGAGAGAGCATTGGTAATAAAACTATTTGGATGCACACATCTAGTACAGAACCATTTTTTAATTAAAAGAGTTAATTCCAGAATAGTACATGTGGTTGACACAACTGGTCGTTGTTATGATGTAAAAGCTGCTAATCCTTTAGAAAAAGAATAGGTAGTTTATGGGAATGTAGAAGAAATGATAGGTGAAGAACTACAGGGAAGACAGGCTCCTGTGTACAAGTGGAAGTGTAGTAGTATTTGTAGTATTCATCATGAATCAATTAATAAACTGAAAAAATTCTGAAGAGAATTTTTATGGAGAAGTCTGAAACAAAAAAATGTAAATGCTTCAAGAATTAGATCCTTGCAGACTTAGAAAATACGCTAACAACATTAGCGTCAAAAAAATGTGTGAGCAAGAAAAAAAAAATGGGAGACAAGGTGGAGATTGCAGGCCAGGAGAGATGCCAATCAGCTAAGTACCAGCCATAAGAGACCAACTAAGGAGAAAGAGAAGAGGATGCAGAAATGTTACTTTAGTGAAGAGGAAAATGACATCTTCGTCAGAGAAGTGATGGAGCACCAATACCAGCCCTTCGTCACCTCCAAATTGCCAATAGGTAAAAGAGAGGCTATATGGCAGGCAATAGTAGATTAAGTCAACAGCATGGCAGAGGTGAAGAGGACTGTCACTGATTGTTAGAAGCGCTGGCACGATTGCAAGCACAGAACTAAGGAGAAACTGGCCAGGAGCCAAAAGGCAGCACTGCAGACTGGAGGTGAAAGTTCTGCCCCCCAGGAGGACCTGAATGAGCTGGAGGAGATGGTGGAAGTGGTCATACCGGAGGAGCTGATCACAGGAATTGCAGAACAAGACAGCGCAGACTACCAAGAACTACCACAAATGCACAGTAAGTTGCAGGGGGGTGATTTCTGGAATTTTACAAATGGCAGAAGGGGGTGGTACATAGGACCCATAGGACACAATGAATGCATACAAAAGGGTCGCGCCTGGACACATAGGGCCAGAATCAAAAGGCCCCATTGCCACTGTATGCACCCCGACATATACACACTTACAGTGGCTTAACACCACCTTATAAATATGGCCCCTACACACGCATCACTTTGCCTGGAAACGGCATGCAATCAGAGTGGCTGTGGCTTTGCCACAACAACACCCATTGCATATTGTTGTTGCCCCAGATCCAAGAATACATGTTAACCCAAGGCTGTGACTAAAGTCAACACCACCACAGGGGTGGTGTTAGGATGGCTCAACAAGGCAAAATGCTTTCATTCCTCCTCGTGTAATTTCCCTTTTTTCAGAATTCAGCACGCATAGAGATTCGAAAACCCCATAATAGATTGTGTAGGACGGGACAACTTTCTGCATATAAACAATCTATCCCCTCAGCGCTGGTGCTCTTGCACTATTGGTGTAGGGAGCTTAATTCTATGCAGGCCCCGGGGAAACACAGGGGTACCCAGTATTCCAGTAAACAGAGTGCATCCCTGCTTTTTAAAAGTGGCACAATGTGGTGAAGTAATTTTGCTGCTGTACCAAGCTGCGCCATTTTAGAAACATATGGGGCATGTCTGTGATTATTATTTGTGCTGTTGTACAAGTAGCTTCAATTTCACCATGTAACAATGTTGCCTGTGTTATGGGAATGGTTGGTGTTGTGCATAAAGAGACACGTTCATGCATAAGAACAGGCACAAGTGGCATTGTGGTCACAATGTCACTAGCCCATAATGCAACAGTACCATCATACAAATAGTTGCCAATGTGGATCCAAGCAGCCTATTCCCCTCCTGCCACATTAACAAACTCTCAAAATGGATGCATTGATCCACATTGTACATCCTTACGCCAACATATGCCTGTGGCAGATATGTTTTATGCAAGGGAATGTCCCTAATATAGGGAGGGACGAACTAATGGGACTCACAATCTATGCCATCCAATTAGCACATGTGTGGGGCATGATAAAGGCAGATGACAAAGTTACACAAGCATTGTAAGCAATGGACCTCCACGTGTTATGATGCACTAGTGCCATCATAAATGGGGCTAATGCAGTAAAGCACCAAAATAGTGACAACTCTCATGATACTACTGTGGGAATGTCCGCCATGGGGAATAGGAATATAAATGACTTGCTATCATAGTGTCAGTGGTTGGGACAAGGAGCCAGCAAGAAATATAATGATGTGGGATCAATGCACAAAATACTTTGAAAGATTTCCCTATGAGGGATGCACAATGCAACACATAACATTTCTAACAGGTCATAACTTAAGTGTCTGGAATTTTCCCTGATGATAGCAGTAGTAAAATAATTATGTGTGAAACAGAAGAGGCAAAATTGATCAGTGACAGGCAGCTATCAGTATGCCAGGATACGTACCATAAATAATTTTTGTGATAGACTTCACTAATGACAGTTGATGTTCTTTTCTTATCTGTCAAAGATTTTCTATATGTACACAATCTGATTGTCAGGAACTGGAAACTAAAAATGTTTTGAGTAGATGATTTCAAATTGCAGCTAATCAAACAGCTCATTGGTCATGGTGGATACACATAGTCATACATGTAAACCAATACCGAAAGCATACCTTAAAGCATTCCTCTAAATTGACTAGTACACATATGATGACACCCTCATACTCAGTCATGATAGACACCTAATTGTGAACAACTAACAGGATTTATTTGTACTTAAAAACAACACCTCATAAAAACCTAAACTAAACACTAGCCTACAGTAAGCTAACCTATATTAACTTTTCTAAACTCACCCCTACAGCTATCTATCCCAATCTAAACTTATCTTACACATGTAATGCCACACATGAATCATTGTCGCCCATTCTCACTAAGAGACAAGATATGAATAGGACAACATAAACTAAGGCTACACATGTACTAACTTAACCTATATCCTAAACAAATATATATTTTTGCACTTTTTATGGAATCTATGTTTTTGTATTTTTTCGTTTTTTGTACATAGAGCCCCTACATAACCCCCTTCCAGCCCCCTGAAACATAAAATGAAACTAAACCCCCACCTATACTTACTCTATCCTACAACTGCCCTAATCTATGCTATCTAACCTATTACTACCCACCTAAAACCCACTAAAACAAAATAGAAAATACAGCAGGAGAAGGGAAGGAACTGGGGCGCTGTGCATATCCTAGATTACAGTTCTTCTGTTTCCTTTCACATAACTATTAGAGTTTGAAATTGCAAGCATTGTCCTGCTCCAGTCTGTCTAACCTGGCTATAAAATCCGCATTGTCCCTCCTCATGTCCACCTCAAAGCCAGGAGGATGTGGCTGCCTCAGATGGTTGTTGCGGTGCTTGCATTGACATTGATGCTGTGGACGTGGAGGGGGTTGGACCAGCTGAGGCACCCCTCACCCTTGATGTGGTGCTTGATGTGCTCTGCCCTTTTGCAGCCCTTTTAGGAGGTCCACCATGTGGGAAGGCAAGCCAAACACCAGAAGACTTCTCCCGCTGATATCTTTTGGACATCTGCCTGTAGCCTGTTTATACCTCCCTGATGTAGCAAAAATGTGCAGCCCTCTTATCAAAAGCACGCTTCTGTGATGGGGTCATATTGCAGCTAAAAAATGAGGAGAACATGACATCAAATTCTGCATTGGGTAGAGGTTGAACAACAATGCAATGTCCGCAGCATCATCAAATAACAAATGCTATCCACCAGACATTCCACAACAATGTCAATTACCAAATTCAGACTAAACTTCCTATCAGCCATCTATGGTATCATGTTCATGTCACAGAGTTAACGCCTATCCACTGTTGACCATTAGGGCCCAGAGTTAAAATAAACTAGTGCCTTCTTGTGCCACATTTTGATAACATATTGCCTTTCCAGAAGCCCCGGGTAAAATCCTGGAAGTCTGGGTCTCCAGAGCTTTTCAGCAGGATGAATGTGCAAGTCAGGCTGGGTCGTGGTCAACGTAACATACAATGTAAGCCAGGTTGACTCACAATTTTTTGGTGCTTTTCACCAAAAAATTTCCAATGTTCTCTAAACTTTTGGATCTTCTTCCAGAAGGTCTTTGAAGGTCTTTTAGGAAACCACAGCTCACCCCAGGGTTCCAGAAGCTCTGAGTTGCTACTTGAGGTGTAGGACTCCAACTCCCAGAATGTACGTGGCTCAAACTTCAAAATGACCACTTGGCAGAGGTCAGCAGGTCATTTCCTTCAGGGTTGGATGTAGGGAACTCTGGTTTGCTATTTTACATCTGTAGCAGGCTGGGAGTCCCTTCTTAAACAAGTTGAAGCCAGGCAAAGTCCTTTTTGTGATGAAGTCCAAGTGTCCAGCTAATGCAGTCCTTCAGAGTGCAGTGTCCAGGTGCAGGTCGGGCGTCCAGCAGGGCAGACTTTTGTCTGATGTTGTTCCTTGTAGGGATATGAGGTGTGGGTGCAGCGCTACCATAATTATCCTTGTTACTGGGGTGGAAAGCAGGGGGTAGGGCAGCTGCCAATCCTAGGCAGTCCACCACCTCTTGGATGACCACTTCCTGAGAAGTGTGTCAAAAATCAATCCCAGGAAACAAATAAAAAAAATCCATAGGGAGGATGGGCATTTCTAAATTCAATTGAAGCCACACATTGTCTATATTATATTCGGTTTAATGCATTCACGTGCTCTGCTCCCATTAATATGAGGATACCGATTTAATATTTTTAGCCTGCACTTTCAAATTCCATGATATTTAAAGTATGTTTCACTATTTTCAATTGTACATTTAGTACAGTGATGACTTGGATGGCTGGAGCAGTGATGAAGAGCAGAAGAAGAACCCGAATCATCTTTACCCTCCAACTAATGTGTGCCGATGTGCCAACCAACCCTGTATCCTTCTTATCGACCCCATCCCCCAATGCCTTACAATCCCTTTTAAGGAAGAGGCCAGGGCAGAGGAAGAGATAGAAACAGAGGAAGAGGCGGACATGTGCAATGGGAACCAGAAAAACCACAGATGATGATGAGGAGCCGAGACAGAGCATCACAGAAGATCTAATAGTGATTCTTTCCAAGAGACCATTAACCCTCACTGAACAAAAAAAAGCTAAATAAAGGATTGGATGTTGTCCCTACACCCAAAGAGGACCTTTCCAAGCTGAATTGTGAGGTGGTAGCTCCATTTAGGAAGATTTGATTACACTACTTTTTCAAAGACCAAGCAACTACATCAAGGGAAACAGGACTACAGAACTCCTCAACTTTTACACCAGCTTCAAGCACGGTAGCTGTTGAGGTCCTCATATTTGAGAAGGCAGTCAGGAATGAGATCCTGAATCTCCAACTGAAACACCTACTTCAGAATCTATCCAATGCAGAGAGGAGGGGAATGATCTCATTGGTAGATGATGACATCATTATTATCAAGCCAGCAGACAAAGAGGGAACCATAGAGGTCTAAGACACAAAGACATACAGACAAGAATGTCTAAGACTTTTGAGTGATATATCTAAAAGGATCCTACCCCGCATCTCCAACGGGCTATTTGGATGTTGACAGAGGACGCAGAGTTGGCATTGTGGATTTCACATTAAGAGGCTGAATTCTGGAATAGTAAGGAACTCCAGCACCCTATTTCTACTGCTTACCTAAGATCCACCAATGGATGATACCTCCACTGGGCCAGCCTATAGTGTCAGGGATTGGTTCTGTCTTGGAACCTCTATTTAAATTTTGTGATCACTTTTTGCAACCAATTGTATGACACACTCCAACCTGCTTGAAAGACACCAAGAATATGTTGATCCTTTTGGACCAGATTAATTCACAGGGATTGATGGATGTATTGATTTATCTAGATGTTGAAGCTCTATGCACATGTGTACCCCAGGATGCTATGCTGTCTGTGGGGGAAGATAAGCTTCTCCTAGACACATGTAATTATAATACCCCCACATATTTTGTGGTGGACTGTGCAACACTAGCCCTTAAAGAGAACTTCTTTGAATTTGAGAAAAAACAGTACCACCAAATACGAGGAACTTTGATGGGCAGTACTTTTGCCCCAAGTTTTGCTTGTTTGTATATGCATGCCTTTAAGAAACAACACATTCTAGACCCTAACATCAAGTTGTAGCATAGATATATTGATGACATATTGATAATCTGGAAAGGCAATGAAGAGAAAGTACCTGATTTCATTGCTTGGATTAATGAATTAGGTCAACATTTTCACTTTACTGCCACGGTGTCCAACAGAGAGGTCTCCTTTTTGGACCTCTGGAACACCTTAAGAAAAATAACTCTCTATTCATTTGTTTTTCGTGAAATCTACAGACAAGAATAGTTTACTCATGTTTGATGTCACTATCCTTGTGCCTTCCGGATGAATAAACCTCTTCGGCAGTGTTTAAGGCTCAGACACAATTGCAGTGAGACACACTGTTGAAATATCTTCTCCCACCTTCTGCTCTGCCTTTGTGGCTGTTGTGATGCTGTTTAGGGTTGCTGGAGTGGTGCTGGTAGGACATATTGTCATTGCTGTCATCCATGCCGTGTCCCGAGCTACAGCAATAACAGATCCATGTTGTCCAGGGGTTTGCCAATGCTCCTTCTGTGTGTTTTCCTTATGTAGTAGTGTGTGGGCCTCAGTTTAATGTCTGGTTTGCCAGGTGTCTCCCAAATATAGCACACATAGGTTGGCTGTCGAGTGTGCTAAGGTCCACAAGACAAGTGAAGTAGCAATGGGTGCTGTATCACTCTCCACATATATGCCCCATAGCCAGGAATGATTAATAAAATGGACCACCATGAATTTGTGGCTGGAATGTAGGTATAGTCTGTAGCACTTCCAACGTGCATTCTTAGACACATGTCACACAATTGTGTTGTCTTGACATATGCCTGCAGCTAATCTGGAAATTCATGTGATGACCAGTGTACAATTGTATCGCCTAGATAGGACAAGTTTAGCAATTACATACAATGGTTGGTTTGTGTCTGCATGGTAACTCAGTAAAGTCTTTATGACACTATCACACATGACATATGAAAAAATACTTCTCAATGACACTCACATGTCTGACCAAGAGAAAGTGACATTCTGGGACCAAAGCCTAAAACGTCTAGACTCCCACATACAATCCTGTTTGGGATGTGCATGTAAGTCCACATGTCCAAACATGTCACAGACCCATCCAAAATTGAATGGGTGAAGAAGGAGACAGAAATGTTGCGTGTGGCATTTCACATAATCATAGCTGACATGACTCCATGAACTAACAAGATACGCTCATGGTGAAAGTGACATAGGTTGTGGAATACAGATGTGAGTGCATGCCCGTGTACGCCAAAGGATGTGGAAGAACAGCTGAGAGACACCCTCAGACTCTTGAGATACAACACGAGGAGGACACTCTGATACTAAACAAGTGCTTTGGCTTGTGTACCGTCATGTGTGTATGGAAGTCATGCAATCTAAGAAAGCCTGGGAATGGGAGGGATACTATCACTTAGCGAGTAGAAGAAGATGTGTTCAACTATAAAGTACACAAAGTTACATTGCATCCTGTCCATGTATGACAGGACAATGTTGCAGAAGAAGATGTGTATAAAGGGTAAGCAGCCTAAAGAATGCCAGCAATGTAGGACCAAATCCATTCCAAACAAGATATGCTGGTAATGTTAGGAGGGATCACACATAGACCAATACTAACTGCACAACACACCAAGGTTACCATGTGATCACCAGACATACATTCACAGAGTATGTCTAGGACCGTGCATAACCGATTCATGTTGGCAACAGCAACAGCTATGTACTTGCCCATCGCATACCATTGTGACAGAAGACAGTGACAGATGACATTATCTCTCCCAGGGTAGGAAAACTCAAGCAAGTTACACAAGATATAAATGCTCTAACCAAGCATCATATGGAAAATCCAAACAATGATTAACCATTGTGTCAAACCATGCCTAATGATGAGACATATCCTACACTAACAAGCAGACAGTCCCCTGTACATGATAGGTCAAGCCTGACAACAAGTACCCCAAACAAAACTTGCGAGCCCATCGGATCACATTGGTGCAGGTGTCAGTCTACAGGGGACTGCACAATGCGCTGCTGAAGAGCAGTCATGGTGAAGGTGGATCCCTACCCCATGACCCCTAACTCTCCTGCTAAAGCTATATTGAATCTTTCCATAGTCACAGCCCTGCTGCTTGTGCACAGGGGACTGAGCTGAGTTGAGCACCATCAACCTGCATCAATACATGCAACCATGGGCCTTTGTGGGCACACAAAGTGCCACAGGAGCAATGATGACTAGGGTGCCATCATTGACAGACAGCAACATTGCAATATATTTGTATGCCATTGTATGAAATAGTCAAAACAAACATGTTTTGGTCTATTGCATGTACCACAAGTGTAGCTTTCACACATATGTCTGAATTCTCTGCACACATGTAACAATTCCATGGCTCAGGTTTGGTATTGTGTATTGGAGTGTACACAAAAGCCAACTTTCTACTAATGAAAATGTATATGTATCAAATGATCCTACATAGACTTATATGACCTTCAGATATGTTCCCACATAGGGAAACCTAGATAGCACAAATATGAATACACAGCCATGAAACAATGGCCAACTCAAAGATACATTTGGGAGGTGCGATACCCCAGGAACACACCGCTTTGGCATTCATTATACATATTTCACGAAATATATCTTTTCACACACACCTCACATCCTGATCTTTATTAACACATGTCAGTACAGCATCTCCTGCATTATATATGCATGGGAAATCATACATGTGTAGCACAGCGCCAGGAACCCTGAACCATACAACACACCACAGTGTGGACATACATGCACATACATTGCCATGTGTTACATGAAATCAACCCAAACATAGTCCACAGCATCTTTTGTGTACGATTTGTCAAGGGTATCACATGCATGAACATGTATTAGACATAGCCCATCATAGCTAAAGTGGTTCTGTCAAAAGTAGATTTGAAAATCAACATGACAATGTTATAGACCCACAAATATGTGCTACATCACATATGTACACTTCCAGTACACATGTGGTAACATTCATGTGGAAAAAGTATACCAACACATACACATATGCAAACAGTAGCAGTTATCGCATTCATCACACACACATACAAACATTTGGTAACACTTTCCGATGTTACTGTTACATATATGAATGCACATGCAAACACACGGAGCCATAACATACTGACTACATTGATGCATACCCCTGTACCAAGGAATGTGAATCTAGGTGCACTGTCAGCCTTTCCTACAAAATCCACACATTCCTGTTATGCGTCAAAAAGTTTGATGCAAATGGCAATTCTCCATACACCACAAATCAAGAGAATGACGCCTGGCCTCTGTGCGTCAATTGCAAGTCAACAGGCCTTGTCAGCCTTCATGAGAAAAAAAAGCATGATCGTCTTACGTCAAAAAAACAACGCATATCAGAAAACATGACACACACTCCCAGGAAGTGATTAAACAGGACTTCCTTTCTACAAACATGGTATAGTGATTTCACATTTACTTTACAGTCTTTTTGTCTTCGATTGTGAGAGGTTGTGTGGAGCTGGTGCTGTTTGAGGACTGGTGTTTTTTTCTGAGTTTTCTGCTCTGTCCTATTGCTGTCCTGTCAATTTTGTCATTTATTTACGTTTTGTGTAATATTTTTGTTCTGTCATATTATTTGCTTTTTCTGGTGTTTGCCTTGGGGTACCATAGTCTGTTTGGGTATTTGAGGTTAGGTGGGGCAGTTTAAAATTTTGGGGGGTACTTTGTTTGCAGTGGAGGGAAACTGCAATTTGTTGGGGAAGGGGAGAGCCCAAGGCATTAGTGGAGATGAACTGGGAGGGTTCATCTGGTTGGTGAAGCACTACCTCCCCATGATTTTGAATATGGGTGTCCAAGTCATCCAGGGCTAGCCAACTTAGGCACAGAAGTTGCTGTGGGGCAAGGTGCTCCACCACCTATTGAGGACGTTTGATGTTGTGGGAACCACAAACTCAAACACTGGTAGTCAGACCTCATTGCAAGAGAGGGAGATCTCTTGGATCACCTGGTGCCTCGAATTGGTGAACCAATTTGTAAGTACCCCGTCTACATTGCAACATCCTCATTTGCATGTGTGTGGCATATACAAGTGATTGGAGGCCTTTGAAAGGGCTCTCCAGATGAGAAGGGTTAAGCCCTATTTTTGGGTTTCCCTCCTATGGGAGTTGGTCCCAATAGCTGGGAGGGATAGGCTCCTGACCCTAGGGGGGAAGAAGCAGATGCCTATCCCAGTATGAAGAGGTGTTTTACCAAGAAGTTTGGTCTGACCCCCAAAGCAGTACAGAATAAAGTTCATGGACACCCAGAAGGTCAATTCCCAGTCTTGGGTTGACTTTGTAGCACCTCACTTAAGGCACTAGAGGACTGGATGCAAGGTAACAAAGTCAGTACTAGCAAGGGCTTCTACAATTTGATCATGAGGGAGCACATCTTGACCAATTTTATCAAAGAGAGGTTATGCCAGCATCTAGTGGACTCTAAGCTGACCAACCCCTGAGAGATGGGGAGGCAGCTGTTGAGTGGTTAAGAAACAGGGTGGTTGTCAAGTCCCGGGAAGGGGCCCCTGGAGAGAGGGGTCAGGTCCCCAGAAACCTAAACAGGAAAGTGGTAATCCCACTACAGAGACTCCCTCTTTACCCCAGAATCCTAAGAAGGAGGGGAGTAAATCCCACTCTTACTTTGACAGGCCGAGGCAGGGAGACCTAGGGTTAAAGAGGCTTTGGACAAGAAGGCCTGTTTTGATTGCCAGCAGAATGGTTACTTTGGAGGAGATGCAGCCTGTCCCAAGAAGGTGGATAGTACTGGACTTTCCAGTGTAGCCATAGAGGAGGACTCCTCAGACAATTAGATCCTCATAGTAATGGACTGGGAGACAGGTCCAGATGTTAAGCTGGTGATCCCTAAGGGTGTGAGTAGGCACTTTCACCCCATTCACATGAATGGGATCCCTACCACTGTCCGGAGAGACACATATCCCAGGCAAGACAAGGAGAGTCAGGATAGCCACAGGTGAGGTCACCACCAAACCTGTAGCCATAGTGCCCCTAGAGAGGGAGGGTATCCTTGGCTGGTTTATGGTGGTGGTCAGTGCTGACATCCCCTTAGATTGTATATAGAGGTAGGTTAAATCCCAGATGGGATGGTCACCCAGGGCTCCCCTGAACCAAAGTCCTGGGGAACCAGTTCCTAGTTAGGAGACAGGGGTCCCCAAGAAAAAGGAAAAAAGGAAGAGTAGGCTAGTCTTAAAGACAGTTCCAGCGAACCAAAGGCCTTCTGCCCCAGTAGGCGGAGAGCTGGATTTGGCACTTGTGAGGCCTCACCTGACCCCAAGGAAGTCCTGAGTAGTCAGACAGCTGTCCAGCTGCAGGGTGTTGCCCCTGCACTGACAGAAGTGAGAGTGGAAGAAGGGTGTCTGCCACAGGATATGGTAACCCCTCACTCTAAACAGCAAGAAGGGTGCCATGATCCCACAGTTGCCCCTAAAGCAGTTCACCCACCTGTCAGTGGAGAGCTTAGGGTGTGGTTCTGGGTGCTGACAGCTGTCAGTAGCCTCTGTTGGGAACTGGACTTCATGGCAGCACTGTACTTGGCATGGGAGACAGACCCAGGGCCAAAAGCAAAATAGGCCCCCTGACCTTGTTGATCATGATGGGGTTACTTAAGTGTTCGGTGACCTCTTTGGGTAAGCTAGGTGGTGCCCTAGCAAAGTTAGACATAGAGGAGGTGAGCACCTCAATACTCAAGTTGGCAGAGAGAGAGGAGAAATACCCTCCTAGAGGGACGTTTCAGGTTAAAATGGGTCCCTTTACTGTTGAGATGAGTTAACTTTCTAGAGGAATTGACCATGACAGGAAGATGTAAGGTAGTGTAGGCCAGTCAGTTTTCCTCACTGTCTTCCTCGGCCGGCACAAGCCAGGAAGACTCTCTCAAGGTTGGGCTGAGTCTCCTGGGCACGTTGGCTGGATGGGGCTGTGTGAGAAAACAGGGCTGATTGCAGAAGCTCCCTAACTTTGTGCCCCCATTTTTTACTTTTTGCCGGTGTTTTCCTGACTCTGATGGTGGAAGCAGTGATGAAGTAAATTTAGCCACTTCATTTATATACACTTTATTAATCTGTGAATGTTAGATAATTATTTAAGCAATCATGGACCCTCTGCGGAGGCTTCACAGAACCTCAGGGGTCCCCGGACCACATGTCGGGAACCACTGACATAGAGTTTAGCCAAAACCTAAGAATACATAGCAAGTTATTTCAAACTAACATTACTATGTGTGGTACTACAATTGTAAAGATAGAGGACCCATTCTTTCCCATGTACATACAAGGTTGCCCATATTTGCAAGTCACAAACATGTTTTGTATCCTTATAATACAATGTAAAAGTCATTTTGCGATTTTCATGGATCCGCAAGTTATAGTTACTAGAAAGAGCTCTAATTATTACTGCTGAATTTCTATGGTATTGTATGAGTAGGTTCAAAACCTAACTATGGGGGTCATTCTGACCCCGGCGGTCTCAGACCGCCGGGGCCAGGGTCGGCGGGAGCACCGCCGACAGACCGGCGGTGCCCCGCAGGGCATTCTGACCGCGGCGGTTCGGCCGCGGTCAGACAAGGAAAACCGGCGGTCTCCCGCCGGTTTTCCGCTGCCCTTGGAATCCCCCATGGCGGCGCAGTTTGCTGCGCCGCCATGGGGGATTCTGACACCCCCTACCGCCATCCTGTTCCTGGCGGTTCGCCCGCCAGGAACAGGATGGCGGTAGGGGGTGCCGCGGGGCCCCTGGGGGCCCCTGCAGTGCCCATGCCAATGGCATGGGCACTGCAGGGGCCCCCGTAAGAGGGCCCCACTGTGTATTTCAGTGTCTGCAATGCAGACACTGAAATACGCGACGGGTGCAAACTGCACCCGTCGCACCCCTGCAACTACACCGGCTCAATTCTGAGCCGGCGTCCTCGTTGCAGGGGCATTTCCTCTGGGCAGGCGGGCGCTCTTTTGGAGAGCGCCCGCCGGCCCAGAGGAAATGTCTGAATGGCCGCTGCGGTCTTTTGACCGCGGTGCGGTCATTTGGCGGCTCCCTCCAGGCGGGCGCCTCCAGCCGCCCGCCGGGCTCAGAATGAGCCCCTATGTGTCTGTAACCTTTATTTCTTTCAGTGAATTTCTATGGCTTTTTTTCTGCCAGGCATGGCAGGAGTTAGAAGTATTCTAACAAGAGTAATGCAAAATTTGCTGAAAAAGATGAAGTATAGAAAAATAAGTGCTATAATTTAACCCTTCTCAGCCAGGACTTTTCCCCTCCTGTGCTGAGCCTTTTTTCATCTATTTGGGGCAGTTTGCGATTAGAACCTCATAAAGTTGTGTTCACATACGCTAAATTTGTGACCTTTTTTCCCAGAGTCCTAGGGTTTCTAATGGTACCCAGAGGTTTGGGGTTCCTCTGGAGGAGACCAAAAAAATAGCCAAAATACAGATAAAATTTCATTTTTTTGCAAAAAACTGTAAAAAAGTGTTGTAGAAGAAAGCATGTGCTTTTTTTCCCTGAAAATGACATCAACAAAGGGTTTGCTGTGCTACAATCACCGCCTTCCCAACTTTCAGGAACAGGCAGACTTGAATCAGAAAACCACATTAGTCAACAGAATTTGGGCATTTTACTGGGATATACCCCATTTTTACTATTTTATGTGCTTTTAGCCTCCTTCCAGTTAGTAACAGAAATGGGTGTGAAACCAATGCTGGATCCTGGACAGTTAAACATTTCTGAAAAGTCGATCAAATTTAAAATAATCACGGGCTCATTTGTGTAGATCCAACAAGGTTTTCCTACATCAAAAAACAGCTGAAATAAAAAAATATTGAAATTGATGTGGAAAAAACAGTCCTCTTGCTGTACGTTTTACTCTGTAACATTTTCCTGCGATGTCAGATTTTCAAAATCAATATACTGTTACATCTGATGGACTCTTCTGGTTGTGGGGATATATAGGGTTTGTAGGTTCATCAAGAACCCTAGGTACCCAGAGCCAATAAATGAGCTCCGTCTTGCAACGGGTTTTCTTTGTATACTGGGTATACAGCTATTTATTTGGTAAAAAGAGTCAAAAACAGGTATCAAGGAAACCTTTGTATTTCTAAAATGGGCACAAGATAAGGTGTTGAGAAGCAGTGGTTATTTGCATATCTCTGAATTCCGGGATTACAATACCAGCATGTGACTAACAGGACATCTTTTTTGCACACTGTCTTACATTTGGAAGGAAAAAAATGTTGAACAAGACAAGGGGAATAACACTTGTTCTTCTATTCTGTGTTCTCCCAAGTCTCCTGATAAAAATGCCACCTCACTTGTGTGGGTAGGTCTAATGCCTGTGACAGGAAACGCAACATGGACACATCACATTTTTAAATTGAAATCTGATGTGTTTTTTGGATAGGGCCTAGCTGTGGATTTTGGCCTCTAGCTCAGCTGGCACCTACGGAAACCTACCAAACCTTTGCATTTTTAAAAACTAGACAGCTAGGAAAATTCAGAATGAGATGACTTGTGGGGCTCTCATTAGGTTCTGTTACCCAGAATCCTTTGGAAACCTCATAATTTGGCAGAAAAAAACACGTTTTCCTCACATTTCATTGACGGAAAGTTCTGGAATGTGAGGGGAGCCACAAACTTTCTTTTACCCAGCGTTCCCCAGGTCTCCCGATAAAAAATGGTACCTCACTTCTGTGGGTAAACCCAGTGCCCCTGTTAAGAAGTGATCTATTACAAAACTACTTGTTTTTGCAGGGGGGGCACCTGCATTTTTGGTCCCAGATGTGGTGGTCCTGTAGGGAAACCTACCAAACCCAGACATTTTTTACAAACTAGACACCAGGAGGAATCCAGGGAGGAGTGGCTTGTGTGGATTCCCCAATAGTTTCTTACCCAGACTCCTCTGCAAACCTCAGATAAAACTAATAAAAAAATCAAATTTTTCACACTTTTCTTTGTAGGATCACTGTGCCGGTACATATTTCCTACCACCAAATTTTCCCCTCAGTCTGCTGGTAAAAATGATACCTCACTTATGTGTGTGGTCCAGGTGCCTGCAACAGGAAAAGGCCAAAAATGTGTAGAGATTGAGGGGATAGCACAGTGAGTTGATAAGCACAAAAATGTTTTTATACATTTTTAGTCTGACTCTACTTTGGGGACCCACACAAATGAGGTATCATTTTACTTGGGAGACTGAGGGAAATGCCGAGTGATAGGAAATTTGTGCCAGAGCGGTGATCCTACAAAGAAAAGTGAGGAAAATATGATTTTTTTAAGCAGTTTTTGAGGTTTGCAGTGAGTATGGGTAAGATAATGTTGGGGGATCCACGCAAGCCACTCCTCCCTGGACTCCACTGGGTGTCTAGTTTAAAAAAATGCCTGGGTTTGGTAGGTTTTCCTAGGTGATGGCTGCACCCGGGACCAAAAACACAGGTGCTCCCCCATGCAAAAACAGGTAGGTGTGTAATAGAACCTTTTGATGTGTCCATGTCCTTCTGTGATGTTCCAAACACTAAAATTGTGAAAAGAAACACACTTAGGTTATGTTAAAACGACCCCTCACCCACCAACAAGGTTGGTGGCTTGCTTCATCATTGGGATACCACCAGAGACACCTAGTATTTCACAAGTTTTTTACCACAAATACTGGTTGGATTTGGCATGAGATTGAGTGATGGTTCAGTAGATCAAATTTTATTAACAAGAGATTTCACAAAAATGAAATGCACTGTTAATAACTAAAAGGCAAAAAAATGAACCAATGACTTATAGCTCGTGAGCTGTAAAACCGCGACTAGGCAACAACCACTTTACAGTCCATTCACACAGCTTTGAAACATGACATGCACAAGACTATTCACGCCATGGGCCCAGCACATTACAACCCGCATCAACAGACAGCGCCATTCAAGGGCCCATCACTTGCACCCACATGCCTGAAACAACAATCACACCAGCTGATGGGAGTCTATGGACCGGTGTTTGGCTATCAGTGTGTTGCAGTGGCCAACAGAGAGTCACTATTTACACCACTAGCCAAGCGTTACTCCATGCACATTTCCAGCCAAGCGCCACTCCACGCACACTGCCAGCCAAGCGCCACTCCACACACACAGCCAACCATGCACCACTCCACACACACTACCAACCAAGCACCACTCCAGGCACACCACCAGCCAAGCGCCATTCCATGCACACAGCCAGTCACTCATGGTAGTTTCCAGTAAACTTTTCTGGGTGTGGTAACTCCTGAAACAGCCACCCACACACAGCCCAGGCTTTGAAGGACAATCTGGGAAGTATAAAAGTCCCTTACGAACAGCAGTATAAGGTTCCAACCTCTAATCAACCATAGCTACACCTCCCATGTGCTTATTATAATCTAAAATGCTGATGACGGCCAAATAGCCAGAAACACGTGTCCGAAGATACGGCACTCGCCGCACCAACTTATGGTGAAAAACTTTAAAAACTCTGTTCAAATTCGTGCTAATGACTGCATTTACCATGATGCCTTGGGGTCACAAATGCTGGAATGGAAGACAGGGTGCTCCCCATTTTGACTGTTGTAATTAAGGCTCCTGTGAGCCTCTGAGCTGACGAGCTTGGGTGAAGCACCTGTGCGCCTTCTTGAGTGGTACTTAAACCTGTGAATACTTTCAAGGCGGCATTTCAAGCAACCCCGCCAGCTACACGTTGCTCTTCGCTGATGACGGCCAAATAGCCAGAAACACGTGTCCGAAGATACAGCACTCGCCGCACCAACTTATGGTGAAAAACTTTCAAAACTCTGTTCAAATTCGTGCTAATGACTGCATTTACCATGATGCCTTGGGGTCACAAATGCTGGAATGGAAGACAGGGTGCTCCCCATTTTGACTGTTATAATCTAAAATGCACACAGGTTTGCGCACTTTTGCAACCTGACCCCAAACAGTCACAGGAGAAGTACTCTCATCATGGATGGTAATTAGCATGTAGACATCCCTCCTATCTGCAAATTTCAGAGGTAGCAGCTCATCATTCTACAAGGCATTGCACTGGCCCCTCTTATGTTTTTTACAGACAAGCTCCCTTGGATAGACTTTCCAGTTAGAACGGATTGTGCCACAAGCAACAGTGTCAACTCTGAACAATTCCTTGAACAACTGTACTTCAGTGTGGAAGGTGTCTATGTTCAAATGGTGACCTTTGTTAAACAGTCATCTACCAAGTTCCCACACAATGTTCTCACTAACTCCAAAAGTGGGCAGACAACCAGGGGGCTCAATATTGGAATCCCTATCAGTGTAGACCCAGAAATCATAAACATACCGTGTATAATTTCAGAGAGCATATACATTTTAATTCAATACCAGGCCCTCTTGTTAGGAATGTCATGCCTAAAAACCAAACGACCCTTGAACTGGACCAAAGACTCATCCACGACTATTTCTTTGCCTGAAAAATAGACCTTTGAAAACTGATCTACAAAATGATCAAGGACAGGCCTAATCTTAAAAAGACGGTCAGAATCAATGTGATCTTGTTTGCAAGGCTTAAGCATTGTCAACAAAATGCAGCATCCGAAGAAGAAGCAAATACAGATTCCGACTTATGGTTGCAGGAAATACAGCCGTTGCATCAAGGGACTAGTAGCTCAATAAGAAGCCAGTGATGGCTTCCTTATCAACCCCATCAAAAAAGTAAAACCAAGAACTTTTATATCTCTTCCAAATTTGTGTAGCTGTAGAGTGTGGCCTAAGTCTGGCAGTGTTGTCCCTCAAATACTGCTCCGCACACAAATTAGTCCTGTCAACAATCTCTTCTAAAAATACATCGTCCATAAACAACTAAAAGAAATTGACAGGCAAAATGTTTTCCCTATTCACTCCACACCCTGGAAGACCAGTAAAGGCAGGCAACTCTGGCTGCCCCATGTTTGGGGCAACCCAGAGTTCAAGTTTTCCAATGGGACATTTTTCAGCCCAGGCTGCTGCACTATTGGCACATCAGTGTCCTCCTCTTAAACAGGCCCTTCATTTGCATTGAGAGTGGCTTCATTATCAGAATCTTCCTCTTGGACAGAAAATTCACTACCAGAGCTCTCACTTCCTCCTCTGCCTCAGATGCAGAATCAATCTCATAATCATGATCAGAAGATGATTCAAAAAGCATACCAACAATCTGCTGATTGGTCATCCTGCAGCTAGCCATGATCCTTTCTATGAAAAGTGACTGGACAAATGCACCACCAACAACCAGCACCTTGTTAGATAAGTAACAAACGTGTGGCATTATCACAAAGAGTTATGTACTCAAGAACTTTACCACTCACTTTCCTGAAACAGCTAGACTTACCAGCAACTACTCTGCACAGACACACCAATGATATCCCACTAAAAAGAAAAGAATATTAAACATAAGAGAACACAAATATCATTGTGCACAAATCTAAGGACAATTTCACACACAATCCTGCATTTAGTGCACCACATACGAAAGTTTGATTCATGCACGGCAACAATACTCGTTTCTCACCTAACACATGCAAATAAGCAAACTGCAGGTCAACCACTGCCAAAACCACAAGGAGTCACAGCAAAGGAAGCAAAATCTTTGAACTAGAACAAAAAGGAGAAATAAACCGTTATAATCAAAAATGTAAATGCTTTGCCAGTTGGCAAACACCCTGCCACCAAACATTAAACAAGGGGCCACCGCCCAAACAATAAACATACACACACAGACTATACCTGGTGCCTAATTGGCTTCTGCCCCCCTTGGGGTTTCAGAATCCTACATTTTTCTAAATGTGGATATGCTAAAAATCTGGCATGGACCCGGCTCTCCAGGACCAACTTTGCAGAATCCTGGTATAGAACACACACATAAGGTGCAAAATTACATGACTTTAGGCAGGTCACAGGTTTCAAGAGATTACTTTAACATTCTTAGACATCACACTCATCCTACATGGGTAAACTGTCATGCTATTCAAATAACATAACCACCAGGCCCCTGAGGCTGCACACCAAACTGGAAAGAACACCACAAGACACCAATGTACTCATGTATGCTAACAGGAACTCACTCAATGCAAGAAAGTCAGAGTAACTACTTCATGCACCTATACTGCGCCAAGCCATTGAAAAAGAACCAGGAGGGCAAGTTTGACCCTGTCTCCCCTCTTCCTTTACAGGTGACCAGGGATATGGTGTCAAGCTGTAGCTGATGGCCCCAACTGGCAAGTCAATAACAGACACAGAGAAGACATGCAATGAGGCACACAAAAAGACCAGATACATGGTGGAGAGGACATTTGGCATCCTTAAGGCCCGCTTCAGATGTTTTGATTCTTCTGGTGGCAAACTGTTGTATTTACCACCACTAGTTTGCAAATTAATAGTGGTCTGTGCTATGTAGCACCACATTTGTGTAAGGACCAATGTCCCCTTGGAGGAACAGGTGGAGGACCCAAGGGAGGAAGATAAGGACATTGATGCCCCAACATATGATAGAGGACTGCTTAACACTGCTGCTGGGGCACAGAGAAGGGCAAATATAGTCCAAATTGTTTTCATGAACATTGTAAACAATTGCCCACTCAGCACCATTGCTGTAAATAATTCACTTATTCACACAACTGTCTTGGAGTATTTACTAACATCATAATGCAACAGCAAATCACCCACAACTCTTAAACCATGACTAGCCCACAGCAGTTGGGACACAAGGATCCACAGAAGTCCCAACAAACATCCTATTTTCACTGATGAATTAATATGCAAGTGAAATGTATGCATTGCCAGTTGCACATAGAAATTATAAATCTACACTCATATCACACAAATCTGTCAGATTGGCAGCAGACAACATTAATCTCCAATTGATGAATGTCATCAATATATCAGGCATTGTTAGGACAGCAGTAGGCAGTGCCAGCCTCATTGGGTAAGTGTGAGCTATGTGGCTAATCAATGTCTGACTAGCATTATCATGGGGAAAAAGATAGCAACACACCCCTCAATGGCACTCACATGTATGACAGATAGTGAGTGAAATACAGAAGACACAGCACCTTCCTGTCTGGGCCTTTCACACTCAAATCAGTTGTCTATTGCTATGACATAGCATGTCTCAATACTTAGGTAACATGCATGTGGTAATCAGGACATAGACATATTACCATAGGCATGTTGTCTCCATAACTGTCAGAACAAATCATATAGGAAATGCACACACAATGTGCATCTGACAAAGGATGTTGCTGCATCTGTGTGGCAGTACACATGTGAAACTCTCATATTTTGATGGACTGCTGAACCACTTCTGTACTCAGTGGACCAAGCCACTTTGTAGAGGCCACTCACAGAATGCACAACTGTTGTATCTGAAGTATGGGAGTCAGACACTAATCCTGCATTTCAATGGAAATGTTACAGCGAATAGCTTAAGCACTTTAGATTCACAAAAATGCATTAGTAAGTATTGTG